>NC_052053.1:94771936-95076436 GCF_903992535.2 Arvicola amphibius
CTTTCGGTTTCCTTTCTTACCACTCATGATGAACAAAGCAGGGATAGATAAACACGGAATTCTAAAAGTTTAGCATTTCTCAATGTAACCCTAGGTTTTAAATTTCCCCCTTTTCTACTTTTATGAGAAGAGTGAGTAAGCCACACTAGGTATAGATAAAGGAACTTGGACAAGTCAGCTGTCGCAAACAGCTCCAACCAGCTCCTTACTCTCAGACCATCGGCTCACACAGACAGAGTGTGTCTGCGGCTGACTGTGGGGAAGGCTTGCAATCTGGTTTTCTTCCTTTACCACGGCTTCACCGTTCATGGCTCCTCACGACACTTCCCCCACCCATTTTTCAAAGTGAATGATGAAATCTAAACTTCCTGGGCGTTTTCATGCTAACCTTAAGGAAAACTTGGGTAAAAGATTCCAATCCTGTGTTCCCAATTCTCAGCCAATGACAGATTTAGGTTTTATTGTTCCTTATTTTGCTTTCAGACCACTGGCAAAGGTATCGGAAGAAACACCTGCTCAACACCTATTTCCACTGCAGAGCCATACGCAGGGCATGCGAGTTACTGACCAGTTAGGGAGGGCATCCTTGTGCCCACAGTCGCACCAGAAGTCTGCACCGGCTAATTCCCCTGCACGAGCAATTAAGAAACCCAGAAAGCAGAATTCTGATCTACCAACATCATACCGACTGTGAAAAATTAAAATACTGGGCTGATTTTAGCACTCTCCCATTGTAAGAACAGCAGAAGTTCACGTGAATGCAGACAGCATCTACTCCAAAGTGGTCCAGTCTACAATCTGAATGGCATAAGCCAAGAACATCCTATATCAACTACAGTTTTAACAGTAAAAGAAGACTTAAGGAATAATCTGACAGGATATCCTTAATGTTTTCATATATCCAGCCTCCCATTCCATTTCCTAACTGAGTGCATTTGGCTTTAATTCCAGAAACAGAGATGCATCAAAATCATTCCAATATTTGTGGATAAGAGCCGAAAATGATGTTTGTGTGAAATGGACACAGAAAAGCACCTTACATATCTCTGAGAACCACCCCTAATTAAAAGACATTAAGAAATGGGGGAGGGGTGCTCCCAATTACAGAATTTGAGAAAAAACCACATATACTGTAAGTCATTTCACAGATCCAGTATGAAGCCATTCACTTCCCATACTCACTCCCAGGGTACCTTTTAGGAAGTAGAGCCATGCATAGAAACAGTGCAAACTACAGTAACAATAGTGTCCCTCTCAGCTTGTGGGCCTTTGGCATCACCAAGGAGAAGGAAGTCTCACCCTGTGGCTCACAATAGAAATGTCAATGGTTTTAAATGGTTAAGCCCGGCAGGGTAGTTTCTTCCCATCAGAACAACTTCAAAGAAATATATAAGGTATTAGACTAGGTGTTCTTTTGAAAAATGTATTGTTTCATGAGTATGCCTCCATGTATGTCTGTGTAACTTGTGTGTCTGGTACCCCAGAAGGCCAAAAACAGTGTCAGATCCCCTGGAGATGCAGGCGGTTGTGACCTCAGGTCCTGAGCAAGTGGTCTCAGCCTCAGCTGTCTCCAGCCCAAGACTAGGCATTCTTGTTTGGATTTAGAGTTAGAGGATTGTCAAAGCAGTGGTCCCTTTTGATCAATTTGACTCTTGGAGGACTGAAGTCATTCTGATTAAAATGATAGCTATTAAATTTCTCAAATCAAGACTAATGTAATCATTAAAATAAGGAGAATCACGTGGAGACGGAACAGGAACCGGGAGCCTCTCTGAGACTTTAGGCACAGTTTGGTGGGGTCCTGACTTCTTCTCTGCGGTCAATGCTTTTAACACTGCCCACACTGAAGACTCCGTCTGGTGCTGACGATGTTTCCCATTTTTCAGGATATTTTTCTTACACGAGAAACGATAATCTCCACAGCTAACTATTGCTTTGCAGACTGGAGGCAAAGACACCTCCAGTGATCCACAGGAGACATCTCCAGACATTGCCATTTGCCTGGGATCCATCCCACAACATCTCTCTTCCCTCTACACCACTTACATGATACACTTCAAGCTGCTTAACTTAGATCGTCTCAAAAATATATTTTGAAAAACTATTTCATTTATTTAGAGCTACCAAATTCAGTCTTTAAGTTTGTACCCTTATAGCCATAAAGCAAAGGGCACTGGGATAACTTATTAGGGAAAAGTTTTTACCAATATCAATGGTAGGTAGTTAGAACTATAGACTACTGCTTTAAACAGATGAGAAATTCTGTCTTAAAATCTGCATAAGGCAAGGTCCACAAGAGCTGATGTGGTCACATGACTATCAAAGGGGTGATCACGCCAGCTGCATTAGTCACTGATGGGGGTCAGGGTGTCTGGTTGTACATGACTCCAGTGGGCATCCATGGACCACAACCTAAATTCCAGTTGACAGTGCACACAGTTTTGGAAGAAGAATAAGTAAATATAACAGGAGCTAAGGAGACTCCAAGCCAGTCAGTCTTCCTCTTCTCACCAGTGTTTCCCATTGGACACTGGACTCTTGGACCTAGGTACAGCTGTGTTCTAACAGGAACACTTCCCATCAGCGTGCTGCCTTCCGAGCCCGTGGGAGATAGATGCTTTTGTGCTTTGGAGTTATAAGGACATGAACCTTTACAGACTTGAAAGTATACCTTTAAAATGATTGCCCCCCCCCCCATACTAAGCAATTGAGAACAAATAGGAGGTCCCTTTGCTGTTGAAACGACTGGCGTGTACACTTTAGGGGACAGGTGGTGTGGTCTATAACTGGACACAGCTGGGAATCTGCAGTTTCTGAAGGTGGGCTGCACCAGAGCGGGCACTGCTGGTCTGAGGGGAAACACTGAACAGGGTTTTAGGAAGGGAGTGAGAGATGTATTATCTTCAGAACTCTGCTCTCACATAATCTTTAAAATAGACAATTATACAAAACATATCTATTGTTCTCATAACGTTTAAATAAATTAACACAAAGTGTAAAGTACGGCCTTAGTTTTCATCTTCCTCATCCTGCTTAATTACTGGAGTACCTAAAATGAGAAAGAAAATATTATTTTTTGTCTCTTTCTTTTCTGTTTTTTGAGACAGGGGTTTTCTATGAAGTCTTGGCTGTTCTGGAACTTGCTATGTAGACCAGGCTTTCTCTCTCTCTCTCTCTCTCTCTCTCTCTCTCTCTCTCTCTCTCTCTCTCTCTCTCTCTCTCTCTCTCTCTCTCTCCTTGGATGTACTGGTACTCTCTAGACTAAGCTGGCCTTGAACTCAAAGATCCACCTGCCTCTGCCTCCTGAGTGCTGGGATTAAAGGCAGGCGCCATCATGTCTTGCTAGTTACCAAATCTTTTTATTTTTACATGGCAAAATTCTGTCTCAAAAAATAAACAAACAAAAGAATGAAACAGAACCTTTAATCTAATATAGGCCCTGTGGGTTTGTGAACGTGAGTATAGTGTCCCTGGAGACCAGAAGTATCACATCTCTCAGAACTGGAGTTATATGTGTTTGTGGGATGCCTAGCTAATGTGGTGCCCTGATCTGAACCCAGCTGTCATGATATATAGCAAGTACTCTTAACTACCTTTCCAGTCCTTCCCCCCCTACCCCCGTGTGTGTGTGTGTGTGTGTGTGTGTGTGTGTGTGAAAAAGAGAGAGAGGATCCTTCATTAGCCTGGAGTACTGGGACCACAAGCTTATGCTACAAGCACCTAGCTTTTTCACATGGGTTTTGGGGATCAAATGCAAGTCCTTATGTAAGGATTTATACTTGCTTTATATTTGTAAGGCAAGCACGTGACCAACTAAGCCATCACACCAGTCCATGTTTATTTTTTTGACAATGGTGATGATTATTACATGTTGAAACTTATCAAACTCTATACTTTGGATATGTCAAGTTAATTGTGCTAATTATACCCTAATTAAGTTGTTTCTTGTTTTGGGTACAGAAAGCAGACACTTAAGGGTCTTATGGGGGCTCTAATTCCCATCACAAGAACAGAGAACATTTCGCTTTCTTAGGGAGACATTATAAGAATAACCTGTGCATATTTTTTTTAACTACATACATCTTCTTACTCTCCTCAGAGATTCTGCAGGGTTCCTCTAGTGCAGGGGTTCTCACCCTTCCTAATGCTGGGACCCTTTAATACAGTTCCTCATGTTGTGGTGACCCAAACCAGGACATTATTTTCATTGCGACTTCATAACTGTAATTTTGCTGCTGTTATGAATCATAAAGTAAATATTTTTGGAGACAGAAGTTTGCCAAAGGGGCCGTGACCCACAGGTTGAGAACCACTGCTGGAACCCCACTTAACAAATGCTGTAGCTCCCTGCTGTGGATAAAAGGTTTGACTGTAGGGCGATAGTGGTTATAAAGGGATGAAGAGTCACAGCCCAGGACTGCAAGAGTGGAGCAGGGTGAAGCAAGGGTGGCCCTTTATTTTGCGTGACCGTCAGTGTGAGCGCACTGATGAGGACAACATGGAAATGCGCCTTTGGGACGGCACAGCAGTCGCCGTCACCAGCACTGGGTGCTTCCTTTCTCCCATTCAATCAGTCAGGCTCGTCAGTTATGTGCAGGATTGTTTTAGGAATAGAAATGAAAGCAGAAAGAGACCACAGGCTTGCTTTGTCTCTAAAAAATGTCAGAAGGCCGAGAAGAATCTGTTAGTGGGAAGGAGCGTGAAGACGCCTCCCAAATTAGGAAGGTACTTCCCGAGGACGGCAGGAGAGAAGTTCTAGAACAGGGGACCCCTGGCCCTGATTTTTAACACTACTGGGAGGGAATGAATGGCTGTGCTTTATCTAAAGAGAGAATCTTGTGGTCACCACAGACCTCATTCAAAAACAAAAACCAACAGCAAACAGGAAGGCCCCTTCCCAGCCCGGTGGACAGCACGACTGTGACAGGGAACCGTCAGGATGGGTCCTACAGGAGTTTCGGGATGGGGACAACTGATGCTTCTGTTCTACTCGTTGGGGACTGCTGACCTACAACTTTTCCTCATGACTTGCTCTATAATGATGGCATCATCCAGAGAGATATTAAGAATGTCCTACTATAGCTGATTGTGGTACCTTTAATCCCAGAACTTGTGAGTTTGGGTCAGCCTGGACTACATCAGGAGTTCTAGACCTGCCTAGACTATATAGTAAGACCCTGTCTCAAAAGACAAACAAAAACCCAACAAACAAAAATGAATGTCATACTAAGTTTCTTGAAAGCCCAGCTGAATTAAATTGGAAGGTGGAGTTCAAAGCCAAAATAAATTTATACTGAGATATTTTTTCATATGCTTGAGTTTCTGGATTATTTAAATATTTCAAGATAATTACAATGTATTATTTAATACTTTGTGCTAAGGACAATATTTAACAGATTATTTCTCTTACTCCTCATAACACTGTGATATACCCTTTAATATGATTACTAATGGTATTATTGTCTCTAGCTTTTATATAACAAATGAACAAGGCTTGATAAAATTCATTAGCAAGCATAATTTTCGAGCTGGGACTTGGCCCAGTTGGCTAGTGATATCTACTGACATAACATGGATCTCAGGGATTGGGAAATTAAAGTCACGGGGGAGAGAGTAAGGGGAACAATATAATTCTGATTAAATTGTGAAGGGCAACTATTTGTCATTTATGCTCAACTATCCCACAAAATAACAGTCTTAGAACTTTGGAATAAGCCTAGTTTCTTACAGGATTTAAGTCCAGGGTGATCTTTGTACCAGTCTAAAGTTCCTAGGAGTTCCTCATTATACTTGGCCTAAAACTGGATTGATCAAATCACAGAACAGAAATGGCTTTAACAATGAGAGACAACCTCCCTTTTCTCCAGCTTTGCTCTTCCTCATAATCCTATCCAGAATCTCAGATCTTACACCCAGGAAACCCTTCCCAGCTGGCCAGAGCTGCTCACCGTCCAGCTTTTTCAGCTTCGGCACCCTCTTGGTTGCTTCTTCGATCCAGTTGCCCTCGGCAGAATGTTTCTCCTCCAGCGGATTGCCTACGAACACCAGGTCTTCCAGGCATGGCAGTTCTGCCAGTTTCACGAATTCAGCTGCAAGCACACAGAACACTGTCCACGTTGATAAACTGGGGTCATACTCTTACGGTTTTGGAGACAGAATTCAATCACAGACTCCATTTGTGACCATGTGGGTGTGGTTTAAGATTTTGAAGAATATGGGAAACTTTATTATATAAAGTCATCATCTGAGGATATTATGGGGAGGGAATGAAGAACTATCTCTTCTACCTTTCTAATGATGGGATAAATAGAGAAGGGTCAGTGTTGAAAATAACAGTAAATTAATGTCAGAGGTACTGCATCAGTGGAGGATGCGCCAGTCTGCTTTGGTCTCTGAGTTCTTGAAGCAACTCATTCAAATCCTTATTACAGAACTTACAACAGTTTTAGAAATATTATCTTCCTCTCTTCCCCTCTCAGCTGTGAACTGAGCAACTGGAATAATGTTCACATCCCACATGTTTTTCAAGCATCTGGCATAGTTCATGTTGTATACAGCATGACATTAGAACATGCTGAAAGAATAACATACAAAAAGAGGCAAAGCAACGTAGGCAGCAAATCAGTCTTTCACGTTTATTAAATTTAGATGACTTTCTTTAGCTTTGGATAATACACTTTTTTTCATGGCCAGGACCTATGCAACCAGAAAGTCAGTGTGTGTGTGTGTGTGTGTGTGTGTGTGTGTGTGTGTTGCACTCGCATGTACATGTGCATGGATGTGGAGACCCGAGGTTGGTATTTCTTTCATTTCTATTCCTAAAACAATCCTGCACATAACTGACAAGCCTGACTGATTGAATGGGAAGCACCCAGCTGTGCCGTCCCAAAGGCGCCTTCCTCAAATCCTCTTTACCTTATTTTTTGAGGCAGGGTCTCTCACTGAACATGGGCTCACTGATCCAGCTTACCGGACTGTTCACAAGTCCAGGATCCCTGTCTCCACCTCCACACTACCACTTGGATTACAGATGCCCATTGTCTATTCCCAGCTTTTACATGGGTCCTGGAGATCTGAACTCAGGTCCTCATGTTTGTGAGACATGAAGCCATTTTCCTAGGCCTAAGTAAATAGCTAAATATACATTTCCATATACTTCTTATATTTAAAATTTGGGAATTCCTAGAGTTATTCCCAAAGCTGTTTTTCTCTGCATTTAAAAATAAAAGTTCTTGGGGTTGGAGAGATGGCTCAGAGATTAAAAGCACTGGTTGCTCTTCCAGAGTTCCTGAGTTCAATTCCCAGCAACCACATGGTGGCTGACAACCATCTGTAATGAGATCTGGTGCCCTCTTCTGGCCTGCAGGCATACACACAGGAAGAACACTATACATAATAAAAAAAACTTTACAAAAAAGGTTCCTATTTTATGTATTTTCCCTTAATTGGGTGCTTTCTCTTTTTATTAGTGTGCTGTGTGGTAAGTCTCACTACCCCAAGCTCTGTCCTGCCTCAGCACCCTGCGTGTGGGGTACATCACACGCAAGCCCAGCTCTGCTGACTGTTTTCTGAGCTGAGCAGGATGGAGACTAGCAAGAGCTGCTCTCAGCTTACCCCAGTCTTTTACCAGGTTATTAGACATGTAGAGAATCTTCAGTTTCTTCATCACATGGATCCCTTTCAGCTTCTCAATGAAATTGTAGGAGATCCACAGTTCTTCTAGCGTGTCTCCTACTGCTTCCTGGAAAAGACAGCATCTGATTGACATTCTCATTTTTTAACCCTTACAAACATATGGAATGGCTTCTAAAGAGATCTGAGAGTTGTCTGCCCACTTGCTGAAGAGCTGATACTCTGTAAGTTCCAGTTCACGAAGGGGACGAAACAGAACATTCCCTACCCTATTAAGTGGCTCTGAACTCTGTTCTCCGATTGCTTCACGAACATTCAAGAATAGCTGCTGAAGTCACCAAAAGGAGAAGTGACGGCACGATCCGTCATGTTTATTCAATAGTAGTTTCAAATTACTTTCTTACAGCCTATATAATATTTGGTCCTAAGAAAACGTAAAAGTAGACAAACCAATTTAGTTTCTGTATTATATAAGGCACTATCTCAGATCTCATTTACATTAAGTCCCAGAACTTGCTCTAAAATTCAGACTTTTCCCAAGATTAATTATTAAAACATTAAGAGAATTTTACATTCTATGAGCTCACAGATCCAGAACATAACATGAGCATTTGCTATTGCTATCCTATCTACGTATCATCACTGTGTTCATGGCTTCATTCCTGAGGAGCTGCCTGCCTTGTTCTTTGAGACAGGGTCTCTCATTGACCTGGGGATCACCTATTTGACAGGGCTGGCTGGCCAGCAAGCCTCGGGGAGCCCATCTCTATGCCCCCATCTCTGGGATTACAATCATATATGGTTACTCTTTCTAAGTGGGTTCTGAGGGTCAAATACAACCTTCTTATGCTTGTGGAGCAAATACTTTACCATCTGAGCTATCTCTTCAACCTCTTCTTATTTTGATATATGAAATTCAGTTTTAAACACTTAGTCTTTCTATTACAACATAAAAGTTATATTATACTGCCTCTTAAATGTTGCACAAAGATTTTCAGTAGACATTAGATAAATGCAATGATCTTTTCCTTTAAAACAAAGTACCAGGCAGGGCTCACTCTGTTTCTACTGTGTGTCTCCCTTGCCTCTTATAATTTACATGCACTCACATGGTAATGTCTGTTGGGCCCAGGTTGAACTCTGTAATTGTCCCTTAAAAGACTATGGACAGAGTAAGATCCTTAATGCATTTTCCATAACGGCAAACCAGGGAGGAAAGGTGAGAACAGGGTAGCTCTGTGCTAACTCTACCATCTCAACCCCCACATCTCATCTCAGTTTTAACTTCCCAACTAAAAAGTACAGGAAACTTTTAACCACTCTATCTTGGCACTCCTATATCAGGAAATTGGGACTTAACTAAGTTTTCTAAACTAATGTTCTGACATCTCCCAAAGGATCTAATTACAATATCACACAAAACTTTTAGAGCAAAGAATTAGTCTTCAGATAACTTATATTTCAATCTATACAATTTTACTGCTTTGGATTCCTGTCTTTCTCATGTCTCCATTAAGGGTGATGAGGTAGCAGAAAACCACACATTAAATACTGAGAAGACTTAGGCCTCAGCTGAGTTGTAGCCAGGGTGGGACATGGCTGAGCATGCATCATGCTCCGGGTTCGATCCTCACTATCCCCTTGCAAGTACTGAAATAGAACAACTAAGGGTCTCCCCTTGTGAGAGTATGTTAGAGCTTCTCAAAGTAGGAAGGTTTTATTGGCTGTCGTTAAAACAGTGACAGATCGTTACTGTTTGATTAGTATAAAGAATTCAGATAATATAATATTGCTTATAAGACTTTAGAATGCATGATTTCTAAATACTGAGGATTGTTTGTGACTTACTACTCAGGAATACAAAACAAATAGTCCCGCCACCACCAGGCAGCTCTGGGGCTTACACTGAGCCTTACATGTGCAGGTAAGTGCTCTACCACTGAGTTACAGCCCCTCCTGAAACAAACAGCCTGTTACCTCATATACCATGACTTATGGAAGAAAAGTCACACCATTCACTGCAGCAATGAAAACTATAAACTCCCAGGAATACATTTTTGCTCAAGAAATGTAGCAGGAAGCCGGGCGGTGGTGGCGCACGCCTTTAATCCCAGCACTCGGGAGGCAGAGGCAGGCGGATCTCTGTGAGTTCGAGACCAGCCTGGTCTACAAGAGCTAGGTCCAGGACAGGCTCTAGAAACTACAGGGAAACCCTGTCTCGAAAAATCAAAAAAAAAAAAAAAAAAAAAAAAAAAAGAAATGTAGCAGGCCTTATAGAATATAAACTTATTTAACTTTATTGAAGAACAATAAAATGCACAAATCTTCCTGTAAAAATTTTATTGTTACAAAGCCATCAATTCTTTCAATCCATCTATTTAATGCAGTTCCATTACAATTTCCAAAGGGATTTATGCACAGGATTATGACAAAGTGATTCTCAAATTTCTCCAGTGTAAACACACAGGAAGTCATAAATATTTTACAAAGGAGAGACTTGTCCTAGTAGATATCCCAAATAATATAAAGCTAAAGAAAGAAGGCAGCAGACAGGCAGCAGGACTTTAGGAAGGGAATGAGAGGACTCTAGCCAAGTGGGAACACACTCACATGTACAAGAGTTTGGTAGGCAGCATTTCCAAACTGTGGGAAGAGGGCTTGAACAAACCCTCATTTTTATTTATGTATATTGTCGGCATGTGTACCTGTGCACCATAAGCATGCAGTACTTGCAGCAGACAGAAGAGTGTGTCAGATACCAGTAACTAAAGTTACAGACTGTTGTGAGCTGTCATGTGGGAATGGAAATCAAACCCAGGTTCTCTGGAAGAGCAGCCAGTGCTCTTAACCACTGAGCCATCTCTCCAGTCCCCAACGAGACGTTTCTGTAAATGGCTAGTCATTTAGAGAAACAGAAAGAAATAATATCTGATCCTTAGATACATATAAAAATAAACTCTAGATGGATTAGACAGTGAACTTTATGTATTTGGTTTATGTGCACGTGCATGTATGTGTGTAGAGGCCAGAGGTCAAGTTGAGTGTCTATTAGTCTCCACCTACTTTTTTGAAACAGGGTCTCTCACTAAACCTAGAGCTCACCATTAAGCTAGGCTGGCGAGTGAGTCCTCAGGATCTTCCTGCCTCTATTGCCAAGCTCTCAGACTACAAGTGCGCCTTGCTCCTGGCTTCTTCACAAGCTGGGGTCCAGACTTGGGTCCTTCACTCACTAAGCCACCTCCTGGGCTCTGGTATAAATTTCCGAACACTGTAGAGAGGTGTGATGCCTCATTTCTGTATTCCTTGCACTCAGGAGGCTGAGGCAGGAGGACTGCTGTAAGTTCAAAACCAACTTAGGTTACAGAGGTCTTGCCTCAGTTTGCCTCCCTGCACTAACACCTGATGCACAGTTGTTATCCAGTGTCTCCCTCATGGCCATAAGGTGAATTCAGTGACAGCAAAGCCTCTTTTATTTTTTTTTCTGGTTTTTCTTTTTTCTTTTTTCTTTTTCTTTTCTTTTCTTCTTAAGATTGATTTATTATGTATAGTGTTCTTTCTGCATGTATGCTTGCAAGCCAAAAGAGGGCACGAGATCTCATTACAGGTTCTTGTGAGCAGTCAGTGCTCTTAACCGCTGAGCCATCTCTCCAGCCCTTTTTCTGGTTTTTCAAGACAGTGTTTCTCTGTGTAACCCTGGTTGTCCTAGAACCAGGACATTCTGTAGACTAGGCTGGCCTTGATCTCAGAGATCCACCTGCCTCTGCTTCCCAAGTGTTGGGATTAAAGGTGTGCGCCACTACACCTGGCTCAAAAAAGATTTTAAATTCTGTCATGTATCTAGTGCTTAGAGCAGTCACTGCTTAAAGCAGGTATTCACAGGGTTAGAGAGGTCAAAACAGTTAAAAGTGTTTGTTCTGTAACCAGGACCCCCACCTGAGAAGCAGTTTGGATCCCAGCACCTACGAACAAAGCCAGGCATCCCTGCAAATGTCCAGATCTGAGGGCACAGAGACAGAAGGATCCTGGAGTCTTTCTGGCTTCTTTCTAGTCTAGCTAAATCCAGACTCAAGCTTCATGTTCAAGAAGAAACTTTGCTTCACCAGATATAGGTGGAGAGCAGTATTTATCTACCTAGAGATGGTTCATCCAGCAGCAACATTTGCTGAGGACCTGAGTTCAATCCCTGGGACCCACATGGTGGAAGAAAGAAGTGACTTGCAAGTTGCTCTCTGACTTTGCCATGTATAACTTTGTACACACACACACACACACACACACACACACACACGCACAAATGTAGGCCAGTGAGATGACTCGGCAGGAAAAGGGGTAAAAGGGCTTACTGCCAAGCCTGATAACCCGAGTTTAATCCCAAAGCCCACATGATAGAAGAAGAGACCTGAGTCTCAAACAATCTCCTCTGACCTCCATAGCATGTCATGGTGAACACACATACAAACAAATGTAGGCCTTCAGGAAACATGCCAAATGGATTCACTTAGTGGATTATTACATGAAAAACACCCGCATATTAAATTTTAAAAGGAGACACAGAGCTAGTGAGACAGCTCAGGGCACAAACATGATTTCTTCCCCATCTGATGACCTGAGTTAAATTCCCAGGACCCAGATGTGGAAGGACTTGATCCCCTCAAGTTGTCTTCCAATATTCACATTCATGCCATAGCACAAGCATAAACACAAGCATAAACACACACACACACAAAATAAATATAATGTAAAAATAAATGAATAAAATAAAGATACAAAGCAGAGTGCACAGTACAATTCCACTTTACAAACTCCTCAAGCAGCCAAGCCAACGCGAGCAGTTTTAAACTGTCAGTGGTTTGCTGGTACTTGTCCTATTTGGTTTTATAACTGTAAAGGTTCTGCAATAGAAAACCATTATTTTATAAGAAAAAAATATATGCTTTTTTAAAAGTAAAACAATAACCTACCAGTCCATTGAGGTTCTTTATGTTGTTTCTTCCTAACGACAAAATCCTCAAGTTTTCTGTCATGGAAAAAAGGCATTTTGTTTATGAGAAATATACATGCAACTATCCTCAGTCTAGTAGAACAACGCCCTAAGATATGGTATAGAATAGATACCTCTACACAGTGAGTTACAAAGTCTCTACTACCAGATAGGTAATGGAGCTGGCAAGATGGCTTAGTGGACGCTTGCTGCCAAGTTTGATGACTTGAGGTCACTGCTCAGGACCCACACTGGAGTGGACCCCACAAGCAGTTCCTCTCACCTCCACAGCCGTGCAGGTTTCTTCAGTTACAGAGAAATCAAGGAGAGGAAAAACCCCAAATAGTCTAAATTGTTAATGAGTCGGCAGAAATGGGAACCAGGCGCCATCTTAGACACAAGTCTAGTAGTAGCTAACATGTCCCCTGCACATTCAATGGCAGTGAAGAATAGGGGTGCAGAGTGGACTGGAATGGACACTAAGGCTAAGATATGAGACATCCCCCTAAAAGGCTCATGTGTTAAAGGCTTGGCTCCAAATCAACAGTGTTCAGAGGTGGAACTTTGGGGAACTGACTGGGGCATGATGGCTTTGATCTCATTAATAGATTAATTCATTGATGGACTCACAATACGTGGCATTAACAGGAAGTGGCAGGAAATAGGAAGTGGGAACCAAGGGGAGAAGCAGGCCAGTGTGGGCATGCCCTGGGAAGATGTGCCTTGTTCCTGGCCCCTTTCTCTCTCTCTTTTGGGAAGCACAGCCAACTTTCCTCTGCAGTGACATCCTGCCTCGGTGTCCACCTTGTCTCAGGCCCAAAGCAACAATCTAGATGATCGTGGCTGAAAATTATGAAACCATTAGCCACAAAAATTCCTCCTTGCTATAGTTTTTCTTGGCATTCACTATGGGGTAAGGAGTCTGACCGACATGAAGATAGGAAAGCTTCCAGGCTGCAGTGATTCCTCTTGAGGGCTCCAAAGAACACATGTTCCCAGCTATAGCCATTGCTAATCTTTACTGGGTTGCTTTGTTTTGATTTTAGTGCTTTAGGTTTTGAACCTAGGGCTTTATGTATGTCAGGCCAGCATTTCACCATTGAAGTTCATCACCAGACTCCTCCCATTTTGAAACAAGGGTTCATTCTGTAGCCCAGGCTGGCCTAGAATTCATTATGTAGCCTAGCCTGGCCTTGAACTTGTAGTAATCATTCTGCCTGAGCCGCCCAAGTACTGAGATTATAGATTATGCACCACTATGCCTATCTTCAGTTTTTCCCCTTTAAAAAAGGTTCTATTCTTGGGACAAGGTCCTGCAAAGGTTGCTCATGCTGTCTTCAAACTCAAAACTCTTTCCTCAGCTTCCCAAATAGCTCAAATTCTATTGTACACTACCACACATAGCTTTAGTCTTCATTGTAGATGTATTATATACAATTCTATACTTTACATATATTGACTCACTTGACCTTTAACTGTATTAGTAGGTGAATGTTATTAAAATCTAAGGTAAATTATTATAAACATTCTCAATTTATGATCATGATGGTGGAGCCCTAGGAAGTCCTAGAGAAGAAGGGGCATTCTTAATCCTGACCTTAATTTCTTACAGGGTTTCTCTTGGGAGATGACGAGCCTGTACTCAATGAGAAGCACTGTCTAAGCAAATGTACAAAAAAGAATGGTACAGCCAGGCATGGTGGTGCACACTTTTAATCTCAGCACCCTGGAAGCAGAGGCAGGTGGATCTCTATGAGTCTGAGACCAGATGGGTCTACACAACGAATTCTAGGCTAGCCAGGGCTACATAGTTAGACCTTGTCTCAAACAATAAGAACAAACAAACAAGCAAAAAATCAAACAAAGAAAACCAACCAACCAACCAACCAACCAACAAAAGCATGGTATGTTTATGTCTGAGAATGACTAGGGCAGTACAGGTTTTTAGATGACTCTGACTGCAACATTAGGGATTAAATCTCCATTAGGCAAAGATGAATGATTAAAAGGTTTCTGATCTGGGAGAATGGTATTATCAGCATGAGAACTCTGGTGTCAGTGAGGACAGTTAACTTAAGAACTGATAGACAGAAAAGATCACTTTGGATGCTGTTACAAGAATCAAAGGCCTTTGCTAGGTCATGAAATCAGTGTAGTGTGTTGTGGGCTGGGTGGGTATTAAGTGCTAGCATGAAGACCTGAACCTGACTCCAAAAACCCATGAAGAAAAGCTGGTGTGTTGTGCACTTGTAACCCCAGGTCCAGGAGGCGAAGCTAGCCTAGCCTACTTGGCCAGCCCCAGGCCAGTAAAAGGAAGATGGCTTTTGAAGAATGATACCCAATGTTGGCTTCTGACCAAAACACACACAGGTGCACAAATTCAGTGTGTTAGGACTGACATTAAAGAAAGACTCCACATTTTAAAATTTACACTAGAACTTATACTACAAGGGCATATGCTGTTTTCCAAACTATCCCAGTTTATGTGTGTACATTTAATTTGTTTATTTATAGGAAAGAAAAATAAGTTCAAATGGATTTTTTCCCTGCAAGACTTAAGGGAAACTAATGAGGCTCTACATAAAGGGTCTGCTCCTGGCAATGGGAAGCAGCAGTCATCTGAGAGGACCTTCACAGAAGACAGGAAACAGGGCTCAATGGTGGACTTGGAGCAGGGCTTGGTGGGGCAGGCAGTGCCACAGACTAAATAATATCTCCCCCAAAGATACCTACATGCCAATCCCTAGAGCCTGGGACTGTGCCTTTGTATGGGATAAAAGTCCTTTGCAGATATGTCCAAAGATCTCGTGATAGAGCCAGCACCCGGAGGCAGAGGTAGGCAGATCTCTGTGAGTTCAAGGCCAGTTTGATCTACATCGTGAGTTCTACTTAGGACAGGGACACATAGGAAGACTGTCTTGGAAAACAACAACAAATAAGAAAAAAAGAAAAGAAAAAGAAAGGAAGCTGGGTGGTGGCAGCACACACCTTTAATCCCAGCACTCGGGAGGCAGAGGCCAGTGGATCTCTGTGAGTTTGAGGCCAGCCTGGGCTACAAGAGCTAGTTCCAGGACAGGCTCCAAAGCTACAGAGAAACCCTGTCTCAAACTGCCCCCTCAAAAAAAAAAAAAAAAAAAAAAGGAAGAAAGAAAGAAAGAAAGGAAAGATCTTCAGACAGGGGATCATCCTTCCCATCTGGTGTGCCAAGTGTCCACATGTCCTGAAGGGAGAGAGGTAGGGACTTAGCACAGAAAGAACAGGAGGTACTTTGACCTCAAAAGCAGAAGCTGGCATCATGCAGTCAGAAGCCAATGGATGTGGCAGCCACCACAAAACGGAACCAGCAGGAAAAAGAGCCTTCTGAAAAGACTCAGAGGGAGGCTTGATTTTTTTCGCTCATATTTGCAGCTTCTAAAACTATAGAGAATACACTTCTGTCTTTGGAAACTAACTGAGGAAGCAAGAAGCAGAGGCAGGGAGGGCAGAGCATAGAGGGCATGGGACAGTGGGGACTTAAAATCTAATACAGCAAGTTCAAAACATAGACAAGCCAAATATAAACACTACCACAACAAAAGACAACAGAAAATCTGGCCGTCCCAGTCACCTCAACTTCAACTCCGTAAAAGTTTTAAAGGCACTTAAAAATATTCAGGTCTCACGCCATCTCTCATTCTTTTTGGATAACCAAACTCAAGACATGGTTATATAGTCTCCATCATCTGACAAGTACTACGGCTAAAACAGGTGCCAGCATCTGGAATGACACATGTCTCTGGAATGTTTGCTCCAATAACTAGAAACCCAAGCACCATCTGTTCCTGAAGATCACTTACTTAAGCCGTTCAGGTTGGCAATTTTTTCAATGCAGTTTGTAGACAGGGAAAGCTTCCTTTAAAAAAACAAACAAAAACTTTAATTACTTTGAAAAACCTAAGTGCAATGTCAGAAATTACTTCTTAATAGTAATAGTCCATGGAAGATTTTTAATTCATGTTTCTTTTTGTACTTAATACATTTTCCCCTTCACTCATAGAATTTATTCTTTCATTTTGAAATCTTACCCCCAAATGATTATAAAAGTTAATACACACTCATTATAGAGAATTAGCAACAAACTTTTAAAGGGAAGTTTGGTGTTATCTATCAAATTTTTAGTACATGTATTCTTTGATTGAATATTTCATAGTCTTCCGAGATATTACTTTTATTGCATTTTATGAATGAAATTGAAGTGCAAAGCTGTTAAGCGATTTTCCCACTATTACATAGTTACAAAATGGCAGGGCCAAAATTGAAACCCTAGAACATGTATCTTACCCTCATGATTTGAGTTGAAGAGGAATTATTCATTTTTAATCTGCTTGAAAAAGCAAAGGCAATTACTATATAAGCACTTGGTAAGTAAAGGGCCAACTCTGTGTGCCTCCTATTCACCCACCCACTCCTGAGCACTACCAACAGAAAAGGGATGCCTTTAAGTCGAAGGCTATGGCTGGGAAAGAATTCTTTAATTTCTCTTTAGGTAATCTGTCCCAAGATGCCTGCCTGCAAAAAATATGAACAGCTGGCTCTTTCTAAGTGGTTTCTGAGGTGCTTTATGTAGCTCACAGGCCTCAAACATGTCGACTCAGATAGTTTTATGATAAAAACATATTTGATTACTTTGAAGTCATAGTTGAAGCAAACAAAACAATTTTTCTTCTGTGCTCTCATCACATGGAACAAGTTGCACTCAGTAACTAAACATGTTTGCTTTTCCTTTTGATCCAAACATATTAGTCTAATAGGTTTGCAGATACGTGTCTAAGAATGGTCCAGTCTGTTTACTGTAAATAAGACACTAGGGTTTTATTAACAGACCTTCTGCTTCTGTGAAACTGGGACTGGGTTAATCTCCTACAGAAAGGGCAAGTAAAGGGATCACAATTAGGTAAACGCAGGGTGAAGGAAGCCCAAGAACTCTAGAGTACTCTGCAGTCCTGACACGAGGCGAGGAAGTGTGAAACAAGGGTGTTACCCACAGGACCCCGCTAGAGCTGCACAGAACGCTTAGAGAGTAAGAGTTAGTACCAACCTGACATTGAAAGTCCTGGGAAACAAGATTACAAAGTGAGTATAATTTGATAACAATTTGAGCTTTTTGTTTGTTTTTATGAAATAGTATCTAATTATCTGACCCTGTGCTAATGATCCTCCTGACTCAGCCTTCTGGAGGGTGAGGCTACAGGCATATGCCACCATGTCCAGGCTAACCAGGATTACTCTCAAAGTGCTAATACTAGTCCCACCATGTACTGCAATTTAGGTTGACGTTAGTTCCCTTTTTCATATATATTGTATTTTCTAGGTACTTTGAACTGTATTTTAAAGTTCTTTTTTTCTTTAAAAGGCATGTCTTAGGTATCTAGTAAGAGACATGACTTTGATTTTGGTAACTTTACAAGACAACGCAGTAGACTGTTGAATTTTGTTTCATTATTTTACTGCTGTATGGGGGCGGAACTCAAGGCCTCGCACATACAAGAGCTAGGCAAGTACTCTTCTAGTGAGTTTGATGACCCCCAGCCCACTTTTTTCTTTTTACCATTTGTGTATGCATTTGGTGTGCCTAATGTTGAGGAATCATGCTTCTGAATCATTCTCCATCACTCTCCCACCTTATCCATTGAGGCAGAGTCTCTCAATCAAATTCAGAGCTCACTGATTTGAAAGCTTGCTCTAGGGATTCCTTGAGGTTGGAATTCACCAGCACTGATGTGGGTTCTGGAGGTCTGAACTCCAATTATCAATGTTTGGCAATGTAGGCTGATGTTAATTTAACCACTGACCCATCTCTCCAGTCTCCTTCCCCAGCCCTTTTTGTTTTTATTTTTTATTTTGAAAGTCTTGATAAGTTTCCCAGGTTAACTTTGAATATCATCTCCCTGCCTAGGAAGCAGATTGTACAACAAATCAATAAGTTACCGTGTTATTTAGCTTTTTCAAAAGACTAGGTAACTTCTATCTACAAACACTGTATAAAAACTGTGTAAAAATATACTGTTTGGTATCAATCAATAATCCCATAAACCAATAATATTTCACATTTGCTTTGTCAGGGGAAACTACAATAAACAACAGCAATAAAGACCACAGAAAGCAAACAAGTTTATGTACTAAAAAGAAGGAAAACTTAACAATACTAGGAGGGTGAGAGGGCCTTACTCGCAGCAGGCAAGTGTGGACAGAGATGCATCCATCTTCTCTATCGGGGGGATCTGGGCATACAGTTTTATCTCTCTGGCCTCAGACGGCCTCTGACCAGTCTTTTCTTCCTACGGAAAAAATTAATGTGGCACAAAATCATCCTTGGTTATAACGTGGGACAAAAGAGGTCAGAATTTCACGAAGCCTTTCAGTGTTTGTCTTAGAATAATTATTGTGCTTTATAACTCCGGTTATTATTCACCTTCACTCACTGGCATTTGTACTTGTTGGTTTTAGTAACCATGTTCCTACACACTCAGGCCAGACAACTCTAAAGTCCTCACAAAAGAAAATAAGCAGGAAAGAACTCCCATTTGTAATATTTTAAATTCTTTAAGAGTCTCTTAAATAATAGCTGAGCAGTGGTGGTGCATGCCTTTAATCCCAACATGCAGGAGGCTGAGGCGGGAGGATATGCTGGCATCTTCATGTCTTCACCCTTCAGCCCCAAGCAAGAGCTGGGCCCAGCAATCTGCATGGCTTTTGGGGATTTGAACTCAGGTCCTTGTGCTTGGGCAGCAAATACTTTACCAATCAAGTAATCTCCCCAGCTTTTCTGTGCTTATTTTCATTACATTTATAGGTTAGGTCATTGGAAACTGACACTTAGTAGGTCTTCAATAAGTGTTGGGTTATTTGTGCCAACATGATGGTCCTAGAGGATTCATTAATGCAAAAGGCCCAGAAGGACAAATATTTCATGCACGGAGGCTATAAGACCTGACCTTATCTTTTTGAAGTCAAGAGTAGAATAATGGCTATCGGGGGCTGGGAAGAATGGGATGAAGGAAAGGCAAAATGAGTCAGACAGGAGGAGCAAGCAGGAGTGTTCTCTGGCATAGGAGAATGGTTATGATAAATGTGTAAATTTCAAATGAGATTGTGTCCATGTGGTACGGCCATAGATTAGGTACATATTTCAAAAGAACTATAAAAGGAGATTCTGTGAATGTTCTTACCACAAAGAGGTAATAAAATTTTGAGATCAGAGATATGATAATTACCTTGATATAATAGTTATCTGCTTATATCAAAATGTCACACTATACTCCATACATCTGTACAATCATATGTCAATTAAGATTTTATATGTTAAAAAGAGAATGATGGGTTAAATTAATGAAAGAATATGTTTAATGTTTTCAAAGATCTTAATGACTGTTGGCCATAATGTAACTAGAAATAAAATCTATGAACCAAAACCAAGTGAAGTAAAAACAAAATAAAACCAAATACTAGCTATTATGAATAAAAGATATTTTCCTAAAATGCAATTTGAGGAAAATTAAATCTGAGTCTAGTCTATACTCTTTAACAAATTTTGTGAAATATTTAACCCAGCAGAAGCGTGTGTGTGGTATATGTGTGTGTTCATGTGTGTTGGTATGCGTGTATGACTGTGCCTGTGAAGTCAGAGATTGATGCTGGTGTCCTCCTCAATTGCTCTCTTATTATATATCTACTTAGGTTTTTTTTTTTTTTTTTTTTTTTTTTTTTTTTTTTTTTTTTTTTTTTTTTTTTGAGGCAGCATCTTCTTGAACTTTGGTCATCCTGCCCCATCACCTGAGTGCCGAGACTATAGACATGCACCGTGGTGCACTGTTTAATGTGGTGCTGCGAATCAAATTTAAGGCTTTGTAGACAAGCGGTATCCTCCATTACCAGTTTAGTTTCATCCCCAGCATCTCCCTTCATTTTTAAGGTAGGTCTCCCATTGAACCTGGAGCTCACAGATGCAGCTAGACTGCAGGAAGTCTCCAGGAATCTCCTGTCTCCATCTCCTCAGCACTGGGATTCACAGGTGCTACTGCACCTGGTGTTGTTTGTGGGCGCCAGGGATCTGAACTCAGGTCCTTGTGCTTGTGCAGTGAACACTTTACAACTGAGCAGCCCCCCAGCCCCAAGAAGGACTCTTTAAAAGGCAGTTAGAAGGAATACAGAAACTTACAGGCACTAACATAAAAATCCAAGTACTTCATTATTCTACTCATTTTTTTTTTTTTTTTTTTTGTCTATTTTCTCAGATACCCAGGCTACTGAAGCCTTTTATTCAAAGTCTAGCTATAGACAGGAGATGCCTGGTTCAGGGGTGAGAATAGCAATTCACGAGTTAGGTGTGTACGTCGTGGTAGTGTACTTGCCTAGCATGTGTAAAGCCCTGGGCTCCGTCTTCCCCCAGCACCACAATCCTCAGAAAGCATTTGTCCATCTTCCCCAGTGGTGATGCTCAGCAGAACTGTAACATATCACAGCTGGGGTACTGCTATTTACAAAACCTGTCACTTTACCCAGACTTCTCCAGTCTGCTGCCTGGTACCACTGAGATATACCTGTGTGTGTGTGTGTGTGTGTGTGTGTGTGTGTGCGCGCGCGCGCGCGCGCGCGCGTTTTTTATATGTTAACTCCTAGACAATTTCATCACTTGTGTAGTGTAGGCTCAGGCATCTATCACCACAGACAAGATAGCTAAACAGTTCCCAGATCAAAAGAATCTCTTGTGATGAATACTCAGACGTAAACAACAGCATGTACTCACCCATCTGGACAGGGCTTCTTTAATTGTTGTTGCTTTTGCCTTAAAAAGAAGAAAAAAAAGGGGGAAAGGCTGTGATTTGTTGATTCACTTTTACTGCAGTAATTCTCGGCCTCAGCTTCTACCATAAAGCATTCGATTCTTTCTCTGAGACTCTAAGGTATAAGCACGATTAACCTCCTGAGAGCCAAGTGGTTTCTATAATACCTCTCAGAGAAAACACAGAGATTACTGTATGATAGCCAAAAATTTCACCCCAACTTAGTTTATAAAAAGTACACTGCTTTCAGTACTTAATATTAAAATAAATCTTATTTCACTGATTCTATACCTTTTTTAAAAAAACAATCTTTGGTTTTTTTGAGACATGGTTTCTCTGTATAGTCTTGGCTATCCTAGAACTCACCCTGTAGACCAAGATGGCCTCAAACTCACAGAAATCCGCCTGCTTCTGCCTCCCGAGTGCTGGAATTAAAGGCGAGCACCGCCACCACCACCCAGCCTTTTTTTATATCTTAACATTGAAAAATGAATGTATATTCTAATTAGGAACAATTTACAGTTGCTGTGGCATGACAGCTGTGGTAACATTTTAGAAAAATATTAATTTTATTTAATATATATTCCTTTTCCATGTCTGCAAAGGATAACCTGACAAAAAACTACTATGTGTAAATATATGTAAAATGGTTGTCAGTAAAGAGCTCTGTTAATAAGTACAAGAGAGCTGGAGCGACCGCTCAGTGATCAGAGGACCTGAATTTGGTTCCCAGCATCCATGCAAATTAGTTCACAACCATCTGTAACTCCAACTCCAGGGGATCTGTATCCCTGGCCACTTACAAACACACACACACACACACACACACACACACACACACACCACAATAAAACTTAAGTGCAATGATGTAGGATGTCCTTAGGCAAGCTTTATTTGTTAAAATATAAATAAAATATCAATACAGTACAAAATAAAAATTCTAAGTGATAGGAGAAAATCTGGTATAATTTAACTCCCATTTGTTTTTCTTTCATAGTAGAACATAAAATGTTTCATCTTACAAGAAATAGCATCTTTGATTCAATTTCATATACTTACAACTTTGAATGAACACAAAGGAAGATGTCCTTTATGAATTACCATTGGGGTTCATTTTTTTTTTTTTTTAAAAAAAGAGAAACCATAATCAAGAGCAAAAGAAGAAAACAAGCTACTACTGTATCTAGGAAGTAGAATACTGTACTAATAACTCTCAGGAAAAAAGAAACCGCTGTGGTGCACCTCCATGGTGAGCCCAGTGGAGGGATGGGGGAGGCAAAATCTAATAGGAAAAACTTCTGTCTTCATGTGTACAGCCAGAAAATACAGAATAAGAAAGAAATGAGTTAAGCATTTGACATACTTTAAAGATATCAGTGCAAACTCAAAAGAAGGCAGAAAAAACAAAAAAGAAGTCAAGCCCAGAAAAGGTTAATAACACTAAAAGGCGGTTCTTAAATCTTTTGCAAGCTTGACTGGGCAAAAATGAAAGATATACAAATAAAAAGATAGAAGTATTAATAACTACATATTACAAGAGATTCTAAAATTAAACTATTTAGGAGAAAAATATGGCAATAGCTTTAAGACCTAAACAAGATATGTATTCCTAGAAAAATAGGGCCCTAACTATCAAAACCTCCGAACAGCCTACAATATTTAAAGCATTCAAATGCTAATCAGAGGTTTTAGCCTGTTCTCCTTCCAAAGCTCCAAGACCGCACAGTTTACAGGTGAGTCCTAATATCCTCTTGAGAACAGGTATTCTTTGTTTACAAGTTGTTCCAAAAACCAGAAAATGTGGGAAAGCTGCACATTTATGAGGCTATTTTAAACCGGTGTCATAACCACATACATCACCAAGCCCTCTTTATTTTTCAATATAGATCTGATTCTGGAGACATCAGCTAGTGATGTATAATGACCATGATCAAGAATAGTTTATCCTGCTGGGTGGTGGTGGCACACACCTTTAATCCCAGCACTCGGGAGGCAGAGGCAGGCGGATCCCTGTGAGTTCTAGGCCAGCCTGGTCTACAGAGTGAGTTCTAGGACAGCCATGTTTCTACACAGAGAAGCTGTCTCAGGAGCCGCCCTCCCCCAAAGTTTATCCCAACAATGCAAGGAGCAAAACAGTAAATCTGTTTTGTCAATCATTAACTAATGGATTAAAGTGTGTGTGGGGTCACATTTATCTGAGTAAATGCAGGAAAACATAAATGTCTACACTGGATACTAAAAGCTTTCAGTTAAGAGTTAAAGGAAAGTCCCCACTTGATAAAAGCCAAAACAACAACAAAAAGAAGCTGAAACAAATACCATACTCCGGGGAATTCATTTAGTTTAACAACTCTTCATTGTGTGTCTACTATGTAACAAGCATTCTTCTAGGTTGTATTTTTCTTTCTTTTTTTTTTTTTGAACACTGAGATGACAGGTATGCACCATCATGCAAGGCTTTCTATTTATTTTTGACAAATTATTGGGCAAGATTCCCGTCTTTCTAGAACTTACATCTATTAAAACAAGTAGATATAGATGTATGTATATAAAATATGCACAAATATGATATATAAAATATGCATAAATCTGATATATATAACCATAGGCACACTATATGCATGTAAAATAAATAAATATAAGAAGATAAGTAAATATAAGCAAAGTAAATAATGTAATAGAAGGTAAAAGTATTTAAAAAAAACTGGGACACTGAGGTTAGTAAATGGTTTCAGGTTATATGCATCTATGTGTAGAGGACATTTATTTTAAATAAGATGGTCCATATAAGCCGGGCGGTGGTGGCGCACGCCTTTAATCCCAGCACTCGGGAGGCAGAGGCAGGCGGATCTCTGAGTTCGAGGCCAGACTGGTCTACAAGAGCTAGCTCCAGGACAGGCTCTAAAGCTGCAGAGAAACCCTGTCTCGAAAAAAAAAAAAAAAAAAAAAAAAGATGGTCCATATAGACTAACTTGGACAGTAACATTAAAATACTTTTCTCTAGGCTCCCAAACACATCAAGGATGCCCATTATCACTGCTTTGTCAATGTTGTAATAAAAGAAGTACAACTCGGAATGATCTGAGGAGGAAACTAAACCATCACCAAGTGCAGATGGCCGTCTATGTAGAAACCCAAAAGAATGAGTCACTGTAGTGCAAATGGCTCACTGAGCGAAGAACACCACTGACAAAGTTAACAACAAAACCAATAAAAAGACTATGACAGCATCTACTATATACAAGAAATACCAAAATTCACAAATATAATTTTTTAATTAGCAAAACTAAACTCTGAATTAACAAGACATAAATAGCCAAACCCAGGTAACTAATACAACTATGAAAAATTGTTTGTATTCATTGAAAATCAGAAAATCAGTAAAAAAAATACCACATATACACATTATAATATATGCATTTTTAGATTAGCAAAAGTTTCCCGGAATATATAGAAAGAGGAGTTCGTCTGCAATGACGGGGGAGTGAAAACTGCTCTACTCATTCTGCATGTGGAAAATGAAGTACACATAGACTCTAAGACTGCACACTCTTGCTTTTGTTTCCCAGTGAAGTCCTTGCCTGGACCCATACAAAAGGGACACATAAAAGGACACTTTCACAACACTGCTGGAACAGAGTGGGAGGCAATCTAGCTACTTATTGCAATATAAGTTGCTATAGGATCTATAGGATACTGGCTCCTCTTACAGACAGTAGCCAAAGATTCCTGAAGAATCAAGTGGACATTATGAGGGGCAGAGCTGGCCAGGTGAGTGGAGTTCAGGTAAAGAATATAATTCTTACTGAGCTCCAGACGATTTCTGGCTGGTGGAACTTGCAGAAAACGAGGTATCCTAATACTACAAATATAAAAACTCCACTAATTAAATAATACCCGTATTTCATAAGCCATTAAGAAAGAAGAGTTGCCAAGCATGGCGACATACGCCCATGATCCTAGCACTCAGGAGGCAGTGGATCAAAAGTTTGAGACCAGCCCAGAATACATGACAAATTCAAGGCAAACCTAAGCTACCCAGAAAGATCCTGTCTTCAAAAACAGAAAACAAAAATGGCATCAATTGTCTAAAAGCATATTTCGATAATATTAAATGCGAACAAAAATTATGGCCATAGTGAAACATGGCCCTTCTAATTTTCCAGAAAGACCAGAAACCTGAGTTTGTTAAGTGTGTGTGTATGTGAGTAACAAACAGTGCATGGAAGTCAGAGGACAACTTCTGAGAATTGGTTCTCACTCTCCAGCATGTGGGTCCCGGGGTACAGTGGCACATACTTAAAAAGTTCAAGTACTATGTGGGCCTGCATTTCTGAAGGGACCAGGCCTACCAGTATGCAGTCAGTATGAGGGAGTACATGACTTCATGATTTTAACATCCTGGGCTTAATTTCTGTGCATTGATATAGTCCTGGAAACACACACACACACACACACACACACACACACCCCTATACTGTTTTGCTATTTTCTTTTCTCGTGCAGTGCTAGAGATCCAACCAGTAGGGTCTAGTTCCACCAGTGAGGTATAGTCCTACTCCTCCCCCCCGCCCCCAAACAATGTATTTATCTCAGACTGTGGATGACCTTCTGCCTCCAACTTCTGAGTGCAGTGATAACAGATACGTGCCACTATACCTGATAAATGCGGTGCTGGGGGTTGATGCTGTAGCTTCACGCATGCTAGGCAAACACTCTAACGACGTAGCTACATCTTCAGACCCCAGTACTCACCATTTATCAATAGCTCCAGTCGGAAGGCAACCTCGTACTTCGCTAAATAGTTTTGGCTGGGCTGGATCTGAAATCGTTTTCAAACTAATAGCTTGAAATACCAAGCATGTATGCAAAAGAGCGCGTGTTTTCTATGTTGACAAGCATCTTTAGTTAAAATCCGTAGCTTCATGAGAACTTTGCCCAGACCACTGGTAGACCGCGAACCTAAACCAGCAGCGTTTCTCAAAGCGTGGTGAGTGCTCCCCAAAATCTGAATTACTTGAAGTGCATGGTCGAAACGTTCCCGAAAACACCAGCCATATTAAAAACCAATAGTCTGCATTCCATCGAACTCATAATTATTCATATTGGAATTGGAGGAACACTGGCCTAATATATCCATCAGAGACAGTTTTAACAGCGTCACCTAGTAACAGGACTCACACCCAAAGCCAACGAGGGCAACAGGGCACACCACAGCTTACTAACGCAGCTGCAGGAAGAGCCCTCAGGAATCAGCCCCCGCCCCTCCATCCCGCCAGGGAGTGAGCAGAGTTAAAATCACGGCTACACGAAGAGATCTCTTTACCACAGCCCCCATCCTATCACCTTTCCCACTCCAGTCCGCTTTCCTGAGAATTTCCAGCTGTCTTTCCTTTTCTTCTGTCAGAGTCCCTCCAGCTTAACCCAACTTCCTGTCAGCCTCCGGCCTCCCTCTCCGCAGACCACCGCCTGCCCGGGCTGCTCCGGCCTCGGGCCTGCGGCTCCACGGAGCCAGTATTTCTTTTTAACTCCCATCCGTGGTGCCAGCGCCCCGCCACCCTCCACACCCCACAACTGCCCCTCTTTCCACTCCCAATCTCCTCCCGGGTTTGGCTGCAAGGCCTGGAGGGTACTCACCATTCCGGCGGTTGCTACCGTCACTGCTCTGGTTGCTAGGGCCCGCCGGGGTCAGTGCGCAGGCGCACCTCTGGAGTGCTCAGTCGGCCGCACTAGCAGCAGTCTTTCTCTCCGCCCTTAGGGTGGCGCGAGCGGGGCATTGTGGGACGGCTGGCGGACCCCCCGGGTCCTCCAATCCCGTTCTGCTGCGCCGCTGTTGGTGTAGACCAGAACTCGACAACTAGGGGAGTAGTCGACATGCTTTCCCAGTGCCAATATGCCTTAAGCTTGAACTTTCAAACCTCCTGATAGCATTGGCATTTCTGATATAAAAGATTTTTTTTTTTTTTTGAAGTGCTTCCCTGGAAAGCCGACGGGAAAGTTTCGGCTGTCTTCGGCAATTCGCTTTGTCGTCTAACTCAGTATACCTAGAGCTACATTCTGAACTTCTCTTTTCCTTACTTTAGATCCTCCGAGGAAAACTCAGGCGCCTGAAATCTCAGCTGCACACTTAAAAATATTCCAAAATGTTGGTTTTGTGCAACCGGGGTATCTTTTTTTCTTCACTAAGAAGTCAAAAAATTTAAACATATTTTAATAGAGTTGCTAGGGGCATGGAGAATAGAGTTGAACAAATACACAGCTGCGAACAATTTATGCCACCTTCTGGGAAGGCTGTTGGTGATGTGTATTTAAAAGCTTAAAAACTGTACCAGCCAGGCGGCGGTGGCGCATGCCTTTAATCCCAGCACTCAGGACGCAGAAGCAGGCAGATCTCTGTGAGTTTGAGGCCAGCCTGGTCTACAAGAGCTAGTTCCAGGACAGGCTCCAAAGCTACAGAGAAAACCTGTCTCAAAAAAAAAAAAAAAAAAAAAAAAAAAAAAAAAAAAAAAAAAAACCAAACCCAACCAAAACAAAAAAACCTGTACCTTTGTGACCAAGTCAGAAGTTTATCTTCATCCAGAACGGTCAACAAAGTGCATGTGTAAACACCCCAGCACACACACATGTTCCAAGTCTTAAATAGGACAAGGAAAACCCAAATGTTCACAAAAGAGAATTGGTTAGGTAAGTAGTACTAAACATACAAATGATGGGATAACAGTTCTATTAAAATGGTGTGAAAATACATCTATTCATATGAAAAGTGTAAGAAAAATGAGAAGCAGACAGGCTTGATCTTAACAGGCTGAGACTGCTTTATTGGAACAGCGCAGGCTCCAGCCTTTTCCTGGAATGAAGGCTTACCTCACTTAAAAGGGCTGAGGGATGTGTATAAATACATGGGTAGCCACTGGGAAGTTACAGCTGTTTTGTTTTTGTTTTTGTTTTTTGTTTTTTTTTTTTGCGGTTATACTGGGAGCAGGGTCGCTATCAGGGCCTATTGATTCTGCAGGTGGAATGGAATGGTCAGGTAGGGGCTAAACCATTCTTTATGGCCAGGGGCTATTGCCCAGTACAGCTTGATTCAGTTCCTCATGGCCTGACAGGTATTGGTATTTTAAGTAAAAATTCAAGTTGCCAGGCAAAATAAATGATAGGATCCTCTTTAAAGCCTATATAATGCACATGAAGGTGCGGAAACACGTTTTTAAAAGGGTATTATACAGGTGTAATAGTCATTATCCAGAGAATTGTGTCTCTTCACAATTCATATGCTGAAGTCTTAATGTCCATGTCACAGTATTGAGAAACAGGGACTTTAAGATTAAGTGGGATCATAATCCAGGACTCATGTCTTTGTAAGAGTAAGAGACACAGCCGAGCAGAGGTGCACACCTTTAATCCCAGCACTGGAGAGATAGAGGCAGGAGGATCTCTGTGAGTTCCAGGACAGCCTAGTCTATGGAGTGAGTTCCAGGACAACCAGGGCTATACAGAGAAATCCTGTCTCAGAAAAACAAAATAAAATAAAATACAAAATAAAGAGTAAGAGACACTAGGAGGATCACCAGCAAAATACAAAAGGCCATGCAGGAACTGTTGGCTAGTACCTTGATCTTTAGCTCAAGGTTCCAGAGTATGAGAAAATAAATTCCTGTTGTTAATTTATGGACGCTTATTATGTCAGCTCAGACTGACTAGTACAATGTTATTGCTTGCGTGTTTCTGATTGCTCTGTGATATGTTTTTTTAATTTCAAAATAACAAATTTCAGCGTGAGAAAGATAATGCAATCACATTTAAAATAAGGAATGATAAAATATCCATTAAATAAAAAAAAACATATCTTTGTAACATATTCAACCTCTGTTTTTCCAAAGACCAATCACATTGCCTTCCAACTAGACTAGACTTCCCCTTTGCCTGCCAAAAATCCCTTACCAATTTTGTTCATATGAGAATCCAGTCTTCAAACCTACTAGATGACCAGCAGAATATTCCTCTCTCCCTCTTCTCTCTGCTCTCATAGCCTGGTTCAATATGCAGGTTATATCTAGTCTACTACCTTCTCTCCCTTCTCTGGACTCTTGTAGATGCCTCTGTCTGTACTCTCCCTCATATCTACAGTAAAGGCCTTCTCCTCAGCCCGGCAGTGGTGGCGCACGCCTTTGATACCAGCACTTAGGAGGCAGAGTCAGGCAGATCTTTGAGTTCGAGGCCAGCCTGGTCTACAGAGTGAGTTCTGGGACAGCCAGGGCTACACAGAAACCCTGTCTCAAAAAAAGAAAAAGAAAAAAACCCAACCAAACAACAACAAAAAACAAACCTCTCGTCAACGATCTCTTGGAGTGCCCACAGGTCCTCACTTTATACATCTGTGCTGAACCCTCCACTTTAAACATTTACCTCTGTGCCAGTGCCATATTGTCAGACATGTGCTTGTCTCTGCTAATTAACTCAGCATATTTGACACATTTCATATCAAGAACACTGTGAGCTAGGTATGTGGAAAACCTATGCCTCTAACCCCAGCACTGGGGAGGCAGAGGAAGGAGGAATCTCTGAGTTTGAGGCCAGCCTGGTCAACATAGCAAGTGTCAGATTCTGACCCCCAGGATGGCAGTCTGGGCTCAGCTCAGGCTGGACTCTGACCCTATAAACACTTGGCATTCCTCAGAAACCTTGTAAAATGGCTTCCATTTGCCAGGAAAAGCCATTACTTTCTTATCTGGTCCTATAGGTTCCCAACCTCCAGAAAGGGCTCTAGTTCTTTATTAACTCATCCAAGCCTCCAACAGATCAGAGCCCATGCTGGTTCCCAGGCCATACCAGCTAGCCTGCACTCCTCTGCCTCCACGGAACCCCTTATAACAAGCAGGAGTCTCCCACCATTTTTCCTATCTTCTCTGCTCCGTCGCCCTAGCAACTGCTAGTCTGCTCCTCTCCTGGTCCTTTCTCTGTGCTTCTCTCTTTGTCCTGAGAGGTAGCCAAGGCAGACTCCCCCAGATGCCTCTGGCTATTCTCTTCCTCTTATCTACAATACAAAACCTTCCCCTTAATCACGGAAGAGCTGTGCCAGTGGTTTCCTTACTGTGTGTACAGCGAGCTCCAGGAAAGCCAAGAGTACACAGAAAGGCCCTGTCTCAAAAACGAAAAAACTATAAAAAAGGCTTTAGGTTTCAGATTTTCTGAGGCTAAACGCATTCCTCTAAGAAACAAAAGAATTATACAATAGAGCTTTCCTTTCCCTTTTCCGTTTTCTTCTTTCTTGTCTTAATCCATCAAAATCACTAAATAGACCCTAAAAGTTGTTCATCAGAAAATGTGGCTTGTGTTGGTTTGTAATTATTCAGTGGGTAAAAGGAATTTGAGAGGAATTTTTAAAATAGTATTGAAATAGTTTCCTGAAGTTCAGAAAATCTGCACTCTGATAAGCATGGCTAAAATATTAACTGATGGCGAACTGGAACAAATGTGTTCTTAAAAAAATCTTTAATTTTTAAACAAAGGTGTGTATTGAATAAAAGAGAAAAAAATTTGCCTCGTATAACACTATTAATGATTGTACAAAATAGTTGCAATAGCCATTCATTGTTAGCATTTTATAAGGGTGACAGGTTTATTAGCTCAAATTAGAATTACTATTTTATCAAATTTTCATAGTCAGATTATTTCCATAGTCTTATTTCCAATTCTGATTTTGGTTGCCATTATAATTATTTGATTGGAAAACAGCCATCCTTTCCCTCACGGTATTTTTGGTTTAATAGAATAAACTTCATTCTAGGTTTGATGGTACATACCTTTAATAGAATTTGGGAGACAGATGCAGGCAGACCTCTGTGAGTTTGAGACCACTCTGGTCTACATAGAGAGTTTCAGGCCAGGCACATAAGGAGACCCTGACTCAAATCTCAATTAATAATAACAATAACAACAACACTAATAAAGTGAGCTCCTTGATTGCTTTGTCTCCTAGATATAGAGTGTATCATTTATTTCCCCAAGCCAATATATATCTCCTAAATAATTACCTGTTTAAACCACAACAATAAATCAAGTTTATCCAAAACACACTTTATTTGCAAAGCAAATAGGCCCTGTAATAAGGAGAAACAAACAGAGAACAACAGCAACCACAATAAACCCTAACTATGACTCATTGACTTATTCACTCAGCTGCTGTTCAAGGAGCACCTAAGAGACCGCAGCTCAGAGCTCAAAGGATGTGACCATCTATACTTGAACGCTGGTGTCACCTAATTGCTTGGCTGGCACAGTGCTGGGCAGGGAGGGTCCCTGAGGTTGGATGGCCCGCCAGTCTAGCTGAATACATGACCTCTGGATTTAGTGAGAGATTCTCAAAAATGAAATACGAAAGGTGAGGGCTGGATGATACGGCAGCAGGTAAAGGTGCTTGTCGCCAAGCCTGATGACCTGAGTTTGGCCGCTGGAACCTACACAGTAGAAAGAGAGAACAGACTCTCAGATGCAGCTGTAGCTTGCTTGGCTGCCTCGCAGCTCACACCTTCGTAGACAGCTCAACGGACACGACTGATTGCACGATTATCCACTAAAATAATTTGTTGTCTCGGGGTTGCTTTTAAAACTGAGTTTTTCGGCCGGGCAGTGGTGGCGCACGCCTTTAATCCCAGCACTCGGGAGGCAGAGGCAGGCGGATCTCTGTGAGTTCGAGACCAGCCTGGTCTACAGCTCCAGGTCAGGCTCTAAAGCTGCAGAGAAACCCTGTCTCGAAAAACAAAAAAAAAAAAAAAAAAAAAAAAAAAGCAAAAAAAAAAACCAAAAAAACAAAACAAAACAAAAAAAAAAACCCTGAGTTTTTCTCATGAAAGCTGAGGCTAGGGTTTCCAAGTCTGACAGGCTGCACAAACAGCAGCAAGGCTTGGATGGCCGTGTTTATGCTTTACCTAACGGCGGGACAGCATGCGAGATTCAAGATCTCAAACCCAGCCTGCTCTTCAGAGAAAAGAGACGGGAAGGGAAGCAGTGATTTCTGACTGAAAATATTCGCGGGCCACAGTCTCTAAAATCTCTCTCTGGCCACCAGGGGACACTGTTCCCTAAACGTGCTCAGTGGAAGCACCCAGGCGCTAGGACAAGTTATATCCAAGAAAGACCATTACGGTTCACATCGAAACAGTTCAATGAGACACGGAATTGAACGGTCCCGTAGCAGGGTGAAGTAACAGAAACATACAGAGGAAGTCCTCTGACTTGAAAGCCCTGACGTTTCAAAACTGAGGAAGGCACAAACTTTGGTGGGCTGTTTTCAGTTGATAGGGTGGTTTTTAAAGTTTGATCACCTTCATTTGTTAGGGGTGTGTGCGTACGTGCGTGCCATGTGTGGACGTCAGAGGAGAACCTGTGGGAGTCAGTTCTCTCCTTCCACCGTGTGAGTCCTGAGAGTTAAACCTGGGTCAGGTCATCAGCTTTGGCAGAAAGTGCTATTCACTGAGACATCTGCATGGCTCAACTTTGGCTATTCTGCAAAAATAAACTCTGTCTTCTTGTTGCCAGGCACAAGTATTAGTGCATTGTTTTGCATGTGTAAGAAGACCCAAACACTTATGGTATATGACTTTAATAGCTTTTGTTTTTGAGAAGGCATTGAACCCTCAGAATAAAACCACAGTCCTATTCTTATGTGTGTGTATGTCTTATGTGTATAAGAATGGTTCTAGAAGGGGTTTTATCAAGTTAGCAATAGTATTATTGTCAATTGAGAAACTTACAGACCACCATGCATTTCAGGCCAAATAATAGTCCTTTATTTTAGCTAGTGACTGGGAGTAGGCTATTGCCACAAAGAACTCTTGAGCTCAAAGCTCAGGGGCACAGCTTTTATCGAGGCAAAAAAACAAAAGAATGACAACAAAAGACAAAACCCAGAAGAACCATAATGACATCATTGTCAGGAGTAGGTCAGGGGAACATGGGAACATTTGTTGAGGCTATGCATTCAGAAGTTATTTTGGTTATATATCTGGGCCATGGTAAGGGTCACAGAAAGTCCCGGATGTACTACCAAAGTGGACGTGACTGTTCAGAATGATGGGGGCTGAAAAGCACTTAAGCAGGTACAAAGAGAAGTTAGGGCAAGACAGTCACTTCAGCAGTATGTTGCCTTGGATGAATGCTGGGATTGGGAAATGAGCTGAGAGACATGCTACTTTTTCTGCACTTCTTGAATCTCATACAGTGAAGAATGTGCCTATTATATACATAATCTATGTTTTCTGTTAAGTTTTGAATAAAATATGGCCCCACATTGTACACACACACACACACATACACGCACGCACGCACGCACGTGTAGGCAAAACACTAAAACATATTGTTAAGTTTAATTCCTGGTTAATGGGACTCTCCTGCTCCTGAACTAATAAGCCAATCTAACCAAATTAATAAATCCAGGTTTATTCCGAGCAAAGCACTCCTGCGTGGCCCCAGAAAAAGTTGAGGAGACCACGAGGGGTAACCACAGGTGGGGCTTTTAATGTCCTCAGGGGCGGAGCCTCTGATGGTGGGCTTTCTCAGGGGCAGAATCTGGACAGAGGCAACTCCAGGGGAGTAGGCTCGGGATTGGAGTCCCAACCTGAATATTCCAGACTCTTTGGGTATATGGATGCCAGGGGCTGGAGTGATGCTTCTCCCCAAACACATACAAAATAAATCTAAATTTTTTAAAATAAAATGAGCATATAAAATAGCCTAACTTAAAAAAATAGCATAACTTAAGAAACGATACTTTAGAAGATATAAGAAGTCTGCATTTTGGGGGCTGGAGAGATGGCTCAGCTGACTCCTCTTCCAGAGGTCCTGAGTTCAATTCCCAGCAACCACATGGGGGCTCACAACCATCCAAAATGAGATCTGGTGCCCTCTTCTGGCCTGCAGGCATACATGCAGAGTATTGTATACATAATACATAAGGAAAAAAGGAGTCTGCATTTTCAGTTGTCTAGAACGGATAACCGACTTAGACAAAAGCAAGCGCTCTATCACCGAGCTACATCTGCAGACACTTTCCTTTTTTCTGGCATTTTGAGTCTAGGTTTCAATTAAGTACCCAGTTTGGACTTCAACTAGCTCTGTAACCCAGGACGACTGTGAACTTGCAATCTTGCCTCAGCCTTCCAAGAGGCTGGGATTAAAGGACCACCAAGTCCAGCTGCACGAACCTTTTTAAATAGCCAGTGGTTAAGCCAGACATGTACTTACTTTTTGAATTGTCCGTTTGCCTTTTTCAGCCAGCCAGATGTGCATTCAAGAATATTGCGTTTATCAAGGAAAAGATGACAATAGGTTGGATTTGGTTATGTTTTATTATTGTAAAATTTATATTAAAGTGTCTAAAAACAAGAATTTGTACATATTTGGGGGTACCATGCGGTGATAATGTGAATGGGAAAAGGTCCCCCATAGAGTCACATATTTGAATACTTGGTCCAATTGCTGTTTTGGGGGATGTTGTGGAACTTACAGGATATGAAGACGTGATGGAGTAAGAATGCCACTGGGGACGGGCTTTGGGAGTCTGTAGCCTCCCCACTCCCAGCACCCTCCTTTTCTCTCTGTCTCTCTGTCTTTGTGTGTGTGTGCGCGCATGTGCGTGTTTCCTTGATGTGGATAGAAAGGTGGGGATTGTCTGATTTAATCATAACATCTCAATGCAGTATTTGCTATTTTCCCACTATACAGATAAAGATATGGAGGGTTAGAGAGATCAACAGCTTATTCAAGAGCAATCACAGAGTGACCGGTAGAGCCTGAGATGGAGCTCTACTTGCTACTATGGAGGCATCTTTGGAGAGACGACCTTTCTTTTTTTTTTTTTTTTTTTTTTTTGGTTTTTCGAGACAGGGTTTCTCTGTAGCTTTGGAGCCTGTCCTGGAACTAGCTCTTGTAGACCAGGCTGGTCTCGAACTCACAGAGATCCGCCTGCCTCTGCCTCCCGAGTGCTGGGATTAAAGGCGTGCGCCACCACCGCCCGGCCGAGAGACAACCTTTCTATCGCTTGATGCTTTTAACATGACGAAGAACTCAGGAGAACTGATTTCTGAGCGTTGCACTTATTTCACAGGTGTTGGAAATCTCGTCTAACTGCCCGGGTTAGACATCCCTAGTGTCTCTCCAGCAGCAGGCCTGTCCGGGAATGAGTTGAAGCAGAAACTCCCAGAGTTAGAATACAAGGTTTTACAGTTGACTCTCACTGGTACCTCTGAGGAAACTTTTTTTTTACTAGTTAGAATTGGCTTGCTGAGAGGTTTTGTGTATACCCAGAAAACCATGATAGTGTAAGTGTATGGTTATGATATCAGCACTGAAGAGATGGAAGCAGAAGGATCAGAAGTTCGAGGTCATCCTTGTCTACACAAGGATGTGAATATGAAACTACAAAAAAAAAAAGCCTCCTTAGTACTCTGGAAGTCCAAAGGAATTTGCATGATTAGAGCTTCACACATGGCATTTGGTTCAAAGTTGCAATGTTATATTTTGCTGCGCTTCTCAGGTATTTCACGATTGAGATATTTTTGGAAGAAAGTCTGGATTTGCTGCCAGGCATCCACCTGTGCCCTTGAGTGAGCCCTTGCCTCACCTCCGTAGAACACTGCTTCACCCAACACTGCGTGCACAGAAGCTCTGGAAGGAGGGAAGTAAGGTGGGTCGATGCAGTGGCCAGTTTCTGGATAGTAGATTACCTGGGGTCTGCCTTTTCCGTGGGCTTGTAGCCGTCCACAGGCTATATGAGCATAGGATTCACTCTTCCAGTTATGATCATCCAAGCCCACAATGAACAGGAAAGGTCCCTGAGCCCTTTCCAGTGGAATAAGACTTTGGTGGTGAGGTTCCTGCAGTGGATTGTTCCAAATATCCCCCAAATCCAAAAGGCCTGACTCCATGGTCTTTTGTTTTGTTAGGTCACAGCCGAGATCAGGAACAGACAGACCTTTGTAATACAGGGGAGCTATTGTGTTGGCCACAGAGGCGTTGATAAGGACAGTGGCCGTGATGTTCCTTAGGAAAGCAGCCATTGAGAGGCACAGGTCACCGCCTTTGGAGAAACCAAGAAGGCCGACATTCGGGCCTTTCACCTGAGGAGAGAGAACAAGTGTAGAGTTCACGAGTGGAAAGCATGCAGTGAGTTTATATTCTCCAAGTACCTGTCTCGGCCATAAGTTCTTTGTCTTCCTTATTCAATGCTCTACAAAATTGACACGTGCCCATTATAAACAAATTAATTGATTTCTGAGTATACGCACCATCTAATGTTTATACAGACCAGGTCAAGAGTACACATAAAGGCCCTTATGAACTAAACTAATGAACAAAGTGTTAAATATTTCCTCTATCTTGATGAATAGACCACCACTCGTTCTCTCTCCTCATCAGGTGAAAGGCCAGAATGTTGGCCTTCTTGGTTTCTCCAAAGGTGGTGACCCATGCCTCTCGATGGCTGCTTTCCTAAGGAACATCACGGCCACTGTCCTTATCAATGCCTCTGTGTCCAACACAGGTATTACTTAGGATGATCTAATTTTGTAATGCATCCTCTGTATTACAAAGATCTCGTTGTTCCTGATCTCAGCTGTATGTGTATATACATGTGTGGATGGATGATCAAGTTAAATTTAAACTCTTAGAACTTGCTGGGCGGTGATGGTGCACGTCTTTAATCCCAGCACTTGGGAGGCAGAGGCAGGTGGATAACTGAAGTTTGAGGCCATCCTGGTCTACAGAGAGAGTTCCAGGATAGCCAGGGCTACACAAAGAAACCCTGTATTAAAAAAAAAACAAACCCAACCTCACTCATAGTTCTATATTAATGTAGCAAGAAGAGCCAGCCATGGACACCAGATCCTGGATCCCAGCCCACTTTCCTTCTCTTTCCATCACTGCTTCTTTTGTGCACCTTAAAGGGCCTTCATTATGTGTGGACACACAGCTTACATGTTTAAAGTTAGGGGCATATGTTCTGGTCAACAAAGGGAAGGGGCAAGGGCTTAGACACATGGTCAGAGATGCCAGCCAGAGAATGTGGGAGCTCCACACCCCCAGAGTGTGGTTAAAAGCATATGAGTTCCAAGCAGACAAGTTTCCTTGGCTCTTCAGACTCCTCACCCCGTGGGAAAGAGTCCAGCCAAAGGAAGACCATTGCGTGATAATGTAGAACAAAGGTCCTAGGCCAGGAACCACTCTTGATCTCTTATTTATTCATCTAGGGCCTTATCTCCCTTAATAAAACCATCACAATCCCTGATCATCTGGCTGGCCTACAGCTCACAGAGGTCCTCCTGCCTCTGCTTCCCAAAGGCTGGAGTTAAAGGTGCAGGCTACTCTGCCTAGCTCATTTAGGTTTTAATAGCTCTGCCTAGAGTTGTCTTAGTCAGGCAGGGTTATCACTCCTGTGATAAAACTCCATGACCAAAAGGATCCTGGAGGCGGGAGCTGATGCAGAGGCCATGGAAGGGTACTGCTTACTGACTTGCTCCTCACGGCTTCCTCAGCCTGCTTTCTTCTAGAACCCAGGACCACCTGCCCAGGGGTGGAACCACCCACAAGTGGCTGGGCCCTCCCCCATCAGTCACCAATTAAGAACGTGTCCTACAGGTTTACCTTCAGCCCAGTCTTAGGGAGACATTTTCTTAGTTGAGGTTCCCTCCTCTCTGATGACTCTAGCTTGTGTCAAGTTGACATTAAACTAGCCAGGACAATAGTATTCATCACATAGCATTGATGAGAATCCTTAATATCATCAAAACGCCATTCCTATTCTGCTGTCACCAGTGGTCTCAAAGACATCTCTTTTTAGTCAAGCTTTCCCCACTAACAACTTATATTAATGTTAGCAATGAGGAAAGTCAAGCCTCTGAGATGTCAGCTGCCTTGCTTGGGCAATTGTGGGAGGAAAATTCAAGGCTAGCAGTTTCTTAGTGCAGTGCTTTAGAGTTATGGTAGTTAGGAAAGAAACTAAACAGTCAAATCTTAAGAGATAGGAAAGATGGGTAGAAACAGGAACAGTCTTAGCCACTGTTGAGGAACTGCTTGGCTCTCCCTTCGTATCTCTAACACCTAGCATCCTGACAAGGCTTTTGGCTCTGGCCTTGAGTCCACTCCCCTCCCCTCCTTTGTATTAAGAACAGCACTGGACCCCACCTTTGGATGCTGCAGCAGAAAGGCCACGGCTTCTTCAAAGTACTCCAGGTGCACATCACTCAAATATTCAGGGAGGTCTTCAAATCTGAAGTAAGCCAGAGCAAGTACCGCAAAACCATGCCCAGCCAGGAGGCTGGCTCTGTATTCACAGAGGCCACCGCCACTTCCAAACAAATCGATGATCCCCGGGAACCTCCCCTTGCCTGCGGAGCACAACACAGCACATCACATCACAAAACGACTCAGCTGCTCAAAAGAGATTTGGGGATTCAGATTTTGGCAATTAACAAGAGTCTTTGAAGTCAGAAATGCGGTGGCTGGAAATATCTGTGAATCAGGACCCCTCCTACTTTATTTATTTGGAGACATGATCTTACTACATTGTATATGGTGGCCTGGAACTTGATCCTCCTGCCTCTACAGCGGAGTTACAGATGTGTGGCACCAAATCTGGCTTTTTTTTTTTTTTTTTTTGCACAGGGTCTCATTATGTAGCTCTGGCTAGCTTGGAACTCACTATATAGACCAGACTGGCCCAAACTCACAGAGATCTGCCTGCCTCTCCCTCTTGGGATTAAAGGTGTACACCACTGTGTCTGGCTGGCTGTTTTTAATAATCTACAGAGAAAAAGAAAAGTGGAACAAAATGTTTTCCCCCCAGAATTTGTCATAAATAATAATAAAAAATAAAGTTTAAAAATAGCACATGTCTTCCAACCACTTTTTTCAGTTTCCTCAGAGAGTATCTGCAAATGCTCCATATGTTCACTCGGGGTTACTAGAGGGTCTTCCCCTCTCCTTGTCATCTTTTCTACCTTTAAAGAGGGCACCCTGCACCTGCCAAGTCTCAGATGTGTTCTCCCTGGTGCCTTAGCCTGTATCTCCTTCTCAGACTACCTGCCACACTGTATTCTCTGGATAAGGGTAATTTTTATTATGCTATAAATTTTGCCCCAAATTTTGGTAGGTACTATCTTAGTTTCTTTTTCATTGCGTGATAAAAGCACCATGACCAAGGCAACTAATAAAAGAAAGGATATAATTTGGCGCTCACAGTTTCAGAGGGTTGGAATATATAATAATCCCGGGAGGGGCTGGTATGGGAGCGTGGCAGCAGGCAGTACTGGAGCAGCAGCTGACAGCTCTTTTCTTGATCCACAAGCACAATGTGAAGAGAACGGAGAATACTGTTGCCTTTTGCAGCCTGGAAAGCCGCCGCAGTGGCACACCTCCCTCAACAGGTCACACCTCTTACTCCTTTCAACTCTATCAACTGGGGACAAGGTATTCAAATATATAAGCCCATGGAGGCCATGCTCATTCAAACCAGCGCAGGCCACACAGTAGACAATGAAATTTTCCGTTTGTTTTTCTTTTCTCATTCTCTCTCTTTTTTCTTCTTCATTTCCTTCTTGTTCTTTAAGTCTCATGCAGTGCATGCTAGCCTCAAACTTGCTTGGTAACCCAGGATCTTGAGCTCCTGATCCTCCTGCCCCTGCCTCCGGGGTGCTGGAATTTCAAATGTATGCCACCACACTATTTAAATAATTTACTTGGAAATCATGTTGTTTACTTGTCCTTAATGAAAGGCTTTATAACACTGTGGTGGTTTGAATAAAGATGGGCCCCAGAGGTCCATATGCTTAGTCATCAGGGGGTAGCACTATTTGAGAAGGATTAGGAGGCGTGGCCTTATTGGGGGAAGTGCATCACCAAGAGTGGGCTTTGAGGTTTCCAAAGCCCACACGAGGTCCAGTGTTGCCCTCTCTGCCTATGGACCAGGATGTAGCTCTCAACTACTGCTCCAGCTCCTGCCCACACGCTGCCATGCTCCTCATCATGATAATGGACTAAACCTTGGGAAATGTAAGCAAGCCCCCAATTCAATGCTTTCTTTCAGAAGAATTGCTTCGGTCATGGTCTCTCTTCACAGCAACAGGGCAGTGACTAGGATAAATACTCTTAATGGATAACTGAATCAGGGTGATTTTCAGAGCTCCTACTAAAGTCATGCGGAAGTCTCCAGAAACGGAGACAGAGAAATGGAGTAGGATTCCATTGCAGAGTTCCCACTGTGCCAAGCAGCCACTAGTTCAGGTTAGAAAGTGCCCAAGAGCTGTAAGAAAGAGGCCTGTTCTCTTACTTTGTACAACAACCACCAAATTCAGTTTCAAAATTCTGTGTACTGCCGTGACTCTAGCCCTTTTCTGTGATTGGAGGGGTATGCCAGTGACTGTCATTCTACTGTTTACATAGACTGCACCCTATTTTCTCACACCAGGGTTTGCCAGCATCAGCACAGTATCCATGTCTTAGTTAGGCTTTCCATTGCTGTGAAGAGACACCATGACCACAGCAGCTCTTATAAAGGAAATCATTTAATCAGAACTGGCTTACAGTTCAAATTAGCCCATTATTGTCATGGTGGGAAGCATGTGGCTTGCAGGTAGACATGGTGCTGGAGAAGGAGCTGACAGTTCTACATCTGGACTCACAGTCATCAGAAAGAGACACTGAGTCACGAGGCCTGGCTTGAGCTTCTGAGAGCTTGAAGCCACTCCCTAGTGATGCACTTCCTCTAACAAAGCCACACCTACTCCAATAAGACCACACCTCTTATTTATTCAAACCACCGCAATCCACTTGTGTATGTATGTGACATGCATGTGAGTATTTGTGCTTGTGTGTGAATGTGAGAGTGCCCTGATGTGTGTGTTGTAGGGTCTAGCTATGACAGGCTTATCAGAGACTACTCAGGTACCACCCAGGAACAGACTACATAAAAGAAATACCTAATCTTCTGACCATTGCATATTGGATCACCTGGTGTCCCTTAGCCCAGCATACACCCGTCCCCTTTTCACCAGGGCACCCCTAGACAAATGTGTTTGTGTGTTGAGGTCAAAGGTCAATATTGGGTGTCTTCCTCAATAGTTCTTTCGTTGTTGTTGTTTTGAAACACGATTCCTCTGTGTGACAGCTCTAGCTGTCCTGGAAATAACTCTGTAGACCAGGCTGGCCTCGAACTCAGAGATCCACCTTCCAAATGCTGGGATTAAAGGCATGTGCCACCACCTCTCAGCTTCAATAGTAATGCACCTTACTTTTGGAGACTAGTTCTAAGCCTGGAGCTCACTGCAGGCTAGAATGGCAGGAATTCTGTCTGTTCTTCCGGGCTGCGGTTATAGGCATCGAATCTGGTGCCCAGCTTTTAACATGGGTCCTGAGGGGCTGAGGACCACGGTTGCCAAGCAAGCACTTTGCCAACTGAGCTGTCTCCCTAGCCCACTGTATCCATTTGGAACAAGATCATTTTGTTCTCGGGCTGTTCAGTATTTGGACTCTACCCTCTAGATAGCAACAGCGTTTCCTGCCTTCATTTTTGACAAACAAAAATCTCCCCAGATATTGCTAAATGTCTTCATGGACCGGCAAAAATAAAAAAAATCACCCTAGGCTGAGAAGCATCATCAGCTTGTTTACAGTTGGGGGAGGACTGCCAGGGACATTCACATGCATTTTAATGATTAGGGTACACTGTGTTCATTTGTGGGTGTAAGGATCTTTGAAAGTTTGATGAGAAAGGAGGCCAAGTCACTATTACTACAGGCAGAAGTTATTGATTATATCGGTACTTAAAATGCACCCACATTGGGGCATTTAGTGGATTTCATTACTGTAAAGTTGAATGCCCTCTTCAGCATAACGCTGAGGGATTCACGGTGCCTTAAGGGATGAGACTTGCTAGAAAATTTTCCATTTAAAACGACTGGCAGGCTTTGGAGTGCGGAAGTACTACAATTATGTGACTGTCCCGCCAGGTTTATGCAGGATCAGAGATCAGTCTAGGCTGAGAGCACAGACCTGAGGGCTGCTCACCTGGAGGCAGGAAGAGCGTGGCGCGCACACGGCCCTCGCGCACGGGCACGCGCCGCACCCCGGGCGCCATGAAGTGACGCTCGTGCACCGCCCGCGCCAGCAGCCGCCCGCCGTCGGGCTCGTGGCCGTCCAGCACCTCCAGCTCCACCACGAAGGGCGTCTGCACGTCGCGCTTGATCAGGCGCCAGAAAGGCCGATCGGGCTCCATGGCCCAGAGCAGCCCCATGGGCTCGAGCCCCGCGAAGCTGCCGCCTAGCGCGGGCGCGCGCGCCAGGTCCAGCTCGCCGTGGGGGTCGGCGCGGTAGCGCGCGTGGGAGCGGAAGAGCGCGCCTTTCTCGTCGCGCAGGGCGGCGCGCAGCGTGACGGGCTGCTCGGGGGCCAGGTCGCGCACGGAGATGCTCAGCGGCTCGTCCCAGCAGCTGCGGCCCGCGGGCTCCAGGCTCAGCGTCGCCATTATGACAGGACTGGCGCTGGAGCCGGAGGCCTTGGGGAGCTCCACGCGAGTCCGGAGCGGAGCCTGGCCTGCTGTGGAGCCGTCCTGGTCGGTCTCTGGGAGGTCCCGAGTCGTGGGTCGTGCTTCTCAGGGAAAAGAAAGACAGAAACCGGGCTGGTGTCTGCAGGCTGACAGGGGAGGTCAGAGTAGCAGTGAGGTCAAGTCAGGCCACAAGATTCTGCTCACGTGATTGGTAGTGACACTAGGTGAATAAGCTCCAGGCAAAGTCCTGTCCTTGCTAGATTAGGTAGCAGGTTTTTGCAAAAGTAAACAAACAACTTTTACTTTCATTTTAGGCTACTTTTGCTACTCTAGGGAAATATGTAATGTTGGATAATTTATAACAATTTTTTTTTGTTTTTGTGTTTTTGTTTTGTATTTCAAGACAGGGTTTCTCTGTAGCTTTAGAACCTGACCTGGAACTAGCTCTTGTAGACCAGGCTGGCCTTGAACTCACAGAGATCCATCTGCCTCTGCTTCCCAAGTGCTGGGATTAAAGGTGTGTGCCGCTAACGCCTGGCAAGAAAAAAAAATTTTCTGATAGTTTTGAGTTCTGGAAAGTCCAAGTTGAAGTGGGAGGCCAGTATTTGGTCACATGTCATTTGCTAGCAGAAAGCAAATAACACTCAAATTTGAGTGTAATGACCCAGAGACAGGAGGATCATTATAATTCAAAGCCAGCCTGGGATACATAGAGAGGTCCTGTTTTAAACAAACCCACAGACAAAGCATGCAAGAAAAAAAAATGGCTAAACTCAGCCTTCAAAGAGAAAACTAAAGATAACCCACACCTGCTATAACCCACTCCATTTACCAGCAAAGAGTCCTCTCTAAGTTTCTACCTACCAGTGGTTAAGTTTCTACCACACAAGCTTTGAGAGACACTTTGAAACATAGCAAATTACATACGAGAACAGGTCAATTGTGTAAAGAGAACTTATATACACAATTGTGCGGTCATATCCTTATAGAGACAAGATCCAGGCTGGTTGGTGATGGCACATGCCTTTAGTCCCAGCACTCAGGAGGCAGAGGCAGGAGGATCTCTGTGAGTTAGAGGTCAGCCTGGTCTGCAAAGCAAGTTCTTCTGCTACAGACATTTTTTGTTTTCTTTCCAAACCTGTTTTAGTCAGGTTCACATTACTGGAATGAGATATCCAGGATATTAATTTATGAGGAGAAAATGTTGAACATTTCTGTAATCCAGTCCAAGATCTGAGTATACCAGATGGCAAAATGAGGTCCACCTATGTATACATCACAAGTTAGAAAGAAAGACATTAGGATTCCACAGCTCCACTCATGGGCACACTCCCAGTGGCCCAAAGATCTTCTAGAAGTCACCACCTTTCAAAGATCTCTCTCTGTCTCTCTGTCTCTGTCTCTCTCTGTCTCTCTCTGTCTGTCTCTGTCTCTCTCTCTCTCTCTCTCTCTCTCTCTCTCTCTCTCTCTCTCTCTCTCTCTCTCTTTCTCTCTCTGCCTCCCAAGTCCTGAGATTAAGGGCATGTGCCACCACCACTGCCCAGCTTCAACTAGGAATCTCTGAATTTTTCTTTTCATCTCATTGTGAAGCCTTTTAATCTAAAATTTTCTGTACATATCAGAGGCATCATTTGTGACACTGTGTCCGCTTGACGTTATTGTTGGTACCTTGGTTATAACTGCTATCTTGTATATGTTTACTCTATCACATACCCCAAGAACTTAGGACGAGCAGAGTCATTGAGACAGTCAGCTAAGCACGCTGTGCCATCTGCTGCTGCTCTGGTTGTTTTTTAACTGAAAATAATAACACAGAGAGGACTAGCTACAGTCCAGTTCTCATGGCCTATTTTTGCCAAACGTAGGTCATAAAACCTTTATTCTATGATTGGATGCAAAACATCTTCCTGTCATGTTGCTTCTCAAGACATGTTTCTGTCTGTAAGTCTCTAGGAAATTTTATCCGGTTTACTTCTGGAACCGTCTCTTTCTTTCTTTGGTCTCCTGGTGTCTACCATGTTTGGCTTCAGTTGTGGTACATCAGAGACAGGTTTGCTGAAACACACTGCATGCCTCCTGAGTGCAAATGACTCGGAAGCTTTGGTGGGACATTTTTCATTATTTCCGTTATCCTAAATTCAAGTGACGTGAACCTTACAGTGTCTCAGAGTTTGTCCACCTAGCTACCACAGATCTGTAAGGAAAACAGGGTGTGCTTTGTAATCATCCGTGCCTTGATTTTTTTAGATATATTTTCTGAATTGTAATCTTTAGGAAAAAAATCCTGAGATTATCTTATTTCTTCTAAATTGGCATACAGTATTCTCAGATACCAAGTGTGAGCGTGCTAGTGAGAATATTTTTTATTGATTTTATTGAGCTATGCATTTTTCTCTTGTCCCCTCCTTTCCTCTTCCCTCCCCTTCAACCCTCTCCCATGGTTCCCATGCTCCCAATTTACTCAGGAGATCTTTTCCTACTTCCCATGTAGATTAGATCCATGTATGTCTCTCTTAGGGTCCTCATTGTTGTCCAAGTTCTCTGGAAGTATGGATTATAGGCTGATTTTATGTTTAAAAACCACTTATGAGTGAGTACATGTGATAATTGTCTTCCTGGGTCTAGGTTACCTCACTCAGTATGATGTTTTCTAGCTCTAGCCATTTCCTACAAAATTTCAAGATGTCATTATTTTTTTCTGCTGTGTAGTACTCCATTGTGTAAATGTACCACTTTTTCTTTATCCGTTCTTCAGTTGAGGGGCATTTAGGTTGTTTCCAGATTCTGGCTATGTAAAACAGTGCTGCTCTGAGCATAGCTGAGCACATGTCCTTGTGGTACGATTGATCATCCTTTGGATATATACCCAAAAGTGGTATTACTGGGTCTTGAGGAAGGTTGACTCTTAATTTTCTGAGAAATTGCCACACTGATATCCAAAGGGGCTGTACCAGCCTGCACTCCCACCAGCAATGCAGGAGTGTTCCCTGTACCCCACATCCTCTCCAGCATAAGCTATCATCAGTGTTTTTGATCTTGACCACTAGCGAGAATGTTTTTCTAAATTGTCTTTGGTCACTGGATATGTGATTAATCTTGAGTCTGTGGCTCTGATTGCTGCTGTGTTTTTCAGAGTTGTGTGCTAGTTTTCCCAGTAGTCTTCTACACCTGTCAACAAAGACTCAATTTCCAGGTGTTGATTTGCATGGGATTTTGCTAGACACTTCATATTCTGTATTACATTCTTTATTACAGAGACATTTGCCCTTCATTCTGTTGGGGGAGCTGCACACCCACAGTACAGTCCATCATGGACACACTTCTGTTGGCTTGTTGCCTCTGAGTTAACCTTAAATCTCATCACCCACACATGGACCTGGGAAATGCAGAACTTGGTTGATGTGGGATTCCCCTCTGTATGCTGTGCATATGATTTATTACCACTGGTTAATAAAGAGCTGCTTTGGCTTATGGCAGGGCAGAATATAGGTAGGCAGGAAGACAAAACTGAATGCAGGGAGAAAGAAGGCAGAGTCAGGCAGATACCATGTAGCTGCTGAAAGAGAAAGACGCCAGAACCTTATTGGTAAGCCACAGCCTCGTGGTGATACACAGATTAATTGAAATGGGTTAATTTAAGATATAAGAGCTAGCTAGGAATACGCTTGAGCCATTAGCCAAACAGTGTTGCAGTTAACATAGTTTTTGTGAGATTATTTGGGTCTGGGTGGCCGGGAAATGAAAAAGCAGTCTCAGTTTATGCTCAGTGACTTGGTGTGTGTGAAACCTGCCCTGCTGCACAGAGCAAAGGTAGTAAGGGAAACAGAGTCTGAGAGACAAGGCAGTGCCCTGGCCAGAGGACAAAATGAGCCTTTGAGATAAACTGCCTTGGCTTCCCATCCCTGTATCATCTGATGGCTGCAGATGAAGGGAAGACAGCTTAGGATGCCCGTCCACCATCCTCTCAGGTTGCCAGCTCTCTGAATAAGATGTGGTTTAAAGATTGAGTTCCTGCATCTGCCTCTTGGATGCCCTGAGTGACGGGTTGCAAGGATGCAGCTGTCCCTGTCTTTTCTTTTCAGTCTACAAGGCTGCATTCTCGGCCTGGAGGCAACTGAAGCACCCTGTGTGAACGCTTGGATGTGTCAGTGTTGGACCTGATTCCAGGCTACTGCGCATTCAGGATAGAGCGAAACAATTTTGCTCCAACTTCTGAAAACTGAAAGCTTTACTTCTATTGTGTTCATTATAGCTGCTCCAAGGCTTAAAGTTTCGCCCATTTTCTCTTTTTTTTTCCTGCCTATCTTGGAACTTCTTTTTTTTTTTTTTTTGGTTTTTCGAGACAGGGTTTCTCTGCAGCTTTTTTAGAGCCTGTCCTGGAACTAGCTCTTGTAGACCACACTCACAGAGATCCGCCTGCCTCTGTCTCCCGAGTGCTGGGATTAAAGGCGTGCGCCACCACCGCCCGGCTGGAACTTCTAATTTAAAGGGAAAACAGAGCAAAGTGGGAACACATACACATGCACGCACACATTGTTGTGTGAAGTTAAGGGCTGGTTGTCACCCATGTATCTTTCCCCAGTGATCCTCTTGTCTTCACCTCCTGTAATGCTGGGATTACAGTTATGAACCACTATGCCTGGCAAGAGCCAGGTCTTAAGTATGTTTCCTGACCCACTCTTTTAGGTAAGTTATACACACAGTGCTTTTTAACATCTCCCTCCTCCTGCAGCCTGCCACAAATCCAGAAATACTATAACAGGAGTGAAAGAAGAGCATCCCTCTTTCCCCCAGGGCTTTGGCTACTGTCCTGGAGAGCTTCTGGATAGGCACTGGAAAATTCACAGCACACGGATGAACTTCACACACATGTGCATTCTGTTGGGTTGCGTGAGACATGGCAGACATTGATGAACACCTGGCTTTTGTGAATAAAGAAAATGAGGAAAGACAGATTAAGGACTGTAGCTTCACACAGAGGGGAGAGACTGGAGGCTGCTGAGCTGTACCTCCACGCTGACTGTTAGAAACTTCCATAAGATGCACTTCCTTACCTTTAAAACGAAGAGCATATTAACCTTCAGACTGGCCAATATTCAGTGACTAGCACACCATTGGTGACGAACAGAAGGGCCACTTTGCATTTCAGTGACAAATTTCTTAGAGAAACAAATTAAAAGGAGGGCACATTAATTTTGGCTTGATTTCAGAGGGTTAGCGTCGTCACTGATGTCATGGGTTCCTGGCCTGTGAGCGAGTGCACCATGGTGGGAGGGTATGCAGGAGCAAAACATTTCCCAGTTAGGAAGCAGAAAGAGGTGGAAGTGGGCAGGACAAGCTGCATCTTTTAATGGAGTGCCTCCATGACACACTTCTCCAGCGAGGCTTCTCTTCCCAATAATGTCATCAGTAATCCAACAAAGGATCAAGTCATTGATTAGGTCAGAGTCCTAGAGATAAGATCATTCCCCAAAGCCAATTCACTGGCAACCAAGTCTTTAACACAGGAACCATGGAGGATATTCCTGTTCAAACTGTTTTTGAGAGTCAAAAGGAAAATATCAGGATTTGATTGTCTTTTAACAAATAAAATTAATTGGTGGTGGCCCATGCCTTTAATTCCATCACTCAGGAGGTAGAGGCAGGCAGATCTCTATGGAGTTCGAGCCAAGCCTAGTCTATAGAGTGAGTTCTGGGACAGTCACACAGAGAAACCCTGTCTCAAAAAACCAAAATAAAATAAATAAAAGTAAAGAGTCAGAACACAACAATAACAAATTAAGGTACTTTATTTTAAATACAGTTAAGGGCTTAAGAAATGTAAGTTTATTGAACTATTTATAACCCGTGGTCTCATTTTTACATATTTTTATGATTATCATTGTGAAAAATTACAGTCCCAATCTATTTTATCAACTTTTGAAGCACTAAGGCTGTGTGCCTATCATATTAACAGAAACCCAAATATAGTCTCTTTGCTAGAAGGATCCTTATTCATTTGAAAAGATATCAGAAAGTTAGATGTATATTTGCTTTAAATATTTTATCAGTTTTAGATTTAACCAGTAAATAGTTTGTAACTAAAGTGCTACGACTTACTTTCTAAGAAGGGGAGCTCAGCCATGGCATTATAATGATTTTGATATTACAGTTGTTTGCTGGCATTCACGGGGGGTTGGCTACCTGGACCCCAAAACTGCTATGATTTACGTACTTGATATAAAATGGTGTGGAATTGGTATGTAGTCTGAAAATCTTTAAAACATTATGATCACATCCAGAATACTTATGTCCCTAAGTGTAACACAAGTGCTGTACAAAGAGCTCCTAAATCGTCACATAGAGTCTAAGGAATAATGGCCGGAATAAGTTTCAAATAATTCAACCCATGGGCGGTAGAATCTGCCACGTGGATCTCACAGACACGAGGGGCCACTGCATATACTTTCTTGTGCAGTAGTTACAGATTTATTTACAGTCATCTAGCACATAGTGACTGGACCACGTTATGTAGGAGGCACAGCCAGTCCATGTTGCTCACTTCTCCTCCTAGAACTGGAATTGTCAGTCACATGCTGTGCCAGGGAGCAGATATGCTCCTCAACCTCTCAAGTTTCTTTTAAACCACTGCCCTCTAAGGGAGAGTGGGATAGCTCAGCAGCTGAGTGCTAGCCTACCATGCAAAGACCCTGGGCTCAATCTTCATTGCGATCATAAAGTAGGAACCACCGTGTCCTCAAACCAATGAGGACACAGTCCATAAAACCTTTGTGGGTGGGGAAACTCAAGGCTTTATTAAAAGGAGACAAAAAAATATATGCACATCCTAACAGGGGCAGCCATTCTCAGGAGGGATCAAAATCAGAAAACTAACTACTCACAGAAAATCACAGTTTTGCTCGGATTGTCCTCGCTTCAGAACCCAAATGTTTGTGGAAGAAAGTCTGGAGTTGCTGCCATGCATCCACCTGGGCCATGGCATGAGCCCTGGGCTCCCCACCAAAGAGGACAGGCATGTTAAAATTGGCATGTAAGGAAGCCTTGCACCAAGGGAAGTAAGGGGGTTCAATATAGTGCCCCACTTCTGGGTAGCTGATGATCTGAGGCTTCTCCTTGCCATGGGCCTGTAAGCGTTTGGAGATCTCATTGGCAAAGAACTCGCTCTTCCAGTTGCGGTCATCCTGACCCACAAGGAACAGGAAGGTGGTGTCAGACCTTTCCACAGGGATGATGCTCTTCTGGTCAGGGCCTTCTAGAGGAGAATTCAGGGCTTCCAAAATATCTTTAAGGCCATCTTTGGTCACTCTGATTCGATTCATGTTAATTCTCAAAGGGGGCAGGGTCTCATCCTTGTAGTGCAATGTTCCGGCAACATTGGCCATAGAGCCATTGATTATGACAGCGGCTGTGATGCCCTTCAGGAAAGAGGCCATGGAGAGGCAGAGGTCAGCTCCTTTGGAAATCCCCAGCAGGCCAATTCCCGGTCCCTTGACCTAAGAAAGAGACAGAGAAAAGAAAGGGAACGAGTGCATCTAGAGGGTAGGGCAGTTAGTGGGGCCAAACTGTGGATGGAAGGTGTCCCTGAGCCTGACTCTCACTCTGCACCATCTGGGTTTTGAAGGGTGATTAGGTCTCTTGAAATCCTTAGCGGTAAGATGAGGCTCAATGCTAAGTCCCACCTGCCAGCTCCCAAATAACCACACAGAGATTTCTCATTCATTATAAACGCTTAGCCTTAGCTTAGACTTGTTCCTAACTAGTTCTTATAACTTACATTAAGCCATATCTTTGAATCTACATTCTTTTACATGGCTTGGATACCTGTCTTCTGTGCTGCCCATCCTGCTTCCTCTGTGTCTGACTGGCGACTCTGCCTTTCCTCTTCCCCCAGATTTCTCTGTCCCAGAAGTCCCGCCTACCCTCTTCCTGTCTAGCTATTGGCCATTCCACTTTTCATTAAACCAGTCACATTAACACATCTTCACACAGTGTAAAGGCATAGTTCGCAACACCGTGGTCTACATGAAGCTTGAAATGAAAAATAACAGGTACATTCCTAAGCATGAGTTTGTCAAAGGAAGCATGTGGGCAAGTCAGGAAAACGTTTTCTTTTCATCTGTGATGTATTTACAGTGGTGGGCACTATATTCATATGGGTTTATGATCATCCAGCTAGCATCACAGTAAACTGAGGTAAGATTCTGGTTATGAGTAAGAGTTCAAGATGCATGTATAGGTACTGGGGAAGGGGAGAGGCTTCAAACAAAACATTTCTTATACAAACTAAGAACTGTTTTTTAAAAGAGGGTTTGGGGGGAAGAAAGCAGTTTATTCAAAACCACTGACAGGCTTTGGAGAGTGGGGACAGGGTTACTGAAGTTACACAATTTCATGATTGTAGGGCCAGGCAATGGGTCTATGTGGGACCAATGAGGAGACTTTCATTGTAATGTTTACAATACCATAAGCTCCCAGACAGCAGCTCTACTGCCTCTAACAGGCAGGCAGGCTTTCGTACCATGCACAGTGAGGCTCTTCCCGCCAACTCTTGCTTCTGCTATTCTTCCAGAGTGGCCTCTTATATCCTTGTTCACACTGAATAATTTTCTTTCTTCCACAGCCAACCCTGCCTTGGCCCTGGTCTTCCTCCCTTGTAGCCCCCTTTTAACTCCTCTATTGTTTCCCAAGTGAATGGCATTTATCCGTTAATGGTAGGTCCTGTTGCAGGGACTTATTAGTCATTTAGCGCTCAGAACAAAACCAAGGGATGGAGACACACTCAAGCATAGCAATAATGCTGCTAAGGGACCCAGCTCTTCTGTGGTATGCCTGAGTCAAGCCAGATTTGTTTTAGATTGTGTGTGTGTGTTTCCGTCTATGTGTGTGCACAGCACACACTCAGAAGCCAGAAGATTGACTCCTACATCCTGGAGCTGGACCAACAGGCAATTATGAGCCACATGACCTGGGTGCTGGCAACCCAACTTTGGTCCTCTGGAAGATCAGCAATTGGTCTTAATGGCTGAGTCACCTGGTCAGCCTGGTATCTTCCACTATATGCTGACTGTGCCCGTGTCCCAGGAGGCTCCCTTTCTAGCATAATACAAGACCTCACTTCTCTCTGAGGTATTTCATCATCAGACTGCCTGACCAGATCAATGCCCTGAAATATCACCCAGTTTACACATTTACTTTGACTTCTACTTTGAAAATTAAGATTTGATTGTCTCACAACGCCTCAGGAACTGGGTTGAAAATCTTATCTAGGTGGGTGGATATTTTAGGAAAATAGTTTCTAAACCAAAAGACAAAAATAACAACCAACCTGAGGGTGACTAAGCAGGTAGTTCACAGCTTCCTCAAAGTACTCCAGGTGGATAGTGCGCATGCCCTTGGGGAGGTCATCGTAGTTATAATAAGCCAGAGCCATGACAGCAAAGCCCTTCCCAGCCAGCAGACTAGCCCGATACTCCAGAAGGCCACCTCCAACTCCGAAAAGGTCTATGATCCCAGGAAAAGGTCCATTTCCTTAGGAAAAGCAAAAAACAAAGCCAGTAGTCCTCAAATGAATTTAAAAATTTGTTTTTTTCATGTACATGGGAGCAAGGAAGGGAAGTTATAGGAATCCAAACCTCCTCTCCTACTCTGAGAGAAGACCTCATTGGATATGACAACAAAGGGGCCCATAGCTTCTGAGTGACAGGAGAGGGAGAGGTAGCTTACTATTTTCCAGTATCCTTATCGATTGCTTTCTTAAATCTATGACCTTCAAATACGTTCTCTTACTTAAATCACCCCAAATGTCTTTTTGATTCTTATAATAAAAATATGATCATTTAATCTTTCAGCTATTATGATATGAATGCCCACTATTGTTATATCAGCAAAAAAAAATCTTTAAAGGAATTCTATATCTTATGCAATGTCTGTAGATTCTGTCCCAAGGCTTGTGATTTTCTTTTAGAAAATTATTTTAAAAGGTTTCTTATTAGCCGGGCGGTGGTGGCGCATGCCTTTAATCCCAGCACTCGGGAGGCAGAGGCAGGCGGATCTCTGTGAGTTCGAGGCCAGCCTGGTCTACAAGAGCTAGTTCCAGGACAGGCTCTAAAAAAGCTGCAGAGAAACCCTGTCTCGAAAAACCAAAAAAAAAAAAAAAAAAAAAAAGAAAAAAAAGAAAAAAAAAGGTTTCTTATTTTATGTGAAATAATGTTTTGCTTGCATGCTTATGTATAGTACTTGTGTGCCTGGTACCCAAGGATGCCAGAAGAGATAGTCAGAAAGCTATAACTGGAGTTACAGATAGGTGTGAGCTGCTACGTGGTTGCTGGAAATTAACCCATAGCCCCTCCAAGAGCAACCCATGCTTTTAGCCACTGAGCCATCTCTCCAGCCCAAGGCTTGTAATTTTCAGGTAGGCATCTGTCTTAGTTATGGTTTCTCCTGGTATGAAGAGACACTGTGGTCATGGGAACTCCTAAAAAGAAAACATTTAATTGGGTGGCTTGTTTATAGTTTCAGAGGCTCAATCCATTATCATTATGATGGGGAGCATGGTGGCATGCAGGCAGCAAGCTGAGCTGAGCTGTGCTATCACATTATTTTTTTTCTTAAACAGGGTTTTTTTGGTGTATCTTTGGCTGTCCTAGAACTCACTCTGTAGACAAAGCTGGCCACGAATTTACAGAGATCTGCCTGCCTCTGCCTCCCGAGTGCGGGGATTAAGCGCATGTGCCACCACTGCCCAACTGAGATATGCTACTACATCTTGCAGGCAACAGGAAGTGGACTGAGATACTAGGCAGTAATCTGAGCACTGGAAACTTCAAAACCCGACCCCACAGTGACACACTTCTTCCAATAAGACCAGACCCACTCCAAGAAAACCACACCTCCTAATAGTGCCACTCCCTAAGTGAATATAGGGGCCAATTGTTGGGAGCAGTGAGACCCCAGATCCTGAATTTCTTGTAATCCCCTGATCTGAGTGCCTACGGCTGCTCTGAGCATGAGACCTTCAGGAGTTCCTGATGGCAGGAGAGTGGTTTCTGGTGGGTTTTGCTGAGACGTGACTATCTCTATATAATTTGCCCCTGAAAACAATAAAGGGAGCATTCTAGGGGAATTCAAGGATGACTCGCTCTCTCTCTCTGTGTGTCTGTGTATTTTAACCTCCAGCCCCTTGCCCGAAGCTCGGTAACTGGGTAAAAGCGCATCGAATGCAGACACGGGGGCGCAGTGCGCGGCAATTGGAGGTCTCCACCGAGATTTCAGCAATTGGAGGTCCCAGCCGAGATATCAGGAACTAGGGAACGCTGAGAGGTTGCCCTCAGAAGGTGAGGGTGGATTGGGGTATATGTGTTAATCCTGAAGTCCTTAGCTCAGTTTGGCAGCAAATGGAACTCCAACCGAGAAAGAGGGGTAAAGGAACAGGGTTGTCCCCGGCCGGAGGGGACGTATATATTGGGGAAAGATAGAATGTATATAGCTTTTAAAAGAAAGATAAATGAGTACAGACGTATGATATGTTGATTGTGTTGTCTTTTGTGTTCTGGACTGGAGAAAGACATTTGATTCTAGGAACTGCTAAGAAAGGTATCTTGACTTTAAAATATGGGCTTAAGAATTTGATGTTCTGGGAACGAGGTTCTGTTTTTGTCTTCACAGATGATAACCTGAGGATTTATTCGAGATTCATGTGGTTTGAATCCCCGAGACCTTCTGAAATGTTGCAGTAAATACCCCCAAGAATGCAGCGTCCCTCTTAGCAGGAAGTAGCCAGACAGATTGACAACGCCCAAATTCCCTAAGTGGGGCCCCTTCAGTGGTTTCAGAGCAGCAAGCCTGCTTCCCTGAGTTCTGCTCCACTCCATGCACCAGTTTGGACCCAGAACGAATGCAGCTGGGGCTAGAAGGCAGCTGGAGCAGAGCTTTGCTAGTGGCGGTGGTGGAAGGCACATTGCCTCAGCCCAGTCGGTGCCTAGCCTGGCGGATGCCACAGCAGTGCCAGAAGTATCAGCAAACGCAACAAGTGCTGGGGCTGAGACAAGCTGGAGCACAGACCCCACTGGGCTGCCCGAGAACGCAGCAGCGGGGCAAGGAAAAGGCAGTGGCAGTTCTAGGCTCTGCAGGCTGAAGAGTCTGCAGCAGAGCGAATTTAAATCAAGAGACTGCCCTATTGTAGGAGCAGGTGGACTTATGGCTAGTACAACAAATGTCTTGTTCATTATTCCATTTGTATGACATCTGTTAATATCGCTAATGCATCTTATGTGGTGAAACAACTCAATGGTTATTTGAATAACCCTTGAAATGTTACAGTTAGCACACCAGATTGTACTGTTTAGCCAAAGGGATGGTTGAATACCATAGCTCAAATGGGAGGCTGGGTCCAGTGGTGACTGGGGACCCTACTGCTGGCAATCTTAACACCTGTTGCCATCGGCATTCATTTCTGAATCCTGTGTAAGATCAGACAACCCATGAGAATGCAGCATACGTTCACTTAGCAGACGCAGGATCAGCTGGGCTGCTAGGGAAGCCAAAGAGGTGCACACCTTTATTAACATAACTTGGAAGTTCGAGGTAGGTGGACTGCTGTGATTTCAAGGCTGTCCTGGTCTACAAAATGAATTCATGGTCAAGCCAGGAATGTTTCACGGAGAAATCCTGTCTTCACTGAGGCGTCTTCAGAGGCCACAGCTTCATCCTCCCAGTCGGTGGGTTCTCCAGTCTAAGCTCAGATCAGGGGATTACAAACTGTATACTCACGCCCCTACTTTCCTCCCTACAAGCCCTCCCATATATCCATCCTTGCTCTTTCAAATTCAGCCTCTTTTTCATTAATTCTTATTACATACATATATGTATATGAATATACACATAAATATAGTCCGTATACTGTCACTTGTATGTATATTTTCAGGGTGAACCATTTGATATCGGATGACTCTTTCCTGGGGAACACTATTGCTCTCACAGAACTCCTTAGTGGCCTTTAGTTTTGTGTGTGGGGCTGAGGCCTTGTGCTTTTCTCTGACCTCATCAGCATGGCTATGCTGCTGCCCTTGTTCAGCTCATCTTTAGGCAGCTACGATGGTGAACTTCATGGGTATAGAGTAGAAACTCTTTAAATCATAGCAGGAGTTATATATTCTTATTTATTTGATCCCCCAATTTGTATTCTCAAATATAAGACCTCCATGCACTCAGCTGACAAGAATGAATGGGCCACGGGGGTATGGCAGGTGGGGTGTGTTATTTAGGGGACTGCTGAAGGAGCAGTGGTTTCTGACTGCTCCCTGGGGCCATGGCAAAGCCACTCCCTAAAGTCCCGAGTCTGTTATGGTCACACACCTCTGTTCACTTGAGGGGAAGAGGGTGTGTGGGAAATAATACGAGGAACCAACAGTCTCTGGGATACTTGAATCTACCTGTCTTGCAGGCTTAAGTTGCTCTCTTGTGTTCCCTAAAAGCCAGTATTCTCCTGAGGAGATGCTGTCACTCTCCTGAGTACAGGTTCAATCAAAGTGACCAAAAGGCTGTGTGGTCAGGAGGGTCTTCAGTTTTATAAAAAATTTAGGGGGCAGATGTTGGGAGCAGTGAGACCCCCAGATCCTGAATTTCTTGTAATCCCCTGATCTGAGTGCCTACAGCTGCTCTGAGCACGAGACCTTAAGGAGTTCCTGATGGCAGGAGAGTGGTTTCTGGTGGGTTTGCCTGGGGCATGGCTTTCTCTATATAATTTGACCCTGAAAACAATAAAGGGGACATTCTAGGGGAATTCAAGGATAACCCGTGTCGCTGTCTCTCTGTCTATGTGTGTCTATTTTAACCTCCAGCCCCTTACCCGAAGCTCGGTAACTGGGTAAAAGCGCATTAAACGCAAACATGGGGGCGCGGTGTGCGGCAATTGGAGGTCTCCACCGAGATTTCGGCAGCCAATTACATTCAAACTACCACATCAGGTTATTAGAATAGGAAGGAAACACAAATGCCCATGAGGAAGTCAAGGAAAGTCAACATGGTAATCTCTTATCAAAGACCCTTTAGTGCTGATGGATTTATCCGTGTTACTGCATTAATATGTAGCCTTCTATTTTAAGGCTGTTTGCCAGAGCTGATTACATTCCTTCCATCATCTGCAGCAATATTGGGGCCATCAAAACGTGCCGCACTAGAATTTGTTGTCGGATATTATTTTAAGATGTTACATTTGTATGTAGTGACCATTTGTCTTAATAGTGCAAAGATGTATTGCATGCTCTTATATTATAGTAACTCTGTGAACACCTGATGCTCTAATAAAGAGCTGAGAGGTCTATAGTGAGGCAGGAGAAAGGATAGGCAAGGTTGACAGAGAGAATAAATAGGAGGACAAATCTGGGAAGAGGATCAAGGAGCAAGACCTAGGAGAGGAGGACTTTGAGGGACAGCCACATGGCCACCCACAGAGTTAGAGTGAAAGTAAAATATACAGAAGTAAGAAAAGGAGAAAGTCCAGAGACAAATGGTAGACAGGGAAGAAAGGGCCAGGAGCTGCACCTGGCTCCCCAAGGGAGGGCTGCTCACCTGGAGGCAGGAAGAGCGTGGCGCGCACACGGCCCTCGCGCACGGGCACGCGCCGCACCCCGGGAGCCATGAAGTGACGCTCGTGCACCGCCCGCGCCAGCAGCCGCCCGCCGTCGGGCTCGTGGCCGTCCAGCACCTCCAGCTCCACCACGAAGGGCGTCTGCACGTCGCGCTTGATCAAGCGCCAGAGCGGCCGATCGGGCTCCATGGCCCAGAGCAGCCCCATGGGCTCGAGCCCCGCGAAGCTGCCGCCCAGCGCGGGCGCGCGCCCCAGGTCCAGCTCGCCGTGGGGGTCGGCGCGGTAGCGCGCGTGGGCGCGGAAGAGCGCGCCTCTCTCGTCGCGCAGGGCGGCGCGCAGCGTGACGGGCTGCTCGGGGGCCAGGCCGCGCACGGAGATGCACAGCGGCTCGTCCCAGCAGCTGCGCCCCGCGGGCTCCAGGCTCAGCGTCGCCATTATGCCAGAACTGGCGCTGGAGCCGGAGGCCTTGGGGAGCTCCACGCGAGTCCGGAGCGGAGCCTGGCCTGCTGTGGAGCCGCCCTTGTTGGTCCCAAGCCTCAGACAAGACAAGGACACAGTGCGTTGGGCGGCTGAGGTCAGAGTAACAGTGAGGCTGAGCCAGACTGGAGGATTTGACCTTTAGATACTCCTACCTGGTGTTGTGAAAGTTGGGTGATTGGTGGTAACACTAAAATCATGTGTGTAAAATAAGTTAAAAAAAAATACCGAAGACCACTAACCTATTTTAGGAGAGTGAGAGAGAGAGAAGAGGAGGGGGAAGGAGGAGGAGGAGGGAGGGGGAGGAGGAGGAGAAGGAGAAAGAGGAGGAGGAGGAGGAGGAGGAGGAGGAGGAGGAGGAGGAGGAGGAGGAGGAAGGAAAAAGAAAAAGAGAATGAAAGAAAAATGAATAAAGGAGTACAGTTTGAGTCTTGAGAAGTCCTAGTGGGAGGGGCCATCCTTGGTCTTGAGTTACCTCTTTTTGGGGGGTGTGTGTGGAAGTAGGAGCCATGTGGTGGGGCTATAATTCTATCCCTCCTGAGAGAATGGTAGGCATATCTCCGTGAATTTCTGGCCAGCCATGGCTACATAGATCCAGTCTTTAAATAATTTTTTAAAAGGCTGGGCGTAGTGGCGCATGCCATTGATCCCAGCACTGGGAGGCAGAGGCAGGTGGATCTCTGAATTGGAGTCCAAGCTGATCTACAGAGTGAGTTCCAGGATAGCCAGAGCTATATAATGATACCGTATCTCGGAAAAGAAAAAAAAAACCCAAACATTAATTAATTAAAATCCAGTTTAATAGGAGTGCTGTGAGAAACTGAGGTGACACGCAGAGTCAGGAGAGGACTGTGTTCACATGGGAACAGGATCGCTTGACACCAGTTACAAATTACAGAACTTTCCCAAAACTACCTCCTCATGCAAGGATTTGCTTGAAATTAGGGAACTCACTGGACATTATTATAATCATGGCCCACCTGTCTTCTTGTTGCTCAAGACACTGTGTGTGTGTGTGAGAGAGAGAAAGTCCTCAATAAATTGTAACTTCCTTGGTTCTTAGACCCATCTGCTTCTTTCTTTTCTCCTTGCATTTTTTTTTCTTTCTTACAGATGTGTAGCTCCACGACCCAGACTTTTTTCAAACAGACCACAAGCCTCTGAGTGCAAAAAGTATTCAGGTGCTTTGTTTGGTCGCCTGTATTTTGACTGTTTCCTCTCATTCTATTTTTTTTTTTTAAAGATAGGGTCTCACTTTGTAGCCCTGTTGTTATGCCCAGTTCAAGGAGTTCTCAAAAAACCAACTAGGAGATTGAGTCCTGTATGTGAAAGCATAGAGCCTTTATTCTTACTCAAGTCTGAACTCGGACTTTCTGTGGGTCCAATGCCTTGGCGTGATCAGAGAGCCCTGAGCTCAGTTGGGATGAGGTTTTTATAATAGAAGAGGTTGGGGTGAGGGATTTCTAAGGTTCAGGAAGCCTGATTGGCTGACATTTCTCTAGGGATGTCCTGGGGAAAAGCAATGGGTGTGTGCTTGGCCAAGGGACATCAAATGGTCCTATCTACAAAGGCTGGAACATTAGGAATTTCCTGTGGGTATTCTGTTCCTGGGCAGTCTCAGGTTGTGGTCTTTTGAGCTCATCATGGCTAGGTCCTATACCTGTCTGTCCTGGAACATTCTAAGTAGACTATGTTTACCTCAAACTCAGAGACCTGTTTGTGTTTTCTGAGTGCTTTTGCCCTATGCACTTGGTACTGAGTGACCCTAACTGTGGCTCCTATTGGAACAGCACCCCCACCCAATGGCAGACCTTTGTAGGCCCCCAGCACAACAGACTGTCTGATAGAAGTGCCATTCAGGACATAAAACTCAGCACATAAACACCACCACCTGCCAAAATGAAAAGAAACATCTCATCGTTCGAAGTCCATAGTCCCAGGAAAGTCTAAATGTACTTACCTTGTTTTTTAGCGTCTGTAGTTCCACTAACTGTTCTTGATAACTGAGGTCAACCCAGGGCATGGTTTCTGTGCTTAACGGCTCACCCTGAGAAAGTCTCCCAGCTACACTGGGATCCTGAACAACCAGTGTAGATGCTGGCCAGCTATAAAGACTTTCTATTGGCTTAAAACTTCTTTGGTGAATACCCTACAACAACACTCGGTTTTCCTGAAACTACCTTTTTCCGTAGTGGAACAGAATGTACTGTAGTTGTTTTGTTTGGGGTGTGTGTGTGCAACACCCAGCTCCCAAATAAATACACGGAGACTTACTCTTACTTATGAGTGCCTGGACTTATCTTGGCTTGTTTCTAGCCAGCTTTTCTAACTTAAATTGACTTCAACTATGTTTTGCCTCAGAGCTTTTTACCTTTCTTTATTCTGTATATCTTTCTTTCCTTCTTACTCCATGACTGGTTGTGTGGATGGTTGGCTGGCCCCTGTGCCCTCCTCTCCTTCTCCTTTTGTTGCTGCTCCCCTTTCTTGTCCTTCTATAGCCTAGATTTCTCTTCCTATTTATTCCCTCTGCCTGATACCCCCACCTCTTTCTCTCTCCTGCTTATTGGCCCTTCAACTCTTTATTAGACCAATCAAGTGTTTGAGGCCGAGGAAAGTAACACAGCCTTACAGAGTTAAACAAGTGCCCCATAAAAGAATGCAGCACATCTTTGCACGATCAAACAAATGTTCTACGGCATAAATTAATATAACACATCTTAATCTAATAGTGCACAACAGTGTGAAGAACCAGAGTTCCTCCATTTTGTCCTCCTTCTCCATCTTGTGTCTTGTGTAAGCTAGTCCTCAGAAATGGCTAGGGGCAATAGTAACAAGGGAGCCATCTGGAAAGTACAGATAATCACAGAATGTCACCACACGAAAGTCAGCCAATAAGAAAACTTGACAAGCAACAGGCGAGGTTCGAAAATAAAACTTTTGAAAGGTCCCTAGACACAAATCAATCAGGCTTGAACCTGCCACCTACACCCTGCTAAGGTAACTTTTCTGGGTTTTGCCTTTAAATAATGCCCTCTGGAATAGTGGGGCACCTCCTCTTGCTGCTGCTGTGCCAGTTGCTTTGACAAGGTCCTTGCTGACTTGTATTGTGCACATAATAAACCTTGCTTTTGTATTTCAGTGAGTCTGTCTCCCTGGTGATCTTTTGGTGTCCTCATGAACTGGGCATAACAAATGTACTTTGTAGTTTTCTATGCCTTAACTTTTTTTATTATTTCCTATATTTTAATATTTCAAAAATTCTCAAATTATCTTAATCCTTTTTTATTTTTGAGACCAGTTTTCACTATATAGCTCTGGCTATCTTGGAACTCACAATGTGGACCAGGCTGGCCTTGATCTAGCAGAGATTCGCCTGCCTCCCAAGTACTGGGGTTAAAGGCATACACCACTACACCTGGCTCACTTTTTTCCAAATTGATTACAGTATTTTCAATCTCAAATATTACCGTTTGATTTTTTCCCTAAATTGTCATTGCTTATTGGCTGTTCATGTTCATTTTTTAATTTTTGTTAAATTTTTTTGATATGTGATTACTCTTGAATCTGTGGCTCTGATTGCTGGCTGGGTTTTTTCAGATTCGCGTGTTGACTTTCCTAATAGTCTTTTATACCTGTAAACAAAGACTCGATTTTCAGGTGTTGGTTTGCATGGGACTTTGCTAGACACTTCACATCCTCTATTACATAGACTTTTGCCCTACATTCTGTCAGGGGGATCTGCACACCCGCAGCACAGCCCATCAATGACAGAATTCTGTTGGCTCGTTGTCTCTGAGTTAACCTTAAATCTCATCACCCACACACTGACCTGGAGAATGCAGGACTCAGTGACTTGGTGTATGTGAAACTTGCCCTGCTGCACAGAGCAAAGGTAGTGAGGGGAAACACGGAGTCTGAGAGACAAGGCAGTGCCCTGGCCAGAGGACAAGATGAGCCTTTGAGATCGACTGCCTTGGCTCCCCATCTCTGTATCATCTGATGGCTACAGATGAGGGGAAGACAGCTTAGGATGCCCGTCCACCATCCTCTCAGGTTGCCAGCTCTCCTGCATCTGCCTCTTGGATGCCCTGAGTGATGGATTGTAAGGGATCAGGAATATCAGTTACAGGTTCTAGGCGGTTATTGAAGCCCCTTTCCCTTTCTTACTAAAAAGCTCCACTCTTGGCTGAAAGGCAACCGGATCAGTTTTGTGTAACTGAGCAGGACTCATGCACGTTGATATTTGGTTTAATTCCGGGTCACTGAGTACTGTCTCCCACTGGGCTTGGGTTCTGGATCCCTGGCTAGGGGAAGTGAGGGAATGAAGACAAAACAGACACATAGACACACGTACAGTGACATTGGGGTCAGGTGGAGTTTTCTAATGCTACCACTGCCAGGAAGCCAGAACCTCTGTGAGGTTATTAGGTACAGTACAGGGGAGGGGTTAGCTGGTCTTGTAGGAGTGCAGTCTCAGGCTGTAAATATGTGGGAAGAAGATGCTACGGTCGCTAGTCTGTATAGCCAGGGGAAATTTTTACTGATTTTCTTGGATGTATCAATGAGGCAATGGAGTAGAGAGTAGAACCGGGCCCAGTTAGGGAAATGTTAATCAAACAATTGGTTTGGGAAGGGCTTAATGCCCCCACCCGCAATGAGGACATTCACAAGTGGGTACAGCCACAAGAGATCTTGACCTCAGTAATAGTCCCATTGCTGCCCTCACTGCTTTCCTGGATGCCCTCTTTGCAGACAGGCAGCCTGCCCATGACACACCCAAGGGCCCCCAAGTTGATAGATGTTGCTGGGGGGTGTGGTAAACCAGGCCATCTGAGGCAAAACCTAGGACCCGATGCCCCAGATGCAATAAGGGATTTCATTAGGCAAAGGATTGCATATCATAGCCTGCTCTGCCTGCTAACCTGTGGGTGAAGGTCTGCTTATGTTTTTCCTCAGACTGCCAAGACGCCAATATGGGTCCCAGTAAGAGCTGTCTGCCTGGCCATGAATCAACCTGCTGCCACCAAGGAAGAAATAGCCCAGGATGACTGATGGACGTACTCCCCTGTCTTGCTCTAATTGTCCCCCAAACAAATTGATTTATTATTAGATGAAGAGATTTGCACTTTAATTACCTTGATGAGACTCAGTTGTGGTCCTCGCTTCCCCTCATTTTGTATGATGCCTTTTGAGATGAGGGGTGTTAGTTCAGCACCCCAGGAGCTGGCTAAATATATTAAGGGCCCATGGTCAGCTAAGTTTCTATATTATTCATTACAGCTAACATACAAGATTTTTTTTCCAATTAGATCAGATAAGGGGAGAGGTTATGGCCTTTGACTCTTCATTTTTTGAGAAAGTTTGACATAATATAAAAAGGCTATTTGACAACCTACCTCAAGACCCAGCAATACCACTTTTGGATATATACCCAAAGGATGCTCAATCATACCACAAGGACATGAGCTCAGCTCTGTTCATAGCAGCAAGCGTTGTTTGTCATAGCCAGAACCTGTAAACAACCTAAATGCCCCTCAACTGAAGAATGGATAAGGAAAATGTGGTACATTTACACAATGGAGTACTACACAGCAGAAAAAAATAACGACATCTTGAAATTTGCCAGCAAATGAGTGGATCTAGAAAACATATTGAGTGAGGTAACCCAGACCCAGAAAGACAACCATAATATATACTCACTCACAAGTGGCTTTTAAAAATAAAGCAAAGAAAAACCAGCCTACAAATCACAATCCCAGAGAACCTAGACAACAATGAGGATCCTAAGAGAGATATACATGGATCTAGTCTACATGGGAAATAAAAAAGGCAAGAGCTCCTGAGTAAATTGGGAACATAGGGACCATGGGAGTGGGTAGAAGGAGAGGGGAGAGGAACAAAGGGGAACAGAGAAAAATAAAAAACAATTATAAAAAGGACATTGATCCTTCTGGATGTTCACATATGCCTTAACTGGCAGAGTGGTATTGTTTATCCTCATTCTTTTTAAATGTCTCCTGCAGCGTATTCAGCAGCAGCAGGCAGCAACTGAGGCGACTCCTCAGGTGGTAATAATGGCTCTCAGGCATCCCTCCCACAGTCCTCTGCAGGGTATACATGCCTGGTTATCTGAAACTCAAAAGGCTACTGCCTAGTCCCCCAACCCTGGCAGCTCTCCAGGAATGAATGCTTTTCAAGGGATGGTAGTCAATGATGGGTATGAGCTTGTTTGGCAGCCAATCTATGACAGGCACAGTCCAGTTGCTGAGCCCTCCTGAGGCCGAATCAACAAGGCCTGAGCAAAGTACTCCGGCTCCTGCTCAGCACCCATGTAATAAATAAAAAAGGGTAGATATATGGGAAGATAAAGCCTACAAGGCTGAGAAATGAGCCAACCTGGAGTCTGCCAGAGGGTGTAACAGCAGAGGCTGCCGGCCAATGAAGGGTGATCTTGTGATGTTGAGGGATCAGAACACAGCTTGGGTGCTGGGAGGAGGTTATATAAGTGTTCCCCAGTACTGAATAAACAAGCCTCCTGTTTGCCTTTCATCTGACTCCCGAACTTTATGCCCTTGATGCCGTGCCTTCTCACCCCCTCCCCCAAAGGAGCGCTTAGGACCCAGAAACAGTCTCAACTTGTGGGTTGTGACCCCTGTAGAGGAGGCTGAACTACTATTTCATAGAAGTTGCAGATGAAATAGCCAGTATGTTGGCCATTTACACTATGATTCATCACAGTAGCAAAGTCATAGTTATGAAGTAGCAATAAAAATAATTTTATATCTGGGGGTCACATGAAGAACTGTATTAAGGGTCACAGAATTAGGGAGTTTGAGAACCACCGCAATAGGAAGTCTTTATTAGCCAACGGGCAACTACACTGGGTATTCTACACTGGATGTTGGGGATTCCATTATAGCCCTGAGCCTCTCAGGGTGTTTTAAGCACACACACACACACACACACACACACACAGAGAGAGAGAGAGAGAGAGAGAGAGAGAGAGAGAGAGAGAGAGAGAGAGAGAGAGAGAGAGAGAGAGAGAGAGAGAGAAATATTCTTGAAGCATCTAGAAGATAATTTTCCCAATAATAACCAGAGAAACAGTCTGATCACAAGCCTTTTGCATTTTAGGATGTACCTTCATAACAGTGCTATAACCCTAAGCCAATTAAGAATTTTTTGCCTGGTAATCAAGAGCGGGCTAGTGCCTCAGAAAGACTCTTGGTGTCAAAGCTCAAGCGAACAGCAGCTTTTAAAGGCAAAGTTCAAACAGTCAGTATTTACATCCATCTTAGATGAGGGACAGAAGAGATGGAGCAACTGTTTCGACAGAACGTAGTGGTTCTTTCAGACACAGCAGGACAGTTTTGATTTGTATCTTTATCAGCTATTTCAGTTTGTGTTTTGTTTGTACATCTGGACCATTTCACATGCCCCACTGGCATCTCCTCTTGTGTCTCACCAACCAACCACTGTGTCAGGTAGTATACCTAGTCCCTGGTCTCAGAGTCATCCCTGGGAATGAAATGAAGTTCAGCCTACTCCCACTTGAGCTGATGTTATCCCCACTTTGATTGGCATGACAATGGCAGGAACCATGGGACTGGAAAGAATGTTCATCAGATTCCAATAAATAAAACACAATCAACTTACCCAATGAATGTGACCTTGCTCTCATCGAAGACAGTATTGAAAAACTCCAAATGAAATGAGATTCCTTGGGAGCCATGGTGTTGCAAACCAGTAAAGAATTAGCTCCTATAACAGCACAAAAGGGAGGAACATGTTGATCGGGAAGGGTGCAGCTTTTACATAAAGCTCTCCAGTGTCATGGGATAACACCAGACAGCTACAAGAGGGAATAAAATCTTGAGCTAGAATATCTCCTTTGGGCTGGAGAGGTTTGTGGGGCACCTACAGATCCTGATTGTCACCCCTATTGGGACCCATCATTTTGATAACACTGGCCCTTATTTTCTGACCCTCCATTGTAAATGGAGGTTTCTCTGTCACATATTGTCCTACAACCACTTCTAAATAATCACTCAGAAGCTTAATATTAATTACAGAATGTTTGACCTATAATTCAGGTGTATTACTAACTAGCTCTTACATTTAAATTAACCAATTCCTGTTAATCTAGGTATTGTCATGTGGCTGTGACTTTACTGGTCTGCACTTTGCTTCTCCAGTGGCTGGCTTGTGTCTCCTCTGACTCTGCCCTACCTTCTCCCAGTATCTCCATTTAGCTCTCCCCCCCAGCCTTATTCTGATTGGCTATAGACCAAATCAGCTTTTATTATCAACCAGTGATAGTGACACATATTCACAGTGCACAGAAGGATTATCCCACAGCACTCAATTCTAAAACTTTTCTCTATTCTGTTATAGCAAAGAATGCAAATTCTCAGCCAGGTAGTGGTGGTGCAGGCCTTTAATCCCAGCCTTTGGGAGGCAGAGGCAAGCAGATCTCTGAGTTTGAGGCCAGCGTGGTCTACAGAGCTAGTTCCAGAACAGCCAAGGTTACACAAAGAAACCCTGTCTTGAAACAATAAAATATAAAAAAATACAAATTCGTAAACTCTTACTTAACTTTTTCTGACTGAAAAATACCAGCCCCATGGGTCCTTGAACCAGATGAGCCAGAAGAATGGGGCTCCCCATCTCCATGTAATGACCAGGGGTTCATGGTCTATACCCTCTTGACAATGATTCTCTTCAACTTGAAGCAGGTAAGGAAGAGATAATGTCCCTATTCCTTTTATATTTTTTTTCAGGTTCTGGAATAACAGAATGTCCTGGCTGCAGAAAACCAGAATACCCCCAAGACCTGTCTTGCTTTCTTTTCCCAACTCCTGTTGACCAACCATATCCATATCTCAAGCCAGACTGTTTGCTGGGGCAGTTTCCCAAAATATACTGCTTTATCTGCACAAACAATCCCAGCAAGAGGAGATTATAAACTTTCCAAGAATGTCTTAACATGCACATATCCTTGACATCTGTATCACCTTCCTTGTACCCAAGCCCCTTGCCCACCAGGTCCCTTGCATCTGAACAACTTCCAGTCTGTGGAGAGTGGCTGCCCTTGCAATAGTCTCATCTGTTGAGGCCAGACTTTGGTCTCCTTCCTACCTTTTGTTTATTTATTATGTTCTGAAATCTAACACCCTTCACCTTTCAAACCTTACAAACCTACAAAACCTCAAGGCCCTAGTACTGTGGCTCACAGTCTCCATGCCTGCCATGAGGGCGCTGTGGTCACTGTCTCCATGAAAGGGTAGTCTGTCAAAGACAGAGTTGTGCTGTTAGTCCTTTTCTGTGTCATCCTGGTCCACTCCCAATCTAACATCAGTAATCCATGTGACATAGTCAATTTTATTTAAGGTAGGGCTACAGCCTGCTGCAAACATTCAGATGGCTCATGAGGACTCCAGGGATATTGGTCAACACAAACGCTACTCTTCTGAAATTGTGGAGCTGGAACCAAGGCCAGTATGTTTCCCACTGGACTCCCCACCTGGTAGGCAGTCCCCCTTCAAATTCTGCACAGCCTCCAGCCCCTGTGCCAAGGTTGACAGCCTCCGCTCCCACAGAGAGATTACTGTACTCATTCTTCTAAATAAAGGGACAATCTGATACTGCTGAGGTTGGACCTGGGCTCATGCCTCCTTCTCACTCACCCTGGTCTGGCAGCCATTCTACACCTTTAGTGAAGACACAAGCATACTCTTGCTCCACATTAGCACAGACATTGGGTTGAACTAATTTTTTTTGTTTTGTTTTCATGACAGGGTTTCTCTGTGTAGCCCTGGCTGTCCTGGTACTCACTCTGTAGACCAGGCTGGACTCAAACTTAGAGATCCGCCTGCCTTTGCCTCCTTAGTGCTGGGATTAAAGGTGTGTGCCACCACACTCAGCAACCATGTTTTCTTTTTTTTTATCATGACATCTTTGTATTCACATCTTAAGTTTTACTACCCTGTCTTCCAGCAACCAGTCCCATTTTGTGGCAGTGAGGTCATATTTTATCATATATAAGGCCTTATTTACAGATTTGTAGGAGTAGGGAATTCTCCCCTTTTTATTTTTCTAATTGTTTAAGACATCTGTGGAAACATTTTATTTCTTTTTTTGGTTTTTCGAGGCAGGGTTTCTCTGCAGCTTTTTTAGAGCCTGTCCTGGAACTAGCTCTTGTAGACCAGGCTGGCCTCGAACTCACAGAGATCCGCCTGCCTCTGCCTCCCGAGTGCTGGGATTAAAGGTGTGCGCCACCACCGCCCGGCCTGTGGAAACATTTGGCCATAGCCTAGGATTGTGAGTTGTAGGAAATGCCCATGCTGTCAACTATTTTGTGCTCATCATAAAAGTTTTTGAATACTCGAGAAGTCTGAAGAGGGCATTGCCTGTCTTGAGGCGCCGTGGATACCCATCATAGCAAAGGCAGATTTTTCCACATGCACAACAGGTACCATGCCCGCCCCATCCCCACCACCACTTCCTCAAGAGCTGCAGTGCAAGCTACATCATGAATGGGGTTTGTGTTGTTTTGGTTTTGGTTTGTTTTGTTTTTATAAAGTTAAGACATACTGTCCCTTTACAAGTCTTGTTTTTGTTTTTGTTTTTTTTAACCAGTTGCTTTGTAAACATGTTTTCTGCCCCAGGGTCAGCTGTCAGGTGTCCTGTAGTTACTAAGGCTACAAAGTCTGAATTCCAAGTTTTCAGGCTCTGGTAATCTCAGTTAAGGGATCTTTATTAAGTAAACTCAGTTAATGACAAGGTTTTTTTTTTGTTGTTGTGATATTTTTTGTTTTATTAGAGTAAAAATTGCTCGGTATCATCTTAGTTGGGGTTTCTGTTACTGTAGAGACACCATGACCACAACAACTCTTATAAAGGAAAACATTTAATTGGGGCTGGTTTACAGTATCAGATGTTTAATCCATTATCATCATGGTGGGGCATAGCAGAATACAGGCAGACCTGATTTGGAGAAAGAGCTGAGAGTTCTACATCTTGACCCCAAAGCAACAGGAAATGAACTATGTACCACACTGGGCACAGCTTGAGCATATGAGACCTCAAGGCCCTCACAGTGACACATTTCCTCCAACAAGGCCAGATCCACTCCAACAAGGCTACACCTCCTAATAGGACCACTCCCTGTGGGCCAAGAATTTGAGATCATAAGTCTATGGGAGCATTTATATTTAAACCACTAGAGTTATTTAAGGCAGGTAGTTCAAAAGCCAGAACACAGCATCTAAAACTGTCAAGAATTTTTCTTTGTATCTCTCTCAGTGCTACTTTTAAGAGACAGACTACTGTTCAGTTGGAACCTCCTACTCACCTTTCCATGATCTAGAAGACCCCATTCCTGTCTCTTTCTCCAAACCCTGCCAAAAATCCAGTTCCAAATTCTTGGTGGTTACCACAACTTCCTCCCCTGAAGTTATCAGCTGTTCAAGTCCCCACCTAAACTCTCAGCTTTTGACCACACTTGGGAACAAATCCAGCTTGTGGTGGACACATCATCACCTCTCACCTACAACCCATAAAACCTCCCCGCTTTAGTTTAGTGGTGAGACATCTGTGGTCTCGATCTCTGGGACAGAAACTGCCTGGGTGTTGCTCTGTTCAAATATACCTGCTGTTGACTTTTTCAGTTCAGTTTGATCTGGCTTACTGTGTCAGTAGGAAAATCTATTATGGGGGTAGGGACAGAAAACCTATTAGCTACAACAAGCAGCATCTGAGTCCTCCTGTCCCACCCTGCTAGTTGCTGACAGTGGCCATAGTACTTGGCACTACTAAGATTGGGATGCATGCAAACATTTCTCTGTCCTAGGGCCTTCTCCCATAAGCCCTGTTCATGGACTTGGGCTCGATAATGTAGGCTATTGAAAAGTTCAATATTCTGAGTCTTTTACTCCCTTACATAGCTTGGCCATCTAAGCAGGCAACTCGTGGGCATAGTGTTCCATTATTGCGTGTTGGTCACTTGTGGGCACCACAGAGTCCAGGGGCATGCCTCATGGTGCAATGCTTTTTACCATTCCAAGTTCCTCAAAATCTCCTTCAAAGCACCAACATATTACAGCCTATCTCTAGATTTTATTTGTCCCAAATACTCTTATAAAGTATTAACATCCATCTTTTAGATCTATTGGTCCCAAGTTTTATCTGATAGAGAAATAATTCCTGTCATTTGAAAGAAATTGGCCTTCAAAGGAAGTGGCACTAATAGGAGGTGTGGCTTTGGTGTAGTAGGTGTGTCCTTGTTGGAAGAGTGTCACTGTGGAGGCAGAATTTGAGGTCTCATATATGCTCAAGCTTCACTCAGTGTGATACATAGACAACTTCCTGTTGCCTACAAAGTATAGGACTCTCAGCTTCTTCTCCAATACATGTCTGCCGGCACACTGCCATATCTCACCATGATGGTAATGAACTAAACCTCTGAACTGTACACGAGCCACCCCAATTAAATGCTTTTCCTTTGTAAGAGTTGCCATGCCACGGTGTCTCTTCACAACAATAGAAACCTAACTAAGACAATTAATGACACTCCCTTTCTTTACCTTTATTCTTCATATGCTTGCTCCTCTTGGTATCTTTCCCTTGTCAACTGGATGCAAGGTTCAATGTGAGTTCCCCATAGCCCCGGAGTCTATGTAGTGGTGTTTGAAACCATTGGGAAAGATCAAAGACTTGGACTCAATTCAAATTCAGATTAAATGAATTTCAGTTTACTTCTAGCAGAAGGAGGGCATCCTTAGAGCCAAACAGCAAGCCCTGCCAAAGGGGGCTAAAGTCAGGTTTATAAAGTGGACATCAAAGGAGCACTATAGTGAACTATGGGATCCACAGATGGATAAAGCAATCGTTTCTCTCCCCTCAGTGATTCCCTTTCCCACTGTACAGTAACAAAAAGACCATTGCAGTCCAGTCCCACAACAGTAAGCCCGTTAATAAAGGCAGAAAGCAGGTGGTTAAATATCTCCAAGAAGGAGCACCAGTATCTTATTCTTATCTCACTGAAGGCCACTAGGGTCCTGTTGCAAGGGAGAGGGCCCATTTGTTCATCTCGTCTGCTCAGCTAGCTTACACTGAAATAATCATGCAGAAACTGTATTCATTAAAACACTGCTTGCCCATTAGCTCTAGTTTCATATTGGCATTCATATTTCATATTACATCTAAATTAACCCATTACTATTAATCTGTGTATCGCCATGTGGCGTGGCTGACCAGAAAGATTCTAACCAGCGTCCGTCTCAGGCAGAGGATCCATGGCTTTTCTGACACTGCCCTTCTTCCTCCCAGCATTCAGTTCTGTTTTCCCTGCCTACCTAAGTTCTGCCCTATCAAAAGGCCAAGGCAGTTTCTTTATTCATTAACCAATGAAAGCAACACATAAACAGAAGAACCTCCTACACCAGGGTCCCACAGGCACCAGGGTGAAGCTCAATAGCCCTTAAGGGGTGCCTGGAACCATGTAAGATTTCTTTTTTTTAAATTTATTTATTTATTTATTTATTTATTTATTTATTATGTATACAATATTCTGCCTGTGTGTATGCCTGCAGGCCAGAAGAGGGCACCAGACCCCATTACAGATGGTTGTGAGCCACCATGTGGTTGCTGGGAATTGAACTCAGGACCTTTGGAAGAGCAGGCAATGCTCTTAACCTCTGAGCCATCTCTCCAGCCCCCATGTTAGATTTCTTTAGGCACCACAGAGTCCTAAAACTCTTTTAGAGTCCTAAAACTGGCCAGGACCAAACCAGAGGGAGTTCTCTAGGTAAGGTCTCAGCTACTATTAGTCCAAGGATTATAAGGGCAAACCCCACAAATTTATAATTTTGAGGAGTCAAATTAATTCATATCCTGTCTGGGTACAGGCAGATATTTATTTTGTAATGAACAACTAGCAGATGCCTCAGCCATCCAAGCAAGCAAGCATTTCAGACAAAAACAGAACTTAGCAGTTAGCCTGTTTAATCTTGTGAGCTATTACCTTGCAAGAATAGTGGAGGCAGTGAGATATTTTATAACAATTAGCAGTTTTTGAGAACAGTCCAACTGTCCTAGGAAGTCAGCCATCTTGGGCAAGTACAGTCAAGACAGGGGAAACTTCCTCACGGCTAACAAGCTAAGAACAGTTTTGCTTTTAGAAGCCTTTCTAGCATGACCAGTTACCCTCTAAACATAATGCTCATCACCACAACAGACTTAAAATGACTCTGGGATAAGGTGAGGTTCTCCAATGCTACTGCTAACCCAGAAACTAGGACCAGGGTGTTTGTTAGGTACAACAGAAGGGGAGGGCTTAGCTAGTCTCTGTAGGAGGCCTCCAAAGGGGAGCAGCCTTAGACTATGAACATGGGGACGGGAGGAAGCTGTAGCAGCTGGCCTGTCCACAATGATCAGTGATCAATTGTTCATAAATACTCATACTTACATTCTGAAGGAAAGCATGGCCATTCCTCTTGAGTCTGGCCCATATAGGTAACTGCTTTGCCAATTTCCCATGGGTCAATTGGTCTTGGAGCCCTTGACCAACTGGAACAAACACTCGGTTCTTGAGTTTTAAGTGGGGAAAGCCTGCTACATATCGATTTTTAATTATGTGTATGTTTATGAGCATATATATATATATATATATATATATATATATATATATATATTTGGTGCCAGTGTCTGCTGAAGACAGAGGTGTTGGAGCACTCAACAGCTAGAGTTATAAGGGACTGGGCACCAGTTTATATGTATGCTGGGAACAGAACATGGGTCCTCTAGTAGAACAGTACTTAACTCTTAACCACTAAGCCATCTCTCCAGCCAATAATATTTCTTAAAAAAAAAAGAAATTAAGAAGCCAGACCCTAACAGTAATAAATTAAGGTATTTATTTGAAATACAATTGAAGACTTAAGAAACATCTAGGTATTGATATATAAAAAGTGATCTTATTACTATATAACTTTATGATTATCATGGTTAAAACAATGTCTATAGTTCCAATCTAGATAATGGTTTCTCAGCTTTTGAAACAATAGCTATATGTAGCACAGTTTCTTTGCTAGAAGAGCCACAAGTAACAAGCAAGTAAATATGTATTTAGTTTGGAAAACACTTCGAATATTTTTACACTTATTTGTGTGCCTGCATGCATCTGTGTATTTCACTGTGCACATGTGGAGATCTCTAGTGATGTATTATTTGTGTTTTCATAAATAAAGCTTGCCTGAATTTCAGAGGGCAAAGCAGCCATACAGACCAGAGAGTGGTGGCACACACCTTTATCCCAAGACTCTGGAGACAGAGGCAGATGGATCTCTGTGAGTTCAAGGCCAACCTCGGATACACGAGATTTAATCTGTCTAAAAGAGAAACAGAGCTCACAAAGGTGATCCCCACACTTGGAATCACACATCTTTAATCCCAGCACTACAGAGGTAGAGACAGGAGCGATATGGCTGGGTGGAGAGAGGAATATAAGGCAGAAGAGACAGGAGCTGAGTGTGGGGTGTGGAGTCTTCAGGATTCGTGGAGACAGGATCTTGCCCATTTTCAGTCTGAGGTAGAGGTAAGAGCCAGTGACTGGCTACTTTGCTTTTCTGATCTTTAGGTTGAACCCCAATATCTGTCAGTGGGTTTTTATTATTCGTACTACAGAGATCAAAGGTCAGTTTGCAGAATTCAGCCATACTCAGGTCATCAGGCTTGACAGTACATGCCTGACGCACTGACCTACCTCACCAGTTTGTTAGATTCTAACCTGCCTTATGTTCTTTCTTTCTTTCTTTCTTTCTTTCTTTCTTTCTTTCTTTCTTTCTTTCTTTCTTTCTCTTTCTTTCTTTCTTTCTTTCTTTCTTCCTGTCTGTCTTCCTTCCTTCCTTTCTTCTTTTCTTTCTTTCTCTTTTCTTTTTTTGGGGGGTGAGGGGTTCAAGACAGGGTTTCTCTGTGTAACATCCCTAGCTGTTCTGGGACTAGGAGCTTTTGTAGAACAGGTTGGCTTCAAACTCACAGAGCTCTGCCTGCCTTTGCCGCCTGATGGCTGGGATTAAAGGCATGTGCCAACACCACACAGTCTAGTCTCTAACTCATAATTGGTGTATCACCAATCTAAAAAAGAAACTGAAATGTGATATGATGTTTTTATGTCATTTCTGACTACTATATTCATGAACTCAAAACCTACAGTGGCTCAAGGACCTCATATAAAATCGTGTGGTATATGCACATAAAATATGATATATTCTTCTGTAATATATGATAAGTATTGGATAAGTATCCCCAGTTCCTCTGCTGATGCAATAAGTCAAATCAAACCAAATTAATAAATCCAGGTTTAAGAAACAGAGCAAGCAACCCCTGGGCGACTCTCAGAAAGTCAGGAGGGAAAAATCACCTGGCAGGTCTGGCAACCAGGTCTTAACTACCCTGTAGGTGTGGTCTTGAGCAGTTCCGGGGGAGAAGCTGACACTTGGCATGTATTCTGAGGGGCCGGGTCTGGAATGGGAGGAGTGAGACTGGAGTGGAGTCTTCCAACAATATATAAATATATTCTTTCATACTTTAGAATTGCATTCGGGTGCTCGAGAGTTGGCTAAGCAGTTAAGAGTACTAGCTATTCTCACAGAGAACCCAGGTTTGGTTCCCAGCAGCGCCTCAGTGGATCACAACTGTCTGTAACCCCAGTCCCAGGGAATCTGATGTTGTCTTCTGGCCTCTGTGGGCAACGGGCACAGATCTGGTGCACAAACAAGTACTCATACACAGAAAAAAAAAATCACATCCAGAGTGCTAAGATCCTAAGCATAACAAAAAACTGAAAGAGCTCTAAACTACGGCATAAGGTTTTAGGAATGATGACCTGAAAAGCCCTGTTATGATCAGTGGAGATAGTGTTGTTACAGTTCAATCCACAGTTGTTAGAATCTGAAACAGGGAACCACAGACTTGAAGGGCCACTGCATATGGTGTCTTGCAAGGTAGGTAAAGTTTTCTTTCTCCCTGCCTCCCTCCCTCCCTCTCTCTCTCTTTCTGCAGTTTCTTGAGACAGGGTTTCTCTGTGTGACCCTGGCTGTCATAGGACTTGCTTTGTAGACCAGGCTGTCTCGAACTCAGAGATCCATCTGTCTCTGTCTCCTAAGTGCTAGGATTGAAAGCGTGTGCCGGCATGTCCAGCAAGATTTATTGCTTAGCGGTTATTTAGCGAATAGCTATTGAACTATATGGTGCAGCAGGCACTGCCAGTCCATGTTACTCAATTTTCCTACAGAACTGAAGTGTTGTAAGTGGGATGCTGTGCCAGGTAGGAGCTACACCTCCTCTGTTGGAATATAGCCCAAGAGTGGAGTCATGCAAGGGGAATTCTAGGGGCTCATGAGAAGACGCCACAAAAACCCCCATGAGTCTTGTGATCTCAGTTTCCTCAAAAACACCGACTTGTTCTTGAAATGTGCTTTTGAGCCCCTCCCAGGTAAAACGGACAGGAGTGAGCTGACTTCAGACTGCTCATTACAAGCAGCTGTTGCCATTTCTTTATATGCCTCTTCGGAAAAACATCTCTGTGCCACTGTGGCTTTTCCCTGTCACACTTTCCTCGCGTGACTTCTCTTAACCCCGGAGTACAAACTGTCCGATGCTCTGAGTAAGGTTGGTCATTGCGTGAGACTTTAGCCTGTCCCATTTTGAGGCTCCATTCTAGTGGTAAACACTCTTCAACCTCTTGAGTTTCTTAAAAATTGTTGCCCTCCCTGGGCGAAGACCTAACACTATTGCTCTGCTAAAGGAAAATAGCAATAAAAGATTCCCAGTGCCATACAGCAGCAGGGCCTCACTCGGCCTTCGTCAGAAGTTGGGAATTAACACAGGACCCCAGTAGGGAACAATGTGCAGAGTGAGAGACTTTGGAGCACTCGCCCTAGAAGGGACATCTCCACCAAAACCCTCCCGTCCGGGCTCAGGGTCTTTGCAGAAGAGGAGGCAGAAAGATTGCAAGAGAAAGTCAGGCTGTGGGGTGCAAACCTTTAATCCCAGCACTCGAGAGGCAGCTGGATCTCTGTGAGTCTGAGGCTAGCCGGGTCTACACAGAGAAAACCTGTCTCATAAATAAATAAAGAAAAGAAAAGAAAAACATTGCAAAGGCCAGAGGTGTGGGATGACTCCAGGGAAACAGTGTTCTCCAGAAATGGCAGGACTGCTACATGTTATGCCCGCATCAGGAGCCCCGAAAGACCAGCAGGAGTCCAAGTTTGTATGCAAAGCAAAGAGCCTTTATTGAAAGCTCCAGCTCGGGCTCTCCATCCCTTCCAACAGAGCGGTTGGATCAGGGAGGGCACTGAGCTCAGCTGTGGCTGGGGGTTTTTAAGGAGTAAAGGATGGAGGGTGGGTAGAGGAATTCTCAGTTCAAGAGGGATTGAATTCCTGATTGGGTAGGAGCGAGGCAGAAGACATCTTTTCAATCAGGGATTGGTACTGGCTTTGATGTAAGGAAATTGGCAACCTATCTAAAAGTTAGGTATGCTGTTCTTAATGTTCTTGTCTCATTTCTGATTGGTCCCCCATAGGGTACAGCCCTGTGGTGTTCCTGGTCATTGTAAGCGTGAGGTTTAGTTTCAGTATTGTTATTCCAAACAGCCTGTTGTGGCTGCACTGATGTTAAGTTAGGCCTCCTCGCTACATATATCATATGTTCATACAATATGATACGTGTATGAACTCACAGAGACTGTGGCAGCATGAACAAGACCAGCACAGGTTCAAGCCAGATGGGATCGAGCCATGAGAGGGGAAAGCAGACATGGAGTCCCACTCCTAGCCAAGAAGCTATTTAGCATTGACACGCACTGACAAGCAGAAATCAGTTTTCTCAAATGGAGTGTCATTGTGTAAATTAGACTACACTCCAGGGCAGGTCCCATGCATTGGCTAACACAAATGAACCCCATGTTTTTTTGTTTGTTTCTTGTGACTGTGTGTGTGTGTGTGTGTGTGTGTGTGTGTGTGTATTTTGTTTAGTTTTGGCATATTTTCTCTTATTCATTTGTGTGCTTGTTTTGATTTTTAGTTTTTACAATTTTGATTTGAGAGAGAGGAAGAGAGAGAGAGAGAGAGACAGAGAGAGAGAGAGAGAGAGAGAGAGAGAGAGAGAGAGAGAAGAGAATTGGGTAGAGAGATTCTGGGAGGAGTTGCAGGAGGAGAAAACATGATCAATATATTATATATAAAAATTAAAAGTAAATGAATTGCTACTCTCTAAGGTAGAGAGGGATAGCTCAGTGGCTAGCCTACCATGGGTAAGCTCTGGGTTCAATCTTCATTGCCATAAGAAGGTAGGAACCTCTGTGACCTCAAACCAATGAGGACACAGTCCATAAAACCTTTTGGGGTGGGGAAACTCAAGACTTTATTAAAAGGAGATAAAAATTACATGCACATCCTAACAGGGGCAGCCATTCTCAGGAGGGATCAAAATCAGAAAACTAACTACTCACAGAAAATCACAGTTTTGCTCAGATTGTCCTTGCTTCAGAACCCAAATGTTTGTGGAAGAAAATCTAGAGTGGCTGCCATGCATCCACCTGGGCCATGGCATGAGCCCTGGGCTCCCCCTCAAAGAGGACAGGCATGTTAAAATTGGCATGTAAGGAAGCCTTGCACCAAGGGAAGTAAGGGGGTTCAATATAGTGCCCCGCTTCTGGGTAGCAGATGATCTGAGGCTCGCTCTTCCAGTTGCGGTCATCCTGACCCACAAGGAACAGGAAGGTGGTGTCAGACCTTTCCACAGGGATGATGCTCTTCTGGTCAGGGCCTTCTAGAGGAGAATTCAGGGCTTCCAAAATATCTTTAAGGCCATCTTTGGTCACTCTGATTCGATTCATGTTAATTCTCAAAGGGGGCAGGGTCTCATCCTTGTAGTGCAATGTTCCGGCAACATTGGCCATAGAGCCATTGATTATGACAGCGGCTGTGATGCCCTTCAGGAAAGAGGCCATGGAGAGGCAGAGGTCAGCTCCTTTGGAAATCCCCAGCAGGCCAATTCCCGGTCCCTTGACCTAAGAAAGAGACAGAGAAAAGAAAGGGAACGAGTGTATCTAGAGGGTAGGGCAGTTAGTGGGGCCAAACTGTGGATGGAAGGTGTCCCTGAGCCTGACTCTCACTCTGCACCATCTGGGTTTTGAAGGGTGATTAGGTCTCTTGAAATCCTTAGCGGTAAGATGAGGCTCAATGCTAAGTCCCACAGAGTAACTAGTCTTTCTCTGTCCCACCTGCCAGCTCCCAAATAACCACACAGAGATTTCTCATTCATTATAAGCCAGAGCCATGACAGCAAAGCCCTTCCTAGCCAACAGACTTGCTCGATACTCCCGAAGGCCACCTCCAACTCCAAAAACGTCTATGATCCCAGGAAAAGGTCCATTTCCTTAGGAAAGCAAAAGCAGAGCCAATAGTCCTCAAAAGAATTTGAGGATTTGTTTTCTAAAGTAAATGGGAGCAAGGAAGGGAAGTTATAGGAATCCAAACCTCCTCTCCTACTCTGAGAGAAGACCTCATTGGATATGACAACAGAGGGGCCCATAGCTTCTGAGTGACAGGAGAGGAAGAGGTAGCTTAGTATTTTCCAATATCCTTATCGGTTGTTTCTCACATCTATGACCTTCAAATACGTTCTCTTACTTAAATCACTCCAAATGTCTTTTTGATTCTTGTAATAAAAATATGATCATTTAATCTTTCAGCTATTATGATATGAATGTCCACTATTGTTATACCTGTAAAAAAATCTTTAAAGGAATTCTATATCTTATGCAATGTCTATAGATTCTGTCCCAAGGCTTGTGATTTTCTTTTAGAAAATTATTTTAAAAGGTTTCTTATTTTATGTGAAATAATGTTTTGCTTGCATGCTTATGTATAGTACTTGTGTGCCTGGTACGCAAGGATGCCAGAAGAGATAGTCAGAAAGCTATTACTGGAGTTACAGGTAGGTTTGAGCTGCTACATGGTTGCTGGGAATTGAATCGATAGCCCCTCCAAGAGCAACCCATGCTTTTAGCCACTGAGCCATCTCTCCAGCCCAAGGCTTGTAATTTTCAGGTAGGCATCTGTCTTAGTTATGGTTTCTACTGCTATGAGGAGACACTGTGGTCATGGGAACTCCTAAAAAGAAAACATTTAATTGGGTGGCTTGTTTACAATTTCAGAAGCTCAATCCATTATCATTATGATGGGGAGCATGGTGGCATGCAGGCAGCAAGCTGAGCTGAGCTGTGCTATCACATTATTTTTTCTTAAACAGGGGTTTTTTTTGTGTATCTTTGGCTGTCCTAGAACTCACTCTGTAGACAAAGCTGGCCACGAATTTACAGAGATCTGCCTGCCTCTGCCTCCCGAGTGTGGGGATTAAGCGCATGTGCCACCACTGCCCAACTGAGATATGCTACTATATCTTGCAGGCAACAGGAAGTGGACTGAGATACTAGGCAGTAATCTGAGCACTGGAAACTTCAAAACCCGACCCCACAGTGACACACTTCTTCCAATAAGACCAGACCCACTCCATTAAAGACACATCTCCTAATAGTGCCACTCCCTAAGTGAATATAGGGGCCAATTGTTGGGAGCAGTGAGACCCCAGATCCTGAATTTCTTGTAATCCCCTGATCTGAGTGCCTACAGCTGCTCTGAGCAGAGACCTTCAGGAGTTCCTGATGGCAGGAGAGTGGTTTCTGGTGGGTTTGGCTGAGGCGTGGCTATCTCTATATAATTTGCCCCTGAAAACAAAAAAGGGGGCATTCTAGGGGAATTCAAGGATGACCCATGTTGCTGTCTCTCTGTCTGTGTATATCTGTGTATTTTAACCTCCAGCCCCTTGCCCGAAGCTTGGTAACTGGGTAAAAAAGCATTGAACGCAGACACGGGGGCGCGGTGCGTGGCAATTGGAGGTCTCCACCGATTTTGAGGCAATTGGAGGTCCCAGCCGAGATATCAGGAACTAGGGAACGCTGAGAGGTCGCCCTCAGAAGGTGAGGGTGGATTGGGGTATATGTGTTAATCCTGACATCCTTTGCTCAGTTTGGCAGCAATTGGAACTCCAATGGAGAAAGAAGGGTAAACGAACAGGGTTGTCCCTGGCCGGAGGGGACGTATATATTGGGAAAAGATAGAATGTATATAGCTTTAAAAAAAGATAAATGTGTACAGACATATGATATGTTGATTGTGTTGTCTTTTGTATTCTGGACTGGAGAAAGACATTTGATTCTAGGAACTGCTAAGAAAGGTATCTTGACTTTAAAATATGGGCTTAAGAATTTGATGTTCTGGAAAGGAGGTTCTGTTTTTGTCTCCACAGATGATTAGAACGTGAGGATTTATTCGAGATTCATGTCTGTGTGTGTCTGTGTATTTTAACCTCCAGCCCCTTACCCAAAGCTCAGTAACTGGGTAAAAGCGCATTGAACGCAAACATGGGGGCGCGGTGTGCGGCAATTGGAGGTCTCCACCGAGATTTCGGCAGCCAATTACATTCAAACTACATCAGGTTATTAGAATAGGAAGGAAACACAAATGCCCATGAGGAAGTCAAGGAAAGTCAACATGGTAATCTCTTATCAAAGACCCTTTAGTGCTGATGGATTTATCCGTGTTACTGCATAAATATGTAGCCTTCTATTTTAAGGCTGTTTGCCAGAGCTGATTACATTCCTTCCATCATCTGCAGCAATATTGGGGCCATCAAAACGTGCCGCACTAGAATTTGTTGTCGAATATTATTTTAAGATGTGTTACATTTGTATGTAGTGACCATTTGTCTTAATTGTGCAAAGATGTATTGCATGCTCTTATATTATAGTAACTCTGTGAACACCTGATGCTCTAATAAAGAGCTGAGAGGTCTATAGTGAGGCAGGAGAAAGGATAGGCAGGGTTGACAGAGAGAATAAATAGGAGGACAAATCTGGGAAGAGGATCAAGGAGCAAGACCTAGGAGAGGAGGACTTTGAGGGACAGCCACATGGCCACCCACAGAGTTAGAGTGAAAGTAAAATATACAGAAGTAAGAAAAGGAGAAAGTCCAGAGACAAATGGTAGACAGGGAAGAAAGGGCCAGGAGCTGCACCTGGCTCTCCAATGTTCATAGCAGCCTGTTTGTCATAGCCAGAACCTGTAAACAACTGAAATGCCCCTCGACCGAAGAGTGGATAAAGAAAATGTGGTACATTTACACAATGGAGTACTAATACACAGCAGAAAAATATAATGACATCTTGAATTTTGCAGGAAAATGGATGGAGCTAGAAAACATTATTTTGAGTTAGGTAACCCAGACACAGAAAGACAATTATCACAGGTACTCACTCATAGGTGGTTTTTAAACATAAAGCAAAGAAAGCCAGCCTACAAACCACAATCCCAGAGAATTTAGACAACGAGGACACTAAGAGAGACCTACATAGATCTAATCTACATGGGAAGTAGAAAAAGACAAGATCTCCTGAGTAAATTGGAAGCATGGGGACCTTGGGGGAGGGGAGAGGCAGGGAGGGTAGCAAAGAAAAATGTAGAGCTAAATAAAAATCAATTTAAAAAAAGACCTGATTATCAGTGCACCCAATAAGAACGAATAAATGTAGACAAAACTACACCCATATTCTTAAATATTGTTTTTAAATGTTTGTTTACATTTTAAGGGGGATATGAATAATTTGCATTGTTATGGATCTTTGTTTATTGACATAAATTTAAGGTAAATTTTGTTATAGTGTTAATGTATATTTCTGCCCTTGATTAAGGTATTGTGTTTGTGTAGTACATTTAAAAATGGAATGTATAATTAAGAAATATAGGTTAATAAGTAGTCATCTATAATAGTCAAGACTGTAGTCATGTTAGTTAGGTTTTCTAGATAGAGATATATTTTAGTTAGTTGGGTATTCTTTAAATCTTTTAGAGACCTTTAATATATGGCATTTAAATGTTTTAAAAATTTAGGACTTTTCATGAGAGTGAGACACATCTGCTCCTGGCAGCACCAATCTACTTCAAGAGGAAGATGGGCATCGAAGAGGCTCCTTATGGAGTTTGTTAGATGAACTGGACATGCAGAATCTACAGAGAAATGACTGCTGAACTTGCCTAAAGGTGAGATGATACTTTACGGTTCCTGTGTCATAAAAGAGTCTGCAAGACATTCTTCAGGATATAGAAGAAAGTGACTGGCAAACTGCCAATAAAGGCAGACCTGTCTTTGAAATTTCCTGCTTCATGGAAAAGTCTGCTGGATAATTTGGGACAGCAGGCTAAAGATGGATGCCCCAACGGTACAGAGGAACTTTGGGTGACTGTCCGGGCAGTGAAATGTCTCTGTCAATTCTAGAGTTTTGGAAGTTGCTTACAATGCACTTCCTGTTTACTTAGGTAATATCATATACTTCTGGAGTGTTTGATAGGGTTGAAGAATTTATAGTTATAGTTTTCCTTCGTTAATATAAAAGATAAAGAATATATAAATATTGTAACTGAAATTCTTTCTTGATACTTGTTATATGTAATTTTACTATGTTAAATTCAAAACCTTCCTTTTTATTTAAATGGAAAAGAGTAGCTGATTTGTGAGTCTCCCCTGTGTGCTATGATTACCATTAATGAATAAAGAAAACTGCCTTGGCCTGTTGATAGGACAGAACTTAGGTAGGCAGTGAGAACTGGACTGAATGCTGGGAGAAAGAAAGGCGGAGTTAGAGGAGTTGCCATGGTGCCGCTGGAGATAGACATACTGAAACTTTCCTGATAGGCCACGACTTTGTGGTGATGCACAGATTAATGGAAATGGGTTAAATTAAGATATAAGAGTTAGTCAATAAGAAGCTAGAACTAATGGGCCAAGCGGTGATTTAATTAATACAGTTCTTTGTGGTTATTTTGGGGCTAAAGTCCCAAAGAAATCACACAGAGGTCTACATTAACCATAAACAGATTGGCCCATTAGTTCAGGCTTCCTATTAATCTTATAACATCTATTAGCCCATTATTCTTATCTGTGCTAGCCACATGGCTCAGTACTTTTTCAGTGAGACAGTCACATCCTGCTTCTTCTGTGGTGGGGTCAGGACTGCCAACCAAGCTGTCTTCTTCCCAGAATTCTCCTGTTCTCATTGACCCGCCTCTAGTTCCTGTCTGGTTGTCCCACCTCTGTTTCCTGTCTGGTTGTCCCGCCTATACTTCCTGCCTGGCTACTGAACATTCAGCATTTATTTAAAATATAATTGACAGAATATAGACAATTGTCCCATGCCATAGTATCTCGCTTGGCAGCTGCATGGGGGCTTCACAAAAGCAAGCAGCTGCAGCTAAGAGCAGTTAGCTATAGGGGTTCACACATGAACACCCTACATTAACTGCGACATACTGATCTTGGGTTTACAGAATAGGCTTGAGTAATTTTTCACGAGATTCTCCAATCAAGGAGATTAAATTCCAGTTAAACTTGAAATAGCCTCAGTGAGAAAACAAGATGGAGAAATTAGAGGAGGTAGACAGAGTGGCACGCGCCAACAATCCCAGCATTCCAGAGACTGAAATAAGAGAATCATGAGTTCAAAGGCTCAAGAATTGCTTATTATTTGGGAACTATTTGTATCTAGTGATATAATTTTTTCTTTTTTTTTTTCTTTTTTTTTTTTTGTTTTTCGAGACAGGGTTTCCCTGTAGTTTCTAGAGCCTGTCCTGGAACTAGCTCTTGTAGACTTCGAACTCAGAGATCCGCCAGCCTTTGCCTCCCGAGTGCTGGGATTAAAGGCGTGTGCCACCACCGCCTGGCTTTTTTTTCTTTTTTTTTTTTTTTTGGTGATATGATTTTTTGTAAACATGTTTATCACTGCTAAAACTACTTATGTAAATAAGCTATATAATTTATGAAATTTTGGAACAACAAACTCTAAAGTGTTCTGTGTATAAACAGGAACCTAACATAATTTGTTTCTCAAAAAACAAAATCCTCATTCATCCAAAAGACAGGAAAGAATTAAACTGAATTTCCTTTTAATAGTTAATAGCTAAGACAGTACTCTGTTGGGAGCTGTGTGGTCTGGGTTTGGATCAGCATATGAACGAGTGCTTGTTCAATGGGTTTCTTCAATGCAAGACCCTGGGACACCGCACAGTACGGCTGGGTCCCTGTGGACCACACATCCTTTTCTCTCTAATATTAGTGACTCTCTTGGCGGTTTATACTTTCACTATATCAGTCATGCATAAGACAGATGTGATCAGTCCTGGAAACCCCGTTTCTTTTCTCCAACATTTTCTCCTAAAATTCTGTGGGAACTGATGGTTCTCAGGTTCCTCATAGAGAGGCTTAGGCATGCAGGACCATTTATTAGGCCAAGGGAACAGTTAGAAAAAGACAATCTACTGGATGCAAGCACCTTATGGGAAAGCACCGTATTTCGGTAAATATACTTTGTTAAGCTTTGAATTATATTGTAGTTCTTGAAAATGTGTGCCTGTGTCCTTTGATGTGTACCTATTGCCTTTTAGCCTTGTAAGGACAAGATGTGTCTGCTCAATATTTGGCCAAACTAACAAAATCCTGATCATTGTTTCCTGGCTGAAAGTATTTTGATGGAAAATATGGAAAATTTATTTGGATTTTTTTCTGGAGGTGAATCATGGAGGGTGGGAAAACATGTTTGTTTTTGAAAAATAAATAAAGATAGCGTGAGCTTTCAGGGCCGGCCACTTGTGTGAAACTTGGTTGGACATTTCATTTCTTTGTGCTGACGCCCCTTCCCTGTCTCAGGACCTGACCAGGCTGAGGCTGGACCACAGCAGTACTAAGATCCTACAAGAAGAAACACACATCTGTTATCAGGTATTGATAAGGAACTGCTGGGGTCACTACAGATGCCAAATCTGCAGTGGCTAACATGTCTCATACAGAATAGTATCTACTTGTAGATTACTTAGAATGTGCACTACAGCATTGATGTTGTCTTAGGGATTGAGGAGTACTGTGCAGAGGTGACGACATGAAAGGTTCACATGGATGAATCTTCAGTCAGTGGGATCCACAAGATAGAGCCAACACAGACTAAGACCATTGTTTATGCTTTCAAACCATGTATTTTTTGTGGTGTGGAGTGTGCGTGTGTGTGTGTGTGTGTGTGTGTACAGGTCCTCAGGTCCTCAAGGAGATCAGAAGAAAGCTCTGGGTCTCTTGGAGCTGGAGTTACACTCAGCTGTGAGCTGCATGGTTCGGGCCCTGGGAACCAAACTTAGTACCTATGAGAGCAGTACGTACTGAGTCATCTTCCAGCCCCTGTTGATGCTTGTTTAAACAGTAGGTAGTCATTTATTTTTTGATCAGCCCTTTAGCAAATGATTACTGAGCTCCAGAAATGGTGACTCAGCCTTTCTCTCAGAGCTGCAGCTCCTGTCACCTGAGACTGAGCCACGGAGAGATCAGCTTTGCCACACCTTACATTTTCTGCACAATCACTCCCTTCCCAGACTGATAAAAAAAATGGGGGGAGAACCTCTACATTTATATAAAAGATAAACACACACACACAGTGGAGGCTATTCCCAGGAGAGACCTGCCTTACAGATGTTAAATAAAACTTAAATAAAAATCACAGTTTTGCTGGAATATCCTCTCTTCAGCATCCAAATGTTTGTGGAAGAAAGTCTGGAGTTGCTGCCAGACATTGACCTGGGCCATGGCATGAGGCTTAGGCTGCCCCCCATTGTTGATATTAGCACCCACAATGATATTCATGCCAGCCTTGTACAGGGGGAAATAAGGGAGCTCAATATAGTGCCCCGCTTCTGGGTAGCAGATGATCTGAGGCTTCTCCTTCCCATGGGCCTGTAAGCGTTTGGAAATCTCATTGGCATAGAACTCGCTCTTCCAGTTGCGGTCATCCTGACCCACAAGGAACAGGAAGGTGGTGTCAGACCTTTCCACAGGGATGATGCTCTTCGTCTCTACCAAAGGGCTTTGAAGTATTTCCACAACATCCAAGATGCCATCTTTGGTCATTTTGGCTCGATCTCTCAGAAGAGACAAAGGAGGGATAGTCTCATTCTTGTAGTTTATGGTGTTCCCAACAGCGGCCACAGAGCCATTGATGAAGACAGCAGCCTTGATGCCCTTTAGGAAGGAGGCCATAGCAAGGCCAAGTTCACCCCCTTTGGAAATCCCAAGAATCCCAATTCCTGGACCTTTTACCTGAGAAAGACACAGACAGAAAAGAAGGAGACTGAGCTCACACAACATTAGGACAGCAGGTGGGACCCACTCCTGGACATCATGTGGTCCTGAGCCTGACTGTGACTTTACCATTCTTATTTTGGTAGCTCGTGGGGTATCTGGGAAGCTCAGAGTCTACATGCTTCTCCAGTGAGAAATCTGAGGTCAAGCGTTGCTTGGGATTATTAAATAGCTGTTTTGCTCATTGCTGGTATTTTTTGTGTATAAAATCATATTCGGGTGTATAAACAAAACCGAGTCAACATATGGTGTTTTGGAAGCTTCTGGATCCCTATTAATTTCTCTCTGTATATATGTTCTGGCTCTTAAGTAGTGATGGGTACTGAAATGTCTACAACGTCACAATTGCTAGACCGATCTATACAATCAACAGCAGATAATGTTTGAGTCTTCAGAATGAGGCTTGTCCCCTTTATTTCGCTACAACCGTTCCCTGTCTGTTCTGCGACTTCACAGCCACGGACCTTCGCAGTTGCTTTCCCGTTTCCCTAGCTCTCCATTCCTGTCTCCACGCTGTCCATGTTCATGTGTAGACATGGCCTTGTCTCCTCTGCCTGTCTGCACTGTGTCTACACTCCCTAGTCATTGCCGACTGGATGGATATAAACTTATCAGCATATTCCAAGAGCTTCTCAAGTCCGAGTCATTTAATGCTCATAACAACCCTGGAGGCTGGACACAAAATCACAGACATAAGAAACCATGACATGGCTAAGGTAATAAACACTCGTGATTTGTCTTGACTACCTCAGTTTCAGTGGGAAATGGATATTGCTGGCGGTAACCCTCTCCCCTTGGCAATCTGAGATGATGGGTCACCCTATGAGAGATGGTACAAACTTCTTTGTATCAGTTTTTTCATGTCCCCTGAGATCATCCAGGTTAAATATACTTTGCTCTGTGGATTTGGATAAGACTAAATATTGCTTGTTATAAAGGTCCAAGCTACTGCATTACAAATTTATCTTTGACTCAAGGATGAATTTAGGTCCGCAAATTTAAAATTGAAATACCCTAACAGCAAACCTGAGGGTGACTGAGCAGGTAGTTCACAGCTTCCTCAAAGTACTCCAGGTGAAAGATATCCATGTCCTTGGGGAGGTCATCGTAGTTATAATAAGCCAGAGCCATGACAGCAAAACCCTTCCCAGCCAACAGACTTGCTCGATACTCCAGAAGGCCACCTCCAACTCCAAAAAGGTCTATGATCCCAGGAAAGGGTCCAGTTCCTTAGAAACAAAAACAAAAACAACCCTTCTTTGCAGATTTAGTTTCCAAATGTCTTGATATCTTTTTTATTTTAGTTTATTTTGTTTTTTCGAGACAGGGTTTGACTGTAGGTTTGGGGCCTCCCTCGAAGACCTGGCTTGCCTCTAACTCACAGAGATCCACCTGCTTCTACCTCCAGAGTACAGAGATTAAAGGCATGCTCCACCACTGCCTGGCCTAAGCTGTTTTCTTAGACGCCACAAACACACTCAATGATTTGAGCCACACAGTACCCTGAAGGTGGAACTGCCACAATCAAAGGGCATTCTGGCAGTTTTCCAAACTGGAGTTGAACTCAGTGGCTTGCGGTGGTTCACAGATACAGACATGGGTTCACCAAACAAGGTCAGAATCCAGTTTGACAGGCATGGTGGGCAATCTCAGGGGACTGTCAGACAATGGGGAGAATGAGGACAGCCTAACTTATGACAAGCTGTCAGAAGTATACACAAGGGAGAAGAGGGATTTTTCACAATGGTGGTGAACCTTGGAAGGAAGCATTCCATGGTCCTCAGGAAAATCTGAACTTTAAAACCAGAGTTTTGATTGAGAGGGAATCACAATTAGCCATGAGGCCGGTGATAATAACCCCCCACGAAAGAGACCTTTCATTATCGAAAGCTTTGAGTTCTTCAATATTTGCTTATATTACTTAAATATGTAAAGAAGTAAACACATTAAAGCATGTTAAAGATTTTATCTAAGGAACCACTTTCTCTATTTTCAACATCACTTCCAAGCCACTCGAACTTGCAAAACTAAGTTTTAATTGTTGTATACGAAGTGCCATGTCCTTATCCTCAGACCTGCCATTTCTGTCCACATTTCAAAGGGATGAGAAATGATTGACCAAATCCCCTAGAGCAGCTCTCTGTGAGTCGCCGAACTGAAGTCCCTCTCAAAACTGTGGCCTTTTCACTCTAGGAAAGAGTTACCTCAGCATCACCCAAGAAACAAAGCTCCATGGCCCTGCACATTCATGCTTTCCGGTTCCAGACTCGGAGTAGAACTCAAGTTTTGCACGTTAGAAAGTTCGCCAGTGCTTGCGCTGGCCAACCTTGTCTGAAAGACGGTTCCAGAGCAGCCAGTGCCAAACATGAACCAGTGCTCAACCACCCGCGGGTATTATTATCACAGAGATTTCCAGTTTATGGGTCTCTGCTTGACTGAAACCACTTGAGATGTTGCTCCTGAGGTGACCTTCAGTTCAGAACTCACCCCAGCCACAGAGCCAAGTCAGAAAGTATTTTCAGGGGCCACTGAATCTAAGGGCCCCCTTGAAGAGTGTGGAAAGAGGGCACCCAGACAATGCACCTCTGAAGCATCCCTGGCTCTTGGAGGGAGGGTTTGCTCACCTGGAGGCAGGAAGAGCGTGGGCGCGCACACGGCCCTCGCGCACGGGCACGCGCAGCACCCCGGGAGCCATGAAGTGACGCTCGTGCACCGCCCGCGCCAGCAGCCGCCCGCCGTCGGGCTCGTGGCCGTCCAGCACCTCCAGCTCCACCACGAAGGGCGTCTGCACGTCTCGCTTGATCAGGCGCCAGAAAGGCCGATCGGGCTCCATGGCCCAGAACAGCCCCATGGGCTCGAGCCCCGCGAAGCTGCCGCCCAGCGCGGGCGCGCGCGCCAAGTCCAGCTCTCCGTGGGGGTCGGCGCGGTAGCGCGCCTGTGAGCGGAAGAGCGCGCCTTTCTCGTCGCGCAGGGCGGCGCGCAGCGTGACGGGCTGCTCGGGGGCCAGGTCGCGCAGGGAGATGCTCAGCGGCTCGTCCCAGCAGCTGCGACCCGCGGGCTCCAGGCTCAGTGTCGCGTTTTTCCGCTCAGGGGCCCAAGTGCTCCAGCCACCGGGACCAAATGGCAGGGGCCCTAACAGCTGCGCCCTGCTCTTGCAGCCCCATTGACACAACCTGCTTGTTCGTAGGACAGCGAGAAGCGAGGCCACCATTTTTCCTTTTTCACTTCAGCCCTCAGTTTCTTGGGGTGCGTTTTATCCTCTAGTGGCCTGCTCCCCGCCCGCAGTGTAAGTGTCCCCTGGGCTGAGCTGTGGGGCTCGCGTTGTTGGAGAGCTCAGAGCCTGCAAAGCAACAAAGTAGAGACAGACTTTGACTAAGGCGTCTGAGCTTATGACTTCGTTATATCTGGAACCCCCTCCCTAGTTCTGTTTTTCAGGTGCTCTTTGCCCCATGAAGCGTGGGCTGCACTGAGGCTCGCTCTTCAGAGTCCTCTCACCCAAATACACCTCCAGTCGCCAAATTCCTAAGGTTGCAGACTGCAGAGTGTAAGATTGCAATTGAGTTTCATCAGGTTGTGGAGTAATGGACACTTGTTATTAATCTTAGGACTGTTCTTTCAAAAATGTACACCATGCTGTTTGCACGTGCTTAGCCTACATGTAAGTCCCATGTCCAACGGACTTTATGCCTCATGACCCTTTACCTGGATTCCATACATGTGTAAAATTAGCCGAATGACGTCATGGTTAGTCCTTTCTACACTGTGCTCATGTTGGCCCTTGAAGCAAACATTGCCTACTCATCTGGTCTTTACACGCTCCCCAACTGTTGCATAAGCTAGCATTTCCAATCAAAGATGGACCTTCTTTCTTCCAAGGTCTTGAACCTTAATCACAACGATAATTGCCCATCTTTGTTATTAGAGAAAACTGAAAGTGTCTAAGACGTACTTGTCCCTGCTCCCAAGAAGATGGCTGGGTTAGTTTTTGTCCACTTGACCAAACTAGAAACAACTTGGAGCAGAGAAGGATGCTCAATCGTGCTACAACATCACGTGCTCCACTATGGTCATGGCAGCTTTGTTTGTTATAGCCAGAACCTGGAAACAACCGAAATGCCCCTCGATCAAAGAGTGGATAAAGAAAATGTGGTACATTTACAGAATGGAGTACTACTACACAGCAGAAAAAAATAACGACATCTTGAATTTTGCAGGAAAATGGGTGGAGCTAGAAAACATTATTTTGAGTGAGGTAACCCAGACACCGAAAGACAGTTATCACAGGTACTCACTCATAGGTGGTTTTTAAACATAAAGCAAAGAAAGCCAGTCTACAAACCATAATCCCAGAGAATTTAGACAACAATGTGGACACTAAGAGAGACCTACATAGATCTAATCTACATGGGAAGTAGAAAAAGACAAGATCTCCTGAGTAAATTGGGAGCATGGGTTCCTTCGCGGAAGGTTGACCAGGGGAGGGGAGAAGCAGAGATGGGTGCAGAGAAAAATGTAGAGCTCAATAAAAATCAATTAAAAATGACCTGATTAACAGTGCACCCAATCAGCAGGAAGCAGTATAGACAAAACTACGCCCATAATCCCAAATACTGTTTTCAAATGTTTGTTTACATTTTAAGGGGGATATGATATAGATATGAATAATTTGCTTTGGTATGGATCTTGGTTTATTGATACAAATTTAAGGTAAATTTTGTTATACTGTAAATGTATATTTCTCCCCTTGATTAAGGTATTGTGAAGACTCTAAAAGCATTTGTAAGCCCCCTCAACCCTAAGACATTTTCCTAAAACCTTACATTCACTTTCTCTTGGAAACAGGACAGTCGCCCACACACACACATGCTGGACTGCTCATCCTCCCGTGTGCTTGTGAATAATCTTCAACCATAACTCCATTCTGGGAATGAGGCAAAGACAACCCACAGATGTTCTCTCAGTTCCTGATGTATTGATTTAGTCACTGAAACAAGGTCAGGATGGCCCATAGATGCTCCCCTTATCTCACCTGACCAGGCAGCAATTCTCCTGCCCTGGAATAGACCAATCATTGCTAGTAACCCTTTGAATAAGGCAATCAAATAAGTTAGAAAACAACCTTCAGGTCTCTCCCCTTTGTATCTGTGGCTTTTCACTTTCTTAAAAGATGGACTGTAACAGCTATTGGATGTCCTTCATATCCCGAACCTGAAGGGCCCTGTCATGCCCCACATGGTGAAGATCAACTGAAGCCTCTCACCCCACTACAGCGACAACGGTGGTGTTGCTAAGTGATGAGGTTGAGTTAAAATGGCCCTTTTTGACTCTTTATAATGTTTATGGCTATTTAAAAACATGATAATTCTCATTTATTGTTGATACAAAAGAGTACATTTGGGGTTGTTTTCAGAGTCTGTCTATGACAATTCAAGGTAGCTGTATCAGTTTGCATTTTTACCAACAATGGAGGATTTTTATCCCACATTCTCTTAAGCATAAATTGTCAAACAATATTTTTTTTTTAAGACAGGGTTTCCCTGTAGTTTCTAGAGCCTGTCCTGGAACTAGCTCTTGTAGACCAGGCTGGTCTCGAACTCACAGATATCCGCCTGCCTCTGCCTCCCGAGTGCTGGGATTAAAGGCGTGCGCCACCACCGCCCGGCAAACAATATTTTTAATCTTGGTCATTTTTACAGGGATAAGATAAAATCTCAGAGTTATTTGATTTGTATTTTCCTGATAATTAAGGATGTTATATTTAAGCAAATTTTAAATATCTTTCCGTCATTTTAAGTTCATCTGTTGAGAGTTTACAGTTCAGGTATGTAACATAATTTTATTGGATTATTTGTTCTTATGAGGACTAAGTTTCTAAGTTCCTTATATGTTTTTATGTTCTGTTGATTATATCCTTTGCTATACAAAAAGCTTCTCAGTTCTGGAGATCTCATTTATTGATTGTTTCTCTCAATGTCTATGCCACTGAGGCTGTGTTTAAAAATGTATTTGAAGCTTTTTTCTTCTATGAGGTTCAATATTGTTGGTTTTATGTTAAGGACTTTAATTTGTTTGGATTTCAGTTGTGTGCAAAGAGATAAACATGGATCTATTTTCATTCTTCTATATGATGATGTCTAATAAATTCTTAAAGGAAGAAACTGACAGTCAAAATGCCAGGCTCATGGCAAATCTCAGGGGGGCTGCAAAGCACCCCACTAATTCGGCCAAGGTAAAAGAGGTTCTCCAGGGGCCAGTTAAAATCTGTGTTCCTTAAATGTTTAATGGAGGTTTATAGGCCATTTTACCCAACCTCTGAAGGTCAGCAGGCAGCGGTAGCCATGGCCTTCATAGGACTGTGAACATCAGATATAAGGAAAAAGTTACAGCAGGTAGATCGGTTGCAAGATGATAGCTTGTAGAATTTGGGGAAACAAAGAAACTGTTTAAACGAGAGACAGAGAAAGTGAGCGAAAGAGAGAGAGGGTGGGAGGTGAAAGAAAGAGAAAGGTAGGAGGCAGAGAAAAAAAAAACCAGAGGGATCATAGACAAGAAAGAAATTTAACTAGGAAAAAGAAGACAGGACTCAGACAGATAAGGAGCCTGGGCAACAGAAGATCAAAAACAAATGAAGACAGACAGAGGCAGCCCTTGGACAAAGGCCAATGTGCTTATGGCAAGAAAAAGGACATTAGATACCTCTATAGATTTTCTAAGGGACACAGGAACTGAGCGCTCTGTGCTAAAACAACCACTGAAAAAAATTAAAGAATACAAACTGGACGCCTTACAAGCTATGAATTTGGGAAAAGGACAAATAAATGACTCGTTCCTCCCTGGTCACCCCTGAATGTATGATCAAAAGCCTTTTGTTGACCAAATGAGGGACTTTCGCTTTCCCTGCTGTGCTCAGTTTTGCTGGAGATGCAGGCTGCTTGTCTGCCTCTGCCTCCACCAGGCCCCTCCTTGCCAGGATGACCACCTCCCCCTACCATCACCATCGGAGGAAATCCTCCCTCCTACCAACTGCCTTGGTGCTTGCCCTAAAGCCTGCATGAGCCCTGGCTGCTCACCCTGCAATCTTGCTCCCCTCACGCATGTCAGACCGCACAATGCTACCACAGGTGCCCTCCTGCACCAGGCTGCTGCTCCTGTGCCCTGCTCACGTCGATGGACTATGGATCCTCAGAAAGGACAGGCGGCAGGCAGAACGGCAGGCCGAGCTGTGCCAGGCAGAGCCGGAAATGATGGCAAATCTTGCCTGCGGCACAAGGCTGGGGGTCTGAGCAGAGCAGGTATACAAGGCTGAAGGTAAGCGGAAGGCGAGGGCAGCAGTGGTGGACAGGAAGCAAATGATCTGGGCCAGTAGCCTCCTGAAGGGATGTCGGCCGACCGCCCAGTAAGCTGAACTTGTGGCTTTGATATAAGTTCTACAGATGGCAGAGGGAACGTCTACACTGACAGCAGGTATGGTTTTGCCACCACCAGATACATCGGAACAATATACAAAGAGGACTGTTGACTATCTGCGGAAATTCTGAGCCTCCTCGAGGCCACACAGTTGCCATCATACATTGACCATGACTGAGACAGCCAATGTAATGGCTAAGAAGATCATAAAAGAAATCTTTCCAAGGTTTGGGATGCCCAAGGTAATCGTGTCCAATAATAGACCTGCCTTTGTTGCCCAGGTAAGTCAGGGCGTGGCCAAGAAATTGGGGAACAATTGAAAATTGTGCTTACCAACCCCAAAGCTCAGGTCAGATAGATAGGATAAATAAAATTCTAAAAGAAAATTTTTACAAATTGACAAAATTGGTCCTAGAGACCGGCAAAAATGAATGGACAGACCTGCCTCCCTCTGTCCTGTTCTGGGTTCAAAACACCCCAGGGCGATTTAAACTCACTCCTTATGAGATCCTATATGAGGGCTGCCACCGCTCACTAAGGCAGATGAGATACATAATCCTGATGCTCTTCTTCCCAGACTGTTATCTCCCCACCTAAAGGCCCTCCTGATCCTCCAAACCCAGGGGTGGAAGCCTCCGGCTGCTGCCTACCAGCCCGAACACCCAGAGATTTCACATCCGTTGGTGATTCCCTATACATCCAGAGACATCAGTCCCAGAGCCTTAAACCTCCCAGCAAGGGCCCTATACCATGCTCCTTATGACACCCCACCGCTCTCAAAGTAGACAACATTACAACCTGGATCCAAGCATCTCAAGTGAAGCCGGCATCTCCATAGGACGACTCAGGACCCTCCAGATAACATGCTTCAGCACACCCAAAGCTAAAAAAAGGACTCTTAAAAAAAAAAAAAAAAAAAAAAAACCAAACGAACTCTCCGGGACTCTTACCCTGAATGTAGACATTGTGACTGATATATTTGTCTGGGGGGGGGGCATGTAAGCAAACTTGACAAGGTTGGAGGGGCTGAACTAGCCCCCTCCTGTAGGGGCCCTAAGCACCACACCAAGCTTTAAGGCCCCACCATTTCCCAGCTCCCTCCCCAAAAACCCCAGCTAGACAATATTAACACCTATGTAACCAGATTTTTCCCAGTACCAGGACTGCAGAAAATACCAACTCCTGACATTCATTCGTGAATGACTCAGTATTACCCAAGTATTAGTACTGACCCACCAATATCAGGCTCTCAAGAGAGACCTCAGAAAATCCCAAATTTGGGATTTGGCAAAACAAGAGGAGGGAACGAAAGAATCTAACTGCATTTGTAAGCCCCCTCAACCCTAAGACATTTTTCTAAAACCTTACATTCACTTTCTCTTGGAAACAGGACAGTTGCCCACACACACACGTGCTGGACTGCTCATCCTCCCGTGTGCTTGTGAATAATCTTCAACCATAACTCCATTCTGGGAATTGAGGCAAAGACAACCCACAGATGATCTCTCAGTTCCTGATGTATTGATATAGTCACTGAAACAACGTCACGATGGCCCACAGATGCTTTCCTTATCTCACCTGACCAGGCAACAATTCTGCCCTGGAATAGACCAATCACTGCTAGTAACCCTTTGAATAAGCCAATCCAATAAGTTGGAAAACAACCTTCAGGTGTCCCCCCCCCCCCTCGTATCTGTGGCTTTTCGCTTTCTTAAAAGATGGACTGTAACAGCTATTGGATGTCCTTCATATCCCGAACCTGAAGGGCCCTGTCATGACAGAATAAAAATCCTCTTCCTTTTGCATTAATTGTGGTTATATGAGTAGTATCTGGAGCAACTCCTTCTGATGTTTGGACTTCTAGTTCAACAATTGTGTTTGTGTAGTTCATTTAAAAATGTAATGTATAATTAAGAAATATAGGTTAGCCGGGCGGTGGTGGCGCACGCCTTTAATCCCAGCACTCGGGAGGCAGAGGCAGGCGGATCTCTGAGTTCGAGGCCAGCCTGGTCTACAAGAGCTAGTTCCAGGACAGGCTCTAGAAACTACAGGGAAACCCTGTCTCGAAAAACCAGAAAAAAAAAAGAAATATAGGTTAATAAGTAGTCATCTATAATAGTCAAGACTGTAGTCATGTTAGTAAGGTTTTCTAGATAGATAGAGATATATTTTAGTTAGTTGGGTATTCTTTAAATCTTTTAGAGACCTTCAATATATGGCATTTAAATGTTTTAAAAATTTAGGACTTTTCATGAGAGTGAGACACATCTGCTCCTGGCAGCACCAATCTACTTCAAGAGGAAGATGGGCATCGAAGAGGCTCCTTATGGAGTTTGCTAGATGAACTGGACATGCAGAATCTACAGAGAAATGACTGCTGAACTTGCCTAAAGGTGAGATGATACTTTACGGTTCCTGTGTCATAAAAGAGTCTGCGAGACATTCTTCAGGATACAGAAGAAAGTGACTGGCAAACTGCCAATAAAGGCAGACCTGTCTTTGAAATTCCTGCTTCATGGAAAAGTCTGCTGGATAATTTGGGACAGCAGGCTAAAGATGGATGCCCAACGGTACAGAGGAACTTTGGGTGACTGTCCGGGCAGTGAAATGTCTCTGTCAATTCTAGAGTTTTGGAAGTTGCTTACAATGCACTTCCTGTTTACTTAGGTAATATCATATCCTTCTGGAGTGTTTGATAGAGTTGAAGAATTTATAGTTATAGTTTTCCTTAGTTAATATAAAGATAAAGAATATATAAATATTGTAACTGAAATTCTTTCTTGATACTTGTTATATGTAATTTTACTATGTTAAATTCAAAACCTTCCTTTTATTTAAACGGAAAAGAGTAGGTGATTTGTGAGTCTCCCCTGTGTGCTATGATTACCATAATGAATAAAGAAAACTGCCTTGGCCTGTTGATAGGACAGAACTTAGGTAGGCAGTGAGAACTGGACTGAATGCTGGGAGAAAGAAAGGCGGAGTTAGAGGAGTTGCCATGGTGCCGCTGGAGATAGACACACTAAAACGTTCCTGATAGGCCACGACTTTGTGGTGATGCACAGATTAATGGAAATGGGTTAAATTAAGATATAAGAGTTAGTCAATAAGAAGCTAGAACTAATGGGCCAAGCGGTGATTTAATTAATACAGTTCTTTGTGGTTATTTTGGGGCTAAAGTCCCAAAGAAATCACACAGAGGTCTACATTAACTATAAACAGATTGGCCCATTAGTTCAGGCTTCCTATTAATCTTATAACATCTATTAGCCCATTATTCTTATCTGTGCTAGCCACATGGCTCAGTACTTTTTCAGTGAGACAGTCACATCCCTGCTTCTTCTGTGGTGGGGTCAGGACTGCCAACCAAGCTGTCTTCTTCCCAGAATTCTCCTGTTCTCATTGACCCACCTCTAGTTCCTGTCTGGTTGTCCCAACTCTGTTTCCTGTCTGGTTGTCCCGCCTATACTTCCTGCCTGGCTACTGAACATTCAGCATTTATTTAAAATATAATTGACAGAATATAGACAATTGTCCCATGCCATAGTATCTCGCTTGGCAGCTGCATGGGGCTTCACAAAAGCAAGCAGCTGCAGCTAAGAGCAGTTAGCTATAGGGGTTCACACATGAACACCCTACATTAACTGCGACATACTGATCTTGGGTTTACAGAATAGGCTTGAGTAATTTTTCACGAGATTCTCCAATCAAGGAGATTAAATTCCAGTTAAACTTGAAAAGCCTCAGTGAGAAAAACAAGATGGAGAAATTAGAGGAGGTAGACAGAAGTGGCACGCCGCCAACAATCCCAGCATTCCAGAGACTGAAATAAGAGAATCATGAGTTCAAAGGCTCAAGAATTGCTTATTATTGGGAACTATTTGTATCTAGTGATATAATTTTTTTCTTTTTTTTTTCTTTTTTTTTTTTTGTTTTTTCGAGACAGGGTTCCCTGTAGTTTCTAGAGCCTGTCCTGGAAACTAGCTCTTGTAGACCTCGAACTCAGAGATTCCGCCTGCCTTTGCCTCCCCGAGTGCTGGGATTAAAGGCGTGTGCCACCACCGCCCGGCTTTTTTTTTCTTTTTTTTTTTTTTTTGGTGATATGATTTTTTATAAACATGTTTATCACTGCTAAAATTACTTATGTAAATAAGCTATATAATTATGAAATTTTGAAACAAACAACTCTAAAGTGTTCTGTGTATAAACAGGAACCTAACATAATTTGTTTCTCAAAAAACAAAATCCTCATTCATCCAAAAGACAGGAAAGAATTAAACTGAATTTCCTTTTAATAGTTAATAGCTAAGACAGTACTCTGTTGGGAGCTGTGTGGTCTGGGTTTGGATCAGCATATGAACGAGTGCTTGTTCAATGGGTTTCTTCAATGCAAGACCCTGGGACACCGCACAGTACGGCTGGGTCCCTGTGGACCACACATCCTTTTCTCTCTAATATTAGTGACTCTCTTGGCGGTTTATACTTTCACTATATCAGTCAGGCATAAGACAGATGTGATCAGTCCTGGAAACCCCCGTTTCTTTTCTCCAAACATTTTCTCCTAAAATTCTGTGGGAACTGATGATTCTCAGGTTCCTCATAGAGAGGCTTAGGCATGCAGGACCATTTATTAGGCCAAGGGAACAGTTAGAAAAAGACCAATCTACTGGATGCAAGCACCTTATGGGAAAGCACCGTATTTCGGTAAATATACTTGTTAAGCTTTGAATTATATTGTAGTTCTTGAAAATGTGTGCCTGTGTCCTTTGATGTGTACCTATTGCCTTTTAGCCTTGTAAGGACAAGATGTGTCTGCTCAATATTTGGCCAAACTAACAAAATCCTGATCATTGTTTCCTGGCTGAAAGTATTTTGATGGAAAATATGGAAAATTTATTTGGATTTTTTTCTGGAGGTGAATCATGGAGGGTGGGAAAACATGTTTGTTTTTGAAAAATAAATAAAGATAGCATGAGCTTTCAGGGCCGGCCACTTGTGTGAAACTTGGTAGTTGGACATTTCATTTCTTTGTGCTGACGCCCCTTCCCTGTCTCAGGACCTGACCAGGCTGAGGCTGGACCACAGCAGTACTAAGATCCTACAAGAAGAAACACACATCTGTTATCAGGTATTGATAAGGAACTGCTGAGGTCACTACAGATGCCAAATCTGCAGTGGCTAACATGTCTCATACAGAATAGTAATCTACTTGTAGATTACTTAGAATGTGCACTACAGCATTGATGTTGTCTTAGGGATTGAGGAGTACTGTGCAGAGACGACATGAAAGGTTCACATGGATGAATCTTCAGTCAGTGGGATCCACAAGATAGAGCCAACACAGACTAGACCATTGTTTATGCTTTCAAAACCATGTATTTTTTGTGGTGTGTGTGTGTGTGTGTGTGTGTGTGTGTGTGTGTGTGTGTGTGTGTGTACAGGTCCTCATGTCCTCAAGGAGATCAGAAGAAAGCTCTGGGTCTCTTGGAGCTGGAGTTACACTCAGCTGTGAGCTGCATGGTTCGGGCCCTGGGAACCAAACTTAGTACCTATGAGAGCAGTATGTGCTGAGGTCATCTTCCAGCCACTGTTGATGCTTGTTTAAAACAGTAGGTAGTCATTTATTTTTTGATCAGCCCTTTAGCAAATGATTACTGAGCTCCAGAAATGGTGACTCAGCCTTTCTCTCAGAGCTGCAGCTCCTGTCACCTGAGACTGAGCCACGGAGAGATCAGCTTTGCCACACCTTACATTTTCTGCACAATCACTCCCTTCCCAGACTGATAAAAAAAATGGGGGGAGAACCTCTACATTTATATAAAAGATAAACACACACACACAGTGGAGGCTATTCCCAGGAGAGACCTGCCTTACAGATGTTAAATAAAACTTAAATAAAAATCACAGTTTTGCTGGGATCATCCTGTCTTCAGCATCCAAATGTTTGTGGAAGAAAGTCTGGAGTTGCTGCCAGACATCGACCTGGGCCATGGCATGAGGCTTAGGCTGCCCCCCATTGTTGATATTAGCACCCACAATGATATTCATGCCAGCCTTGTACAGGGGGAAATAAGGGAGCTCAATATAGTGCCCCGCTTCTGGGTTAGCAGATGATCTGAGGCTTCTCCTTCCATGGGCCTGTAAGCGTTTGGAGATCTCATTGGCATAGAACTCGCTCTTCCAGTTGTGGTCATCCTGACCCACAAGGAACAGGAAGGTGGTGTCAGACCTTTCCACAGGGATGATGCTCTTCGTCTCTACCAAAGGGCTTTGAAGCCCTTCCACAACATCCACGAGGCCATCTTGGTCACTTTGAATTGATCTCTCAGAACAGACAAAGGAGGGATAGTCTCATTCTTGTAGCTTATGGTGTTCCCAACAGCGGCCATAGAGCCATTGATGAAGACAGCAGCCTTGATGCCCTTCAGGAAGGAGGCCATAGCAAGGCCAAGTTCACCCCCTTTGGAAATCCCAAGCAGCCCAATTCCTGGACCTTTTACCTGAGAAAGACACAGACAGAAAAGAAGGAGACTGAGCTCACACAACATTAGGACAGCGGGTGGGACCCACTCCTGGACATCATGTGGTCCTGAGCCTTACTGTGACTTTACAATTCTTATTTTGGTAGGCTCTTGGGGCATCTGGGAAGCTCAGAGTCTACATGCTTCCTCCAGTGAGAAATCAGAGGTCAAGCGTTGCTTGGGATTATTAAATAGCTGTTTTGCTCATTGCCTGGTATTTTTTGTGTATAAAATCATATTCGGGTGTATATAAACAAAACAGAGTCAACATATGGTGTTTTGGAAGCTTCTGGATCCCTATTAATTTCTCTCTGTATTTATGTTCTGGCTCTTAAGCAGTGATGGGTACTGAAGTGTCTACAACGTCACAATTGCTAGACCGATCTAGACAATCAACAGCAGACAATGTTTGAGTCTTCAGAATGAGGCTTGTCCCCTTTATTTCGTTACAACACCGTTCCCTATCGTTCTATGACTTCACAGCCACGGACCTTCGCAGTTGCTTTCCCCGTTTCCCTAGCTCTCCATTCCTGTCTCCATGCTGTCCATGTTCATAGTGTAGACATGGCCTTGTCTCCTCTGCCTGTCTGCACTGTGTCTACTACACTCCCTAGTCATTGCCGACTGGATGGATATAAACTTATCAGCATATTCCAAGAGCTTCTCAAGTACAAGTCATTTAATGCTCATAACAACCCTGGAGGCTGAACACAAAATCACAGGCATAAGAAACCCATGACATGGCTAAGGTGATAAACACTCGTTGATTTGTCTTGACTACCTCAGTTTCAGTGGGAAATGGATATTGCTGGCGGTAACCCTCTCCCCTTGGCAATCTGAGATGATGGGTCACCCTATGAGAGATGGTACCAAACTTCTTTGTATCAGTTTTTTTCATGTCCCCTGAGATCATCCAGGTTAAATATACTTTGCTCTGTGGATTTGGATAAGACTAAATATTGCTTGTTATAAAGGTCCAAGCTACTGCATTACAAATTTATCTTTGACTCAAGGATGAATTTAGGTCCCCAAATTTTAAATTGAAATACTCTAACCGCAAACCTGAGGGTGACAGAGCAGGTAGTTCCACAGCTTCCTCAAAGTATTCCAGGTGAAAGATATCCATGCCCTTGGGGAGGTCATCGTAGTTATAATAAGCCAGGGCCATGACAGCAAAAACCCTTCCCAGGCCAAAAGACTTGCTCGATACTCCAGAAGGCCACCTCCAACTCCAAAAAGGTCTATGATCCCAGGAAAGGGTCCATTTCCTTAGAAACAAAACAAAAACAGCCCCTTCTTGCAGATTTAGTTTCCAAATGTCTTGATATCTTTTTATTTTAGTTTATTTGTTTTTTTCAAGACAGGGTTTCTCTGTAGCTTGGGGGCCCTCGCTCGAAGACCAGGCTTGCCTCTAACTCACCGAAGATCCACCTGCTTCTACCTCCGGAGTACAGAGATTAAAGGTGTGCTCCACCACTGCCTGGCCTGAGCTGTTTTCTTAGGACGCCAACAAACACACTCAATGATTTGAAGCCACACAGTACCCTGGAGGTGGAACTGCCACAGTCAAAGGGCATTCTGCAGTTTTCCAAAGTGGAGTTGAACTCAGTGGCTTGCGGTGGTTCACAGATACAGATATGGGTTCACCAAACAAGGTCAGAATCCAGTTTGACAGGCATGGTGGGCAATCTCAGGGGACTGTCAGACAATGGGGAGAATGAGGACAGCCTAACCGATGACAAGCTGTCAGAAGTATACACAAGGGAGAAGAGGGATTTTTCACAATGGTGGTGAACCTTGGAAGGAAGCATTCCATGGTCCTCAGGAAAATCTGAACTTTAAAACCAGAGTTTTGATTGAGAGGGAATCACAATTAGCCATGAGGCCGGTGATAATAACCCCCCCATGAAAGAGACCTTTCATTATGGAAAGCTTTGAGTTCTTCAATATTTGCTTATATTACTTAAATATGTAAAGAAGTAAACACATTAAAGCATGGTAAAGATTTTACCTAAGGAACAACTTTCTCTATTTTCAACATTACTTCCAAGCCACTCGAACTTGCAAAACTAAGTTTTAATTGTTGTATACGAAGTGCCATGTCCTTATCCTCAGACCTGCCATTTCTGTCCACATTTCAAAGGGATGAGAAACGATTGACCAAATCCCCTAGAGCAGCTCTCTGTGAGTCGCTGAACTGAAGTCCCTCTCAAAACTGTGGCCTTTTCACTCTAGGAAAGAGTTACCTCAGCATCACCCAAGAAACAAAGCTCCATGGCCCTGCACATTCATGCTTTCGGTTCCAGACTCGGAGTAGATACTCAAGTTCTGCACGTTAGAAAGTTCGCCAGTGCTTGCGCTGGCCAACCTTGTCTGAAAGACGGTTTCCAGAGCAGCCAGTGCCAAACATGAACCAGTGCTCAACCACCCGCGGGTATTATTATCACAGAGATTTCCAGTTCATGGTTCTCTGCTTGCCTAAAATAACTTGAGATGCTGCTCCTGAGGTGACCTTCAGTTCAGAACTCACCCCAGCCAGAGAGCCAAGTCAGAAAGTATTTTCAGGGGCCACTGATCTCTAAGGGCCCCTTGAAGAGTGGTGGAAAGAGGGCACCCAAGACAATGCACCTCTGAAGCATCCCTGGCCTTGGAGGGAGGGTTGCTCACCTGGAGGCAGTAAGAGCGTGGCGCGCACACGGCCCCTCGCGCACGGGCACGCCGCCCGCACCCCCGGGAGCCATGAAGTGACGCTCGTGCACCGCCCGCGCCAGCAGCCGCCCGCCGTCGGGCTCGGGCCGTCCAGCACCTCCAGCTCCACCACGAAGGGCGTCTGCACGTCGCGCTTGATCAGGCGCCAGAAAGGCCGATCGGGCTCCATGGCCCAGAGCAGCCCCATGGGCTCGAGCCCCGCGAGAAGCTGCCGCCCAGCGCGGGCTCACGCGCCAAGTCCAGCTCGCCGTGGGGGTACCGCGCGGTAGCGGGCGTGGGAGCGGAAGAGCGCGCCTTTCTCGTCGCGCAGGGCGGGCGCGCAGCGTGACGGGCTGCTCGGGGGCCAGGCCGCGCACGGAGATGCTCAGTGGCTCGTCCCAGCAGTTGCCGGTCCGCCGGGCTCCAGGCTCAGTGTCGCGTTTTTTCCGTTCAGGGGCCCAAGCGCTCCAGCCACCGGGACCAAATGGCAGGGGCCCTAACAGCTGTGCCCTGCTCTTGCAGCCCCATTGCCACAACCTGTTTGTTTGCAGGACAGTGCGTAGCCAGGCCACCATTTTTGCTTTTTCACTTCAGCCCTCAGTTTCTTGGGGTGCGTTTTATCCTCTAGTGGCAGGCTTTCTGCCTGCCGTGTCCCCTGGGCTGAGCTGCGGTGTTCGCGTTGTTGGAGAGCCCAGAGCCTGCAAAGCAACAAAGTAGAGACAGACTTTGACTAAGGCGTCTGAGCTTATGACTTCGTTATATCTGGAACCCCCTCCCTAGTTCTGTTTTTCAGGTGCTCTTTGCCCCATGAAGCGTGGGCTGCACTGAGGCTCGCTCTTCAGAGTCCTCTCACCAAATACACCTCCAGTCGCCAAATTCCTAAGGTTGCAGACTGCAGAGTGTAAGATTGCAATTGAGTTTTCATCAGGTTGTGGAGTAATGGACACTTGTTATTAATCTTTAGGACTGTTCTTTCAAAAATGTACACCATGCTGTTTGCACGTGCTTAGCCTACATGTAAGTCCCATGTCCAACGGACTTCATGCCTCATGACCCTTTACCTGGATTCCATACATGTGTAAAATTAGCCGAATGACGTCATGGTTAGTCCTTTCTACACTGTGCTCATGTTGGCCCTTGAAGCAAACATTGCCTACTCATCTGGTCTTTACACGCTCCCCCCAACTGTTGCATAAGCTAGCATTTCCAATCAAAGATGGACCTTCTTTCTTCCAAGGTCTTGAACCTTAATCACAACGATAATTGCCCATCTTTCGTTATTAGAGAAAAACTGAAAGTGTTCTAAGACGTACTTGTCCTTGCTCCCAAGAAGACGGCTGGGTTAGTTTTTGTCCAACTTGACCAAACTAAAAACAACTTGGAGCAGAGAAGGATGCTCAATCGTGCTACAACATCACGTGCTCCACTATGGTCATGGCAGCTTTGTTTGTCATAGCCAGAACCTGGAAACAACCGAAATGCCCCTCGATCAAAGAGTGGATAAAGAAAATGTGGTACATTTACAGAATGGAGTACTACTACACAGCAGAAAAAAATAAAGACATCTTGAATTTTGCAGGAAAATGGGTGGAGCTAGAAAACATTATTTGAGTTAGGTAACCCAGACCAGGAAAGACAGTTATCACAGGTACTCATTCATAGGTGATTTTTAAACATAAAGCAAAGAAAGCCAGTCTACAAACCACAATCCCAGAGAATTTAGACAACAGTGAGGACACTAAGAGAGACCTACATAGATCTAATCTACATGGGAAGTAGAAAAAGACAAGATCTCCTGAGTAAATTGGGAGCATGGGTTCCTTCGCGGAAGGTTGACCAGGGGAGGGGAGAAGCAGAGATGGGTGCAGAGAAAAATGTAGAGCTCAATAAAAATCAATTAAAATACGACCTGATTAACAGTGCACCCAATCAGCAGGAAGCAGTATAGACAAAACTACGCCCATAATCCCAAATACTGTTTTCAAATGTTTGTTTACATTTTAAGGGGGATATGATATAGATATGAATAATTTGCTTTGGTATGGATCTTGGTTTATTGATACAAATTTAAGGTAAATTTTGTTATACTGTAAATGTATATTTCTCCCCTTGATTAAGGTATTGTGAAGACTCTAAAAGCATTTGTAAGCCCCCTCAACCCTAAGACATTTTCCTAAAACCTTACATTCACTTTCTCTTGGAAACAGGGACAGTCGCCCCACACACCACACATGCTGGACTGCTTCATCCTCCCGTGTGCTTGTGAATAATCTTCAACCATAACTCCATTCTGGGAATTGAGGCAAAGACAACCCACAGATGATCTCTCAGTTCCTGATGTATTGATTTAGTCACTGAAACAAGGTCAGGATGGCCCACAGATGCTTCCCTTATCTCACCTGACCAGGCAGCAATTCTCCTGCCCTGGAATAGACCAATCCACTGCTAGTAACCCTTTGAATAAGCCAATCAAATAAGTTAGAAAAACAACCTTCAGGTCACCCCCCCCCCTTGTGTCTGTGGCTTTTCGCTTTCTTAAAAGATGGACAGTAACAGCTATTGGATGTCCTTCATATCCCGAACCTGAAGGGCCCTGGTCATGACAGAATAAAAATCCTCTTGCTTTTGCATCAATTGTGGTTATGTGAGTGGTGTCCTGGAGCAACTCCTCCCTGATGTTTGGACTTCTAGTCCAACATTTGGTGCATTGGCCGGGAAATGAGTTGCTTCTGGACCCATTCCAGGCCCAGTTGGAGGTAAGAATCGAGTGCTCTTATTGTCTTTGTCTGTCTGTCTGCTTTGTTTGTTTCTGTGATTATTGTAGTCTGTGTTTGTTGGTATTCTGAGAAATTGTCCCTACATAGGGCCAGTATCTGAAGGGGCTAAGAGTGACCAGGTCACTCCTCCAGTTCCGAGGAGGCACGGCTTTTTGCCGCTCACCTCCATCTGAATCTGGAGTGCGTGGCAGCTTCTGATTTTGAGTTTTGTTTTGGCTTTTCGTGTCTTGTTTTGGTATATCTGTTTGTAATCAATTCTAAATCTGGTACCAATGGGGCAGTAAGTAACCATCTCTCTGACCCTATCTCTAACTTTAGAGAGAAGCTGCAGACTGAGCTGTGGAAATCCGAAAGAAACGCTGCCAAGTGGGTCTGCTTCCTGGAATGGCCCACTTTTGAAGTGGGCTTGCCACAGGGCAAGACGTTTTAATCCTGCCAGCCTGAACCCTTATGGCTAACCGGACCAAGTTCCCTATAGTGTCACCTGGGAGAGCTTGTCAGAGAACCCCCCTACTCTGGGTCAAACCATTTTGTTACAGAGCACGGTGCAGGCACCAAGGCTGTCTTCCCTTTGACTTTGATAACAGCAGTCTGCCCCTCCCCCGTCCTCTTTTCCCCTGTAGGAGGAACACATGCCAGCGGGAACCTGGCAGTAAGCCTGGGAACCAGCAGTAGGCTGTTTCTCTGGGGTCAGATACCCTATTAGAAAGCACAAGTCCCGTAAAGAGCCTGGACCTCTTCATTTTGGCAGCCAGGACTGGTTATGACAGCAGATAGAGAGATTGCAAGTAACCCTGTGGTTTTTGGTATTCAGGAGCAACAGGTAGAGTAAGCTAGCATCAGAAGGGCCTCCCAGCCCTGATAACATCTCCCTTCTAGGGATGCTCTGTTCCAGTCATCAGGTGCTGTGTCCAGGGTAAAGCTTCTGGCTTAAAAAATTGGGGAAAGTTAAGCTGAGTCACTTTGAAAGAATGTGCTTATAGAAAAACTACAGATTGTTGGTTTCTATATTTCTTACTATGTAGTATGTACCAGAAAAAAAATGAATTCCCAGCTCTGTTAGATGGATACAGGACTACACTGTCTTCAAGAACTATTGCTGTAAAAGCACTGGCCAGAGCCAGGGCCATGTAAACAGCCCAGCTGAGCTTCTAAGCCGCCCATGTTTAGATATGAATGTAACACTTGACCTGCTACACAATGCTTGTGATGAGGTGGGGGCCAGAGTTGCCCCACATGGTGAAGATCAACTGAAGCCTCTCACCCCCACTACAGCGACAACGGTGGTGTTGCTAAGTGATGAGGTTGAGTTAAAAATGGCCCTTTTTGACTCTTTATAATGTTTATGGCTATTTAAAAAACATGATAATTCTCATTTTATTGTTGATATAAAAGAGTACATTTGGGGTTGTTTTCAGAGTCTGTCTATGACAATTCAAGGTAGCTGTATCAGTTTGCATTTTTTACCAACAATGGAGGATTTTATCCCACATTCTCTTAAGCATAAATTGTCAAACAATATTTTTAATCTTGGTCATTTTTACAGGGATAAGATAAAATCTCAGAGTTATTTGATTTGTATTTTCCTGATAATTAAGGATGTTATATTTAAGCAAATTTTAAATATCTTTCCGTCATTTTAAGTTCATCTGTTGAGAGTTTACAGTTCAGGTATGTAACATAATTTTATTGGATTATCTGTTCTTATGAGGACTAAGTTTCTAAGTTCCTTATATGTTTTTATGTTCTGTTGATTATATCCTTTGCTATACAAAAAAGCTTCTCAGTTCTGGAGATCTCAATTTATTGATTGTTTCTCTCAATGTCTATGCCACTGAGGCTGTGTTTAAAAATGTATTTGAAGCTTTTTTTCTTCTATGAGGTTCAATATTGTTGGTTTTATATTAAGGTCTTTAATTTGTTTGGATTTCAGTTGTGTGCATAGAGATAAACATGGATCTATTTTCATTCTTCTATATGATGATGTCTAATAAATTCTTAAAGGGAGAAACTGACAGTCAAAATGCCAGGCTCATGGCAAATCTCAGGGGGGCTGCAAAGCACCCCACTAATTCGGCCAAGGTAAAAGAGGTTCTCCAGGGGCCAGTTAAAATCTGTGTTCCTTAAATGTTTAATGGAGGTTTATAGGCATTTTACCCAACCTCTGAAGGTCAGCAGGCAGCGGTAGCCATGGCCTTCATAGGACTGTGAACATCAGATATAAGGAAAAAGTTACAGCAGGTAGATCGGTTGCAAGATGATAGCTTGTAGAATTTGGGGAAACAAAGAAACTGTTAAACGAGAGACAGAGAAAGTGAAGCGAAAGAGAGAGAGGTGGGAGGTGAAAGAAAGAGAAAGGTAGGAGGCAGAGAAAAAAAAAACCAGAGGGATCATAGACAAGAAAGAAATTTAACTAGGAAAAAGAAGACAGGACTCAGACAGATAAGGAGCCTGGGCAACAGAAGATCAAAAACAAATGAAGACAGACAGAGGCAGCCCTTGGACAAAGGCCAATGTGCTTATGGCAAGAAAAAGGACATTAGATACCTCTATAGATTTTCTAAGGGACACAGGAACTGAGCGCTCTGTGCTAAAACAACCACTGAAAAAAATTAAAGAATACAAACTGGACGCCTTACAAGCTATGAATTTGGGAAAAGGACAAATAAAATGACTCGTTCCTCCCTGGTCACCCCTGAATGTATGATCAAAAGCCTTTTGTTGACCAAATGAGGGACTTTCGCTTTCCCTGCTGTGCTCAGTTTTACAGGAGATGCAGGCTGCTTGTCTGCCTCTGCCTCCACCAGGCCCTCCTTGCCAGGATGACCACCTCCCCCTACCATCACCATCGGAGAAATCCTCACCTCCTACCAACTGCCTTGGTGCTTGCCCTAAAGCCTGCATGAGCCCTGGCTGCTCACCCTGCAATCTTGCTCCCCTCACGCATGTCAGACTGCACAATGCTACCACAGGTGCCCTCCTGCACCAGGCTGCTGCTCCTGTGCCCTGCTCACGTCGATGGACTTATGGATCCTCAGAAAGGGACAGGCGGCAGGCAGAACGGGCAGGCCGAGCTGTGCCAGGCAGAGCCGGAAATGATGGCAAAGCTTGCCTGCGGCACAAGGCTGGGGGTCCGAGCAGAGCAGGTATACAAGGCTGAAGGTAAGCGGAAGGCGAGGGCAGCAGTGGTGGACAGGAAGCAAATGATCTGGGCCAGTAGCCTCCCTGAAGGGATGTCGGCCCGCCCAGTAAGCTGAACTTGTGGCTTTGATATAAGTTCTACAGATGGCAGAGGGAACGTCTACACTGACAGCAGGTATGGTTTTGCCACCACCAGATACACGGAACAATATACTGACAAAGAGGACTGTTGACATCTGTGGAAATTCTGAGCCTCCTCGAGGCCACACAGTTGCCATCATACATTGACCATGACTGAGACAGCCAATGTAATGGCTAAGAAGATCATAAAAGAAATCTTTCCAAGGTTTGGGATGCCCAAGGTAATCGTGTCCAATAATAGACCTGCCTTTGTTGCCCAGGTAAGTCAGGGCGTGGCCAAGAAATTGGGGAACTTACCAACCCCAAAGCTCAGGTCAGATAGATAGGATAAATAAAATTCTAAAAGAAAATTTTTACAAATTGACAAAATTGGTCCTAGAGACCAGCAAAAATGAATGGACAGACCTGCCTCCCTCTGTCCTGTTCTGGGTTCAAAACACCTCAGGGCGATTTAAACTCACTCCTTATGAGATCCTATATGAGGGCTGCCACCGCTCACTACGACAGATGAGATACATAATCCTGATGCTCTTCTTCCCAGACTGTTATCTCCCCACCTAAAGGCCCTCCTGATTCTCCAAACCCAGGTGTGGAAGCTTCCGGCTGCTGCCTGCCAGCCCGAACACCCAGAGATTTCACATCCGTTGGTGATTCCCTATACATCCAGAGACATCAGTCCCAGAGCCTTAAACCTCCCAGCAAGGGCCCTATACCATGCTCCTTATGACACCCACCGCTCTCAAAGTAGACAACATTACAACCTGGATCCAAGCATCTCAAGTGAAGCCGGCATCTCCAGAGGACGACTCAGGACCCTCCAGATAACAGCTTCAGCACACCCAAAGCTAAAAAAGGACTCTTAAAAAAAAAAAAAAAAAAAAACAAAAGAACTCTCCAGGACTCTTACCCTGCATGTAGACATTGTGACTGATATATTTGTCTGGGGGGGGGGGGGCATGTGAGCAAACTTGACAAGGTTGGAGGGGCTGAACTAGCCCCCTCCTGTAGGGGCCCTAAGCACCACACCAAGCTTTAAGGCCCCACCATTTTCCCAGCTCCCTCCCCAAAAACCCCAGCTAGACAATATTAACACCTATGTAACCAGATTTTTCCCAGTACCAGGACTGCAGAAAATACCAACTCCTGACATTCATTCGTGAATGACTCAGTATTACCCAAGTTTTAGTACTGACCCACCAATATCAGGCTCTCAAGAGAGACCTCAGAAAATCCCAAATTTGGGATTTGGCAAAACAAGAGGAGGGAACGAAAGAATCTAACTGCATTTGTAAGCCCCCTCAACCCTAAGACATTTTCCTAAAACCTTACATTCACTTTCTCTTGGAAACAGGACAGTCGCCCACACACACACATGCTGGACTGCTCATCCTCCCGTGTGCTTGTGAATAATCTTCAACCATAACTCCATTCTGGGAATTGAGGCAAAGACAACCCACAGATGATCTCTCAGTTCCTGATGTATTGATTTAGTCACTGAAACAAGGTCAGGATGGCCCACAGATGGTTCCCTTATCTCACCTGACCAGGCAGCAATTCTCCTGCCCTGGAATAGACCAATCACTGCTAGTAACCCTTTGAATAAGCCAATCCAATAAGTTGGAAAACAACCTTCAGGTCCCCCCCCCTTGTATCTGTGGCTTTTTGCTTTCTTAAAAGATGGACTGTAACAGCTATTGGATGTCCTTCATATCCCGAACCTGAAGGCCCCTGTCATGACAGAATAAAAATCCTCTTGCTTTTGCATTAATTGTGGTTATATGAGTGGTATCTGGAGCAACTCCTTCTGATGTTTGGACTTCTAGTTCAACAATTGTATTTGTGTAGTTCATTTAAAAATGTAATGTATAATTAAGAAATATAGGTTAATAAGTAGTCATCTATAATAGTCAAGACTGTAGTCATGTTAGTAAGGTTTTCTAGATAGATAGAGATATATTTTAGTTAGTTGGGTATTCTTTAAATCTTTTAGAGACCTTCAATATATGGCATTTAAATGTTTTAAAAATTTAGGACTTTTCATGAGAGTGAGACACATCTGCTCCTGGCAGCACCAATCTACTTCAAGAGGAAGATGGGCATCGAAGAGGCTCCTTATGGAGTTTGTTAGATGAACTGGACATGCAGAATCTACAGAGAAATGACTGCCTAAAGGTGAGATGATACTTTACGGTTCCTGTGTCATAAAAGAGTCTGCAAGACATTCTTCAGGATATAGAAGAAAGTGACTGGCAAACTGCCAATAAAGGCAGACCTGTCTTTGAAATTTCCTGCTTCATGGAAAAGTCTGCTGGATAATTTGGGACAGCAGGCTAAAGATGGATGCCCCAACGGTACAGAGGAACTTTGGGTGACTGTCCGGGCAGTGAAATGTCTCTGTCAATTCTAGAGTTTTGGAAGTTGCTTACAATGCACTTCCTTTTACTTAGGTAATATCATATCCTTCTGGAGTGTTTGATAGAGTTGAAGAATTTATAGTTATAGTTTTCCTTAGTTAATATAAAAGATAAAGAATATATAAATATTGTAACTGAAATTCTTTCTTGATACTTGTTATATGTAATTTTACTATGTTAAATTCAAAACCTTCCTTTTTATTTAAACGGAAAAGAGTAGGTGATTTGTGAGTCTCCCCTGTGTGCTATGATTACCATTAATGAATAAAGAAAACTGCCTTGGCCTGTTGATAGGACAGAACTTAGGTAGGCAGTGAGAACTGGACTGAATGCTGGGAGAAAGAAAGGCGGAGTTAGAGGAGTTGCCATGGTGCCGCTGGAGATAGACACACTAAAACTTTCCTGATAGGCCACGACTTTGTGGTGATGCACAGATTAATGGAAATGGGTTAAATTAAGATGTAAGAGTTAGTCAATAAGAAGCTAGAACTAATGGGCCAAGCGGTGATTTAATTAATACAGTTCTTTGTGGTTATTTGGGGCTAAAGTCCCAAAGAAATCACACAGAGGTCTACATTAACTATAAACAGATTGGCCCATTAGTTCAGGCTTCCTATTAATCTTATAACATCTATTAGCCCATTATTCTTATCTGTGCTAGCCACATGGCTCAGTACTTTTTCAGTGAGACAGTCACATCCTGCTTCTTCTGTGGTGGGGTCAGGACTGCCAACCAATCTGTCTTCTTCTCAGAATTCTCTTGTTCTCATTGACCCACCTCTAGTTCTTGTCTGGTTGTCCTGCCTCTATTTCCTGTCTGGTTGTCCCGCCTATACTTCCTGCCTGGCTACTGAACATTCAGCATTTATTTAAAATATAATTGACAGAATATAGACAATTGTCCCATGCCATGGCATCACGCTTGGCAGCTGCATGGGGGCTTCACAAAAGCAAGCAGCTGCAGCTAAGAGCAGTTAGCTATAGGGGTTCACACATGAACACCCTACATTAACTACGACATACTGATCTTGGGTTTACAGAATAGGCTTGAGTAATTTTTCACGAGATTCTCCAATCAAGGAGATTAAATTCCAGTTAAACTTGAAATAGCCTCAGTGAGAAAACAAGATGGAGAAATTGGAGGAGGTAGACAGAGTGGCACGCGCCAACAATCCCAGCATTCCAGAGACTAAAATAAGAGAATCATGAGTTCAAAGGCTCAAGAATTGCTTATTATTTGGGATAGTGATATGATTTTAATAAACATGTTTATCACTGCTAAAATTACTTATGTAAATAAGCTATATAATAATTTATGAAATTTTGAAACAACAAACTCTAAGGTGTTCTGTGTATAAACAGGAACCTAACATAATTTGTTTCTCAAAAAAAATTTCCTCATTCATCCAAAAGAAAGGAAAGAATTAAACTGAATTTCCTTTCAATAGTTAATAGCTAAGACAATACTCTGTTGGGAGCTGTGTGGTCTGGGTTTGGATCAGCATATGAACGAGTGCTTGTTCAATGGGTTTCTTCAAGGCAAGACCCTGGGACACCGCACAGTACGGCTGGGTCCCTGTGGACTGCACATCCTTTTCTCTCTAATATTAGTGACTCTCTTGGCGGTTTATACTTTCACTATATCAGTCATGCATAGGACAGATGTGATCGATCCTGGAAACCCCATTTCTTTGCTCCAACATTTTCTCCTAAAATTCTGTGGGAACTGATGGTTCTCAGGTTCCTCATAGAGAGGCTTAGGCATGCAGGACCATTTATTAGGCCAAGGGAACAGTTAGAAAAAGACAATCTACTGGATGCAAGCACCTTATGGGAAAGCACCGTATTTCGGTAAATATACTTTGTTAAGCTTTGAATTATATTGTAGTTCTTGAAAATGTGTGCCTGTGTCCTTTGATGTGTACCTATTGCCTTTTAGCCTTGTAAGGACAAGATGTGTCTGCTCAATATTTGGCCAAACTAACAAAATCCTGATCATTGTTTCCTGGCTGAAAGTATTTTGATGGAAAATATGGAAAATTTATTTGGATTTTTTTCTGGAGGTGAATCATGGAGGGTGGGAAAACATGTTTGTTTTTGAAAAATAAATAAAGATAGCGTGAGCTTTCAGGGCCGGCCACTTGTGTGAAACTTGGTAGTTGGACATTTCATTTCTTTGTGCTGACGCCCCTTCCCTGTCTCAGGACCTGACCAGGCTGAGGCTGGACCACAGCAGTACTAAGATCCTACAAGAAGAAACACACATCTGTTATCAGGTATTGATAAGGAACTGCTGAGGTCACTACAGATGCCAAATCTGCAGTGGCTAACATGTCTCATACAGAATAGTATCTACTTGTAGATTACTTAGAATGTGCACTACAGCATTGATGTTGTCTTAGGGATTGAGGAGTACTGTGCAGAGACGACATGAAAGGTTCACATGGATGAATCTTCAGTCAGTGGGATCCACAAGATAGAGCCAACACAGACTAAGACCATTGTTTATGCTTTCAAAACCATGTATTTTTTGTGGTGTGGTGTGTGTGTGTGTGTGTGTGTGTGTGTGTGTGTGTACAGGTCCTCAGGTCCTCAAGGAGATCAGAAGAAAGCTCTGGGTCTCTTGGAGCTGGAGTTACACTCAGCTGTGAGCTGCATGGTTCGGGCCCTGGGAACCAAACTTAGTACCTATAAGAGCAGTATGTGCTGAGTCATCTTCCAGCCCCTGTTGATGTTTGTTTAAACATTAGGTAATCATTTATTTTTTAATCAGCCATTTAGCAAATTATTACTGAGCTCCAGGACTGCAACGGTGACTCAGCCTTTCTCTCAGAGCTGCAGCTCCTGTCACCTGAGACTGAGCCACGGAGAGATCAGCTTTTGCCACACCTTAAGCTTTCTGCCCAATAACTCCCCTCCCAGACTAACAAGGCCTGTAGTTAAAAAAATGGGGGGGGGGGAAGAACCTCTACATTTATATAAAAGATAAACACACACACACACAGAGTGGAGGCTATTCCCAGGAGACACCTGCCTTAGAGATGTTAAATAAAACTTAAATAAAAATCACAGTTTTGCTGGGATCATCCTCTCTTCACCACCCAAATGTTTGTGGAAGAAAGTCTGGAGTTGCTGCCACGCATGGACCTGGGCCATGGCATGAGGCTTAGGCTGCCCTCCAAAGGTGATATTAGTACCCACCAGGACGTGCATGCCAGCCTTGCACAGGGGGAAGTAAGGGGGCTCAATATAGTGCCCCGCTTCTGGGTAGCAGATGATCTGAGGCTTCTCCTTGCCATGGGCCTGTAAGCGTTTGGAGATCTCATTGGCATAGAACTCGCTCTTCCAGTTGTGGTCATCCTGACCCACAAGGAACAGGAAGGTGGTGTCAGACCTTTCCACAGGGATGATGCTCTTCGTCTCTACCAAAGGGCTTTGAAGCCCATCCACAACATCCAAGAGACCATCTTTGGTTACTTTGAATCGATCTCTCAAAAAAGATAGAGGAGGGATAGTCTCATTCTTATAGTTTATGGTGTTCCCAACAGCGGCCACAGAGCCATTGATGAAGACAGCAGCCTTGATGCCCTTCAGGAAGGAGGCCATAGCAAGGCCAAGTTCACTCCCTTTGGAAATCCCAAGCATCCCAATTCCTGGACCTTTTACCTGAGAAAGACACAGACAGAAAAGAAGGAGACTGAACTTACACAACAGTAGAACAGCGGTTGGCACCCACTCCTGGACATCATGTGGCCCTGAGCCCAACTGTGACTTTACCATCCTTTGTGACTTTGGTAGGATCGTTGGGCATCTGGGAAGCTCAGAGTCTACATGCTTCTCCAGTGAGAAATCAGATGTCAAGCGTTGCTTGGGATTATTAAATAGCTGTTTTGTTGTTTGCCTGATATTTTTGTGTGTATAAAATCATATTCAGGTGTATATAAACAAAACAGATTCAACATAAGGTGCTTTGGAAGCTTCTGGATCCCTATTAATTTCTCTCTGTATTTATGTTCTGGCTCTTAAGCAGTGATGGGTACTGAAGTGTCTACAACGTCACAATTGCTAGACCGATCTAGACAATCAACAGCAGATAATGTTTGAGTCTTCAGAATGAGGCTTGTCCCCTTTATTTCGTTACAACCGTTCCCTGTCTGTTCTGCGACTTCACAGCCACGGACCTTTGCAGTTGCTTTCCCGTTTCCCTAGCTCTCCATTCCTGTCTCCACGCTGTCCATGTTCATGTGTAGACATGGCCTTGTCTCCTCTGCCTGTCCACACTGTGTCTACACTCCCTAGTCATTGCCGACTGGATGGATATAAACTTATCAGCATATTCCAAGAGCTTCTCAAGTCCGAGTCATTTAATGCTCATAACAACCCTGAAGGCTGGACACAAAATCACAGACATAAGAAACCATGACATGGCTAAGGTGATAAACACTCGTGATTTGTCTTGACTACCTCAGTTTCAGTGGGAAATGGATATTTCTGGCGGTAACCCTCTCCCCTTGGCAATCTGAGATGATGGGTCACCCTATGAGAGATGGTACAAACGTCTTTGTATCAATTTTTTCATGTCCCCTGAGATCATCCAGGTTAAATATACTTTGCTCTGTGGATTTGGACAAGACTAAATATTGCTTGTTATAAAGGTTCAAGCTATTGGGTTACAAATCCATCTTTGACTCAAGGAGGCATTTAGGACCCCAAATTTAAAATAGAAATACCCTAATAGCAAACCTGAGGGTGACTGAGCAGGTAGTTCACGGCTTCCTCAAAGTACTCCAGGTGAAAGATATCCGTGCCCTTGGGGAGGTCATCGTAGTTATAATAAGCCAGGGCCATGACAGCAAAACCCTTCCCAGCCAAAAGACTTGCTCGATACTCCAGAAGGCCACCTCCAACTCCAAAAAGGTCTATGATCCCAGGAAAGGGTCCATTTCCTTAAAAACAAAAACAATAACAACCCTTCTTTGCAGATTTAGTTTCCAAATGTCTTGATATCTTTTTTATTTTAGTTTATTTTGTTTTTTCAAGACAGGGTTTCTCTGTAGCTTGGGGCCTCGCTCGAAGACCAGGCTTGCCTCTAACTCACAGAGATCCACCTGCTTCTACCTCCAGAGTACAGAGATTAAAGGCATGCTCCACCACTGCCTGGCCTGAGCTGTTTTCTTAGACGCCACAAACACACTCAATGATTTGAGCCACACAGTACCCTGGAGGTGGAACTGCCACAATCAAAGGGCATTCTGGCAGTTTTCCAAAGTGGAGTTGAACTCAGTGGCTTGCGGTGGTTCACAGATACAGATATGGGTTCACCAAACAAGGTCAGAATCCAGTTTGACAGGGATGGTGGGCAATCTCAGGGGACTGTCAGGCAATGGGGTGAATGAGGACAGCCTAACCGATGACAAGCTGTCAGAAGTATACACAAGGGAGAAGAGGGATTTTTCACAATGGTGGTGAACCTTGGAAGGAAGCATTCCATGGTCCTCAGGAAAATCTGAACTTTAAAACCAGAGTTCTGATTGGGAGGGAATCACAATTAGCCATGAGGCCGGTGATAATAACCTCCCACCAAAGAGTCCTTTCATTATGGAAAACTTTGAGTTCTTGAATTTTTGCTTATTATTACTTAAATATGTAAAGAAGTAAACACATTAAAGCATGTTAAAGATTTTACCTAAGGAACCACTTTCTCTATTTTCAACATCACTTCCAAGCCACTTGAACTTGCAAAACTAAGTTTTAATTGTTGTATACGAAGTGCCATGTCCTTATCCTCAGACCTGCCATTTCTGTCCACATTTCAAAGGGATGAGAAACGATTGACCAAATCCCCTAGAGCAGCTCTCTGTGAGTTGCTGAACTGAAGTCCCTCTCAAAACTGTGGCCTTTTCACTCTAGGAAAGAGTTACCTCAGCATCACCCAAGAAACAAAGCTCCATGGCCCTGTACCTTCATGCTTTCTGATTCCAGACTCGGAGTAGAACTCAAGTTTTGCAAGTTAGAAAGTTCGCCAGTGCTTGCGCTGGCCAACCTTGTCTGAAAGACGGTTCCAGAGCAGCCAGTGCCAAACATGAACCGGTGCTCAACCACCCGCGGGTATTATTATCACAGAGATTTCCAGTTCATGGGTCTCTGCTTGCCTAAAATAACTTGAGATGCTGCTCCTGAGGTGACCTTCAGTTCAGAACTCACCCCAGCCACAGAGCCAAGTCAAAAAGGCTTTTCTGGGGGCCACTGATCTCTAAGGGCCCCGTGGAGAGTGTGAAAAGAAGGGACCCAGACAATGCACCTCTGAAGCATTCCTGGCTCCTGGAGGGAGGGTTGCTCACCTGGAGGCAGGAAGAGCGTGGCGCGCACACGGCCCTCGCGCACGGGCACGCGCCGCACCCCGGGAGCCATGAAGTGACGCTCGTGCACCGCCCGCGCCAGCAGCCGCCCGCCGTCGGGCTCGTGGCCGTCCAGCACCTCCAGCTCCACCACGAAGGGCGTCTGCACGTCGCGCTTGATCAGGCGCCAGAAAGGCCGATCGGGCTCCATGGCCCAGAGCAGCCCCATGGGCTCGAGCCCCGCGAAGCTGCCGCCCAGCGCGGGCTCACGCGCCAAGTCCAGCTCGCCGTGGGGGTCCGCGCGGTAGCGCGCGTGGGAGCGGAAGAGCGCGCCTTTCTCGTCGTGCAGGGCGGCGCGCAGGGTGACGGGCTGCTCAGGGGCCAGTCCGCGCACGGCTATGTTCACTGGCTGGTCGCAGAGGCAACCGCCCGCAGGCTCCAGGATAATTATAGGAGACATCGGTTCTGGGCGGTAAATTCGTGTGTTTTTTCAGATTCTGTCTTCTCCCTGGTGCTTCAAGCCTTTCAGGACCTGCTGTTACAGCTTTAAACCCTTGGGGTTCTTTAATGGCATCCTCTGTGCCATGCCCCCTACCGGTGTTAGATACTAAGGTGCGGGAAATGAGTAATGATTAATCTTGTTTTACACCCTGATATGAGCTGAAATAATGTATAAAAGATAGACTGAAACATATATCGTTCCAAAAATCTGAATTGTGTCAAAGCATTCCAGGAAACTGTAATTCTAGTAATCCATGAGAAACAGGACCTCAACCCTTCCTCTTCTTTATGCCCTCACCAAGCCTTTTCCAGACTCAGCCTTTCTCTACATTTTGCGGAACCTGGTCTGTAGAAATCAGACCTTCTGGGGTTGACTGATTCTGCTCCTTAATTACCTTCCAGGTAGTGGGGTGGGGCGGTGATGATGATGGTGGTAGGGTTTTTTATTAATTTAAATTTTCATACCAGTTCCAGTTCCCCCTCCCTTGCCTTCTCCCCCATCTCCAGCTTCTCCCCTTTTCACCCCCCATCCACTCCTCAGAGTGGGTAGAGCCTTCCTTGGGAAATCAGCAAAGATAAGGTGGGACCAAACCCCTCCTCCCTGCATCAAGTCTGAGCAAAGTATCCCACCATAGGGAATGGTCTCCAAAAAGCCAGCTCATGTACCTGGAAGAGGTCCTGGTGCCACTGCCAGGGCCTCGCCCCCAAAAGATCAAGTCACGGGTGGTGGTTGTTTCCAGAGTGTTCCACCTGGCTCAAGTTGACCTTGATCTTGCTGCGTTATTGAGAACTCCTGATCCTCCTGCCTCCACCTTCCAAATGCTGGCAACACAGGTCTGGGCCACAGCTCTGCACTCTTCCAGTTCCCTATCAAGATATGTAATTAATTGTCCTTAATGGATACGTTTTCTCAGGATGTTTCAACGGGCGTCCTAACACCAAGCAGGGAATTGGTGTTTTCCAACTCAGCTGAATGTCAGTTTGAGGCTGTATCAGAGTTCAGCAAGAAGACAGTTGAAGCAAAGAGGAATATTTAAGAGGGTTTTGTAAATGAACTTATTACAAAAGCATGAGCAATTGCTATGCAGAAACAGAGACCAAAGTTAAAAGGTTCGAGTCTAAGTTGTGAAGTTGGGAAGAGAGAGATAAAAGGGCTTGTAGCTGGCTATGAGACCGCTAAGCTGGGCCAGCGTTGGCAGGCATACTGGCTCCCCCTACACTCCTTCCCTGGGGTCACACAGCAAGGCATTGTCACCCCCTGGTATGTGCTGCTTCTAGTGCAGTTAGCTGTAGCCTGACTAAATTCTACGGGTGGCTTCTTTAAAAAAAAAAAAAAAAATGACATATTGCAGTCTGTCCCGACTCTGAGCTAAATAGGAGGTGACCAAGGGGAACACTGCTTGTGTGGTGGTAGCCATGGTAACTGTTGAGTCTCGGTAAACAGTAAAGGAAAAGGCCCACGGTAAATCTATGAGCTGACCACATAACCTAGAAACAAAGAGAGCATGGGTTAAGTGGCTAGCCTACCCCACACCAAGGTCTAAGACCTGCAAGACCTTGCAAGGAACAATACTGACCAGCAGACAGACAAGGTCAAGAGCTAATAATGTAGAAGCCAGAGATGGACAGAGAAGGGCTTCAACCACCCCCGACTAGGCAAGAAGTGCATGAACAGCTTATGATTATTGTACAACTTGGCCCCGGGTCTGAGAGTTTGCTCTAAATGGTAGCTGCTGTCACATGGAGGAACTTGACTTGCAAAGAGCTTTCCTGGTTAGTATATCTCCAACACGGAGGCAGAAATATATAGAGCTGGGCAGAACGCAGAAAGCCACCTTCTCCCGTCCTTGCCTGTGACTTTCCATGCCGTGAAGACACATATGGCTGCTTGCACCTGAGAGAAAAGCAGCTGAGGAGGTGACCCAGGTCTTGCCCTTCATAGCACCTTCTCAGGGGAGCGCTGGTTCTAGGAGCTGCAGGAAAGGTAAGTGTTGTGCAGGTATCACCTATACCTTTCCACAGAGAGACGTGAGAGGAATTGGCCTCCCACAAATTCTAGTCCACCAATTCCAGGTACCCAGTGAAATAGCTGGACTACACAGATGACAGACAGGCTGTCTCCCGAATTAACCCCGAGCAGGAATTTCTGGGTCCCTAACTAGGGCCAGGGCTTCATGAATAGACAGAATAGGTTTTCTCATGTAGAACAGCATTTCTCTGGCTATTTCTGGTCAGGACACTCCCAGAGGGCTTCTCTCTGTCTCTGCAAGTCACCATGACTAAGCGACACTGGGTTCTGAACTCTCAGTGTGGGAAAGGCTGAGCTGCCGAATCTGGCATCTGGGTCCGAACTCATGCCGCCAAGAGAGAGAAACTTCATTGTCTGAACTGGGGTTGAGACATTTATTTCCCGCTTTCCTGCTAGGTACACATGAGGAAAAGCACTGGAGAACTGAAATTTCTTGAAGCACTAGGGGAGAGGTCAGCTCCTAGCTGCCAAGTGGGGCAAAGTGCTGGCCACATATAAAAGAGGTGTGGTTAGAAATGTCAATCAAAGGCAGCAGATCGAAAGGGACCAGGCAGCGTTGTTCAGAATAGTTCCTACGGAAGACTGCACTAAATGTAAAATTCAGTCATGTGTGTGAAAATTCCAATCATGGAATTGAAACTTAGGAGGCATTCTGCCTTCCCACAGACCCAGAGCCAAACTACCTAGGAATGAGACCTCTGAAGCCAGGAGCTAAAATCACCTTTCTCCCTTTCACCCTGTACTAATGAGCTGAGTAGCTCAGGTGGGTTTGTCATAGGCATGCGAAGCTGACTATACTTAAAGCTAAGCTGTATTTCAGTAGATAGAGGATGAGCTAGACCACCCCAAGCTGTCTACCTTGAAGCCTCCTCTTCAAAACATAGAGACAGAATAAAAGTCGGCCAGCTCTAAAAGTAAACTACCACAGAGGATCTGAACTTTTAATTTCGAAAACGTTTTACAGTTTCACAATTTCAAACCCAGCAGAGATGTTTATACAGAACACCACTGCAGGACGTGTGGCAGACCAGAGCTGCCCGTGGCACGGCAGCAGAGTGAGAGGAGGGGCAAATCTCCCTCAAGGGCATGCTCCCTGTGGTGTCACTTCTTCCTCTGTCAGGCTCCTGCCCTCTGAAGGTTGCATCACCTCCCAGTAGTGCCACAGACTTGAAACTAAGTCTTTAGCACATGGCCTTTGGAGGACATTTGAGAACTGAACACAATAGGAAGGTTAATTGATTGAAATGGAAGGCACAGTTTTCAAAATGACCACTGCCACTGTGTGTGTGCAAAGTCTTGTCATCCTGGTGACAGCCTGGTGTCCACCTCTCTTGACTCCTCAAAACGCTAATCTTTAAGTCGCCTACTTGAGTACTTGCAAAGACCTTTCCCCTAATTGCAGCTGATAACTCAAGTTGAGAAATTAAATGTTTCCTGGACCCTTGATCCCTTTTATAACTTTATGGGTTGGCCAATAAGCATGGCCACAGAGCCGGGGCATGGAGCTGTTGTTTAAACAGAACACAGGTGTGGCGGTGCGTGCCTTTAGGCCCAGCCCTGAGTCTGCAGAGGCCAACCCGGTCTACACAGTAAGTTTCAGGACAGCCAGGACTAATAAAGAGACTTGTCTGAGAGAGACAGAGACAGTCGGAGGTCAGTTAGTGAAGAGCGAAACGCAGGAAAACGCTTCAGAACAAAAACAGACTTCATGACTGCCTATCAAAACCGTTGCAATTCTTTTCTCTTTATAAAAGTGTATCAAATTTATTTCAACATTTAGTTTCATTTTTAGTAAGACTATTTGACAATTACTGTAACTTAAAAATCATTGTCAGAGGTACAGGAAACATTAATAAACAGTTTAATAGTGCAGTAATTAAAGTTACTGGGCCATGCATTTAGGAAAGTTTAATAGTCTCTGGAGTCTGCTTTACCACTGAACCACTGCAATTGTTTTTTACTAGGAGAAGAAAAGTTTATTGAGAAAACCTGGCTCCAGTGGTGTTGTGTGGGCACACCTTTAATCCCAGCACTCAGGATCTATATACTAAGTCCCAGGCTGGCCAGGGCTGCATCGTCTCAAGATTAGGAATGAGAGGAGGAGGAAGAAAGGAGGAGGAAAGGAAGAGGCGAAGGGGAGAAGGAGGCCAGGAGACCCAAGAGAAGACTACCTGGCTCCAGTCTAACTCTTTCTGCTTCCTGATCTACCACGAAGTGAGAAGTCCTTAATGCTGTTGTTTTTTGTTTGTTTTCAAGATAGGGTTTCTCTGTGTCTCCCTGGCTCTCCTGGAATGCATTTTGTAGACCAGGCTGTCTTCAGACTCACAGAGATCCACCTGCCTCTGCCTCCTGAGCGCTGGGACTAAAGGCGTGCGCCACCACCTCCTGCGGAGTGAGAAGTCACAGCTGCTGCTGCCATGAACACCGTGAATTCCCGAATAGACCCTTTCCAAATTGTTCTACAGGTGTGTCGTCACCCCAAGGCAAAAGCAACTCACGTGCGCATAAAATGCACATAACCCTGTCTGCCCAATGGAGAGGTCCAGGGAGATGGCCTGCCACCTGAGTTCAACCCCCAAAGCCCACATGGTTGAAGGACAGAGCTGACTCCACAAGTTATTTTCTGACACACACACACACACACACACACACTCTCACTCACACTCAATGTAATGGAAAAATGCACTTGTAAATAAACGTGTGCTAACAGTTATAAGACTGTCTTCATTTTGGCTGCTCAACAAAGGTCTACTTAATTTGTGTAAACTAGAATTGATTCGGGTTACTTTCCAAAATTCATTTACATGAGTGCCCCTTTATTCATAAGCCAGTTAGAACAGAATTCCTTTGGGGATTTTACCATGTGGACACATGCACACAAACACATATTCCAAAAGATACATAGCTTTTATTTTAAAATTCTAGTCACTAGAGGAAGGGCCAATGAGTTGGCTCAGTGAGTAAAAGCACTAAGTATACAATCCTAACAACAGAATCCATGATAGGAGAGAACGGAATCCCAAATGCTGTCCTCTGACCACACACAGACATGCACACACATATTAAATTTATGAGTTCATTAAAGAGAATCTAATGCACTGTGTTTCTTACAAAACAAGACAAATGAGCATCTAAAATAATCTCCTGAAGGCTGTGGACCAATTTTTAAGTTAAATAATCTCCATAGTAATTTAGTTCTAATAAAGTTTCTTTTCCTGTAGTTATTACCTTTTTCCAGTCTCAAGTTTAGGGCATAACTCTTAGATGTTTACCTGTTAGCCTGAATGGGACAAAATCACAAGGCTTCAAGTGACCTTGAATAGAAAAACAAAAATTTCTGCTTGTTTCTTTGCTAGTTTAGTCAACATGAATGAGAAGCATTTTCAGAAATGTTATTTGGAAAATTGTTTAAAGACTCTCTCTACTCTATTGGGATGGCAAAATAATCAGATTTTGTGTTTTTGTTTTTTATGTGTGTGTGGTGTCTTTTGCTCTTCAGGTCTTTGAGGGGCCCACCACCCAGCTCCCAAATAAATCACAGCGGAGACTTAATCTTAGTTATGAATGCTCCGCCTTAGCTTGGCTTGTTTCTTGCCAGCTTTTCTTATCTTCAATTAACACATCCACCTTTTCCCTCTGGGCTTTGTCCTTTTCTTCTGTGTATCTTACTTTCCTTCTTACTCTATGGCTGGTCCCTGATGTCCTTCTCTCCTTGCTCTCGTGCTCTTTTTTTTTCTCCCAGATTTCTCTTCCTGTTTATTCTCTCTGCCTGCCAGCCCCACCTATCCTTGCCCCTGCCTCGCTATGGGCCGTTCTGCTCTTTCTTAGACCATCAGGTGTTTTAGACAGGCACAGTAACACAGCTTCACAGAGTTAAACAAATGCAGCATAAACAAAAGTCACACACCTGAAAATAACATTCCCCAACATGTGTGTGAGAGTGTGGCATATGCACACATGTAAATTCAGGTACATAAGCCTATGCATGCACACGGACAAGACTAGGCTAGCTGGTGGCCTCCTCCATCACTCTTCACATATTCCTTTGAAGCGCCGTCTCTCTTTGAATCTGACACTTGCCTTTTCTTGGCTAGGCCAGAAGCTAGCAAGCCGGTGATCCTCCTGTCGCTTCCCCTCCTAGACCTGGGTTACAAGAGCGGGCAGGGTGCGTGGACTGTTATGTGAGTCCTCAGATCTGAACTCTGGCCATTGCGATTGTTTAGAAAGCACCGTATACCTGCTGAGCCATCTCTCCAGCCTCACTAGGCAAAGTTTATTCTGTAGAGAGAGTAATCGCCCACTGGAATTATCAATCCAATATAGAAAGCATAAGCTGAAAAGATTTCTTTTTCATTCGTTGCTATGCTCATGGCTAAAATTTCTTTAACAAAGGGTGGGTTGATAAAATAAAAGCATGCAGAGCTATTTACTCTATGATGGCAAGGGGCAAAACTCACTGATCGAGCACTAACCCATTGCGACCGTGGCCCGGAGTTTGAGCTGCAGTTCCTTCCCCCAGTAAGGTGTATTAGTACCTGTGTGTGCACATACCTCTTCCTCTCTCCCTCCCTCTGTGTGTGTGGGGGGGGGGGCACGGCACATGTGCACACATGAGGAAGTCAGAAGTTAATATCAGAGTTAGTTTCTCCTCCCACTGTAGGTCTCCAGGATCCTCAGGTCTTTGGGTTTGCACCCAAACATTTTTTGCCTACTGAGCCATCTTGCCAGTCTAGAAAAGGTTTTCTGACATGAGAGTTTTCAGAAATGAAGACACACAAAAACTTACATATTTTCATGCCCAGAGTGCACAGAAATGCAGGATTACCTTTGAACAAAGCAGACAGGATCTAATGAGCAACCAAACAGGAGCCTTTGAATAATTTGCCTTATCTCTGAACCTTCAAATATAAGGACATTCCTAAGGAATGGTAAATAACACATTAAAAAAACAAAACAAAAAAACCAACACCAAGAAACCACAATATCTAATCTTTAATACTTTATATTAAAAAATACAGTCTGTTTCTTTTAAATTTAACCTATAACAAGTTCTTAGGACAAGGGCAGACAGCGGTCAGATTCGTTGCCAAAATATCACAAGAATGTTCTCTTCTGCAGCCTCTTGAGTTGTCGCTACACACACACCGTTCTTAGTGCACAGGCTTCCAGGCTCCTGCTAGGATGACCCATCCAGCTCTTCTGGAAGTGTTCAACCTCTTTCCTAGTCTAAATTTCCAAAGTCCTTCTGTTAGTTATTCATGCCAACTCAGGCAGCTGGCGTGGCCTTCTCTGCAGTGCTCAGAGACCCCGTGTAAGCCCTGCTCTGGAGACCTCTGGCCAGCGGGCTCCATCCATGGACCACACTGCAGGCTGGGCCTGATCACTTGAGGCATGAGTGGCCAGCTCCCACCCAGGAGCTCCAATGGCTGGGTCCTGAGGAGCTCCATCAGCCAGGTCTCCCCTTGCCCACTTCTCTAATGGCTGTAACAGCTGTTCTCAGCCCGGCAAGGCAGGAGAGTGACCAGGCCCCTCTGCACAGGAAAAAAAAATGCCCAAATCAGGTCATATAATTCCTCTAATCCCAGACCACCTAGAAAGTTCTGCTCCCCACCCCACCCCACCCCACCCCAAGAAACCCTATATAAACTCCTTTTCAGTTCTCTGCTGCTTCTCACCAAGCAGAGGCAGCCACTCTGCTGGGGTTTCCCCTCCCAGTAAATCTCTTGTGCGAGGTTTGTTTGCGGTGTGACTTTGCGGTAATCCTTGGCTTTTGACCGCCAGGAAACCTTTCCCTTGGGAGCTGTGACACTTCCACTGGGGAAGCCTTTCCCCTCGGGGCTGTAATACTTACACCTTCCACACTCCCAAACCAAAACAAACCTGCAAACGTCTGTCACAGAAAAGCCCTTATGTCCCTGTGAGACAGAGGTTGTCTGTGTCTCTCCAGATGTCACATATCAAATGTCTCTCCAAAGGTCTATGCATCTCCAGATGTCCAGACTTCAAAACAGAACAACTTACCGCTCAGTCTGAGTTGCAGATGTGCATTGTCTTACTTTGCTTTGATTCCAATTTGCAAATTTTTGGTGGTCATAGTCTGGCCTCCTGGGGACCTATCAAGTCAACTTTGGTCTTGTTCCCTCAGAGCTATCCTCCAAATTGTGTCACTAAATTGTGACACACTAAATTTGTGTGTCACACTAAAATGTGTGACCACTAAATTGTGTCAGTCATGGCCATGGGCTCCCCAGACTTCCAAGCCCCCTAGGGCCTCTCCCATTTTACAGACTCCCCAGGCAGAATCTGTCCCAGATTCCAGCCCTGAGTCTGAGGTCTCCCAGGGATCTCAGTAGGACCTCCAGATGATGTGGGAGAAACTGGACTTAGACGCAATTCAAATTTAGATTAGATGAATTTATTCTTCTGCTAGCAGAAAGGCAACAGCCTTAGAGCCAATGCAGCATGCCACATGGAAGGGGGCTTAAGGTGGGGTTTCTAAGGCAGACACCAGAAAGGTGCACATTCCAGCTGTCCATGGAACCCACAGCTGGGCAGGAACAGTGTTTTACTCCCCTCCGTTGTTTGCTTTCCCATTATAAAGTCATAAAAAGACAATTTCACCCCTTTCTCAGGTGATAAGCTGGAAGCAACGGCAGCTGTTAATACCTTGCAGCCCATTATCCTATTCTTAACTCATCTGCAGGCCCCTTGGATTGCTAGGCATTCCAGAGCAAAGCTCAATATCCCATAAAGAATGGGAACCTGTGTAAAATAATACTCTAGTCTGAGCACTCTACTGGCTGGGATAGAGCAGTTCATTTCTGGGCAGGCAAAAACACAGTGCCATCAGGTTAGGGCCGACTGTCACACCCCATTGATGTAGGTGTGTCTTCTATCTATCTGATGATTTCATTGGTTAATTAATAAAGAAACTGCTTCGCCTGATAGGTCAGAACATAGGTGGGTGGAGTAGACAGAACAGGATGCTGGGAGTGAGGCAGATGCCTCTCCTCTCTGAGACAGATGCCATGGAGCCAGCAGCCAGGTCAGATGTGCTGAATCTTTTCCGGTAAGCCACCACCTCATGGTGCTACACAGATTATTAGAAATGGGTTAATCAAGATGTGAAAGTTAGCCAGTATGAGGCTAGAGATAATGGGCCAGGCAGTGTTTAAATGAATACTATTTGTGTGTTGTTATTTCCGGGGTTAAGCTAGCCATGCAGGAGCTGGGCGGGATGAAAAGCAGGCCTGCCTGCCTCATTTCTACAGCCCATGATATTAGAGTTTAACATATTTGTGATACTAAACCAGGCCCATTATGTTTGAAGTAGAGTACGCCAGTCATGCAAACAATAAGTTGTACAAAAGAGAATATAAGGTAGCCTGTTATGAAATATTATTTTAACTCAACAAAGATGTGTTAGTTTGTTTATGCTGCAGAATATGCTGTGGAGCCGGGCAGTGGTGGCGCACGCCTTTAATCCCAGCACTCGGGAGGCAGAGGCAGGCGGATCTCTGTGAGTTCGAGACCAGCCTGGTCTACAAGAGCTAGTTCCAGGACAGGCTCTAAAGCTGCAGAGAAACCCTGTCTCGAAAAAAAAAAAAGAATATGCTGTGGAATAACCCTTCTATACATATATTCTGTATGAATATATGTTGCTATGATTAGTTTAATAAACAAACTGGCCAATAGCAGAAGAAGATAAAGTTAGGAGGGAAAGCCGAATTTATAGGGGCCGTATTCCTACATTGTATGGCAGTCAGAATTCTGAGCAACCTGGCAAGGCACAATTTGCACCTGCCACACAGAAGGTGTCACCTAGACCTTTGATAGTGAGACAACCTGATGCCAGCCAAAGCAAGTGGTCAGGATATGCTAATGTCACTCTGCTCCTTTTTTGTAATTTGGGAGGTCATCTGGGGAAGAAGTGTTAATTCGGTCTACGTGACAAAGCAGGCATACAGAGCAGGCATAGATAGGAAGACGGGACAAAATGGGCATAGAAAGGTGTGGATGTGTCCACAGTCATTCTCCCGGCTACCTAGGAGACAGAATGCTAATGATTTCCCCCTCAGTTTATGTTTTGGTATAAAAGCTGTTTGGAGAATAAACATGGGTGGATTTTTCAGGATGTGAAGGCAGGATTTCATGAGGGATCCCTGAAAACTCCCTCCCGATAAAGTCATGTGAGCTGTGTCTCAATTATTCCCACACCTCTACACTGGTTCAAGAAATAATTTATGTCAGGGCTGGACCTCGACACGAATTGAGAATGATGGAATGAGGAAGGATGGAGTCAGAGGAGTCTCCAAGCAGACGCAGAGGGAGTAGGAGATGAACATGCCATGTTAATAAAGGTACTGCCACGTGGCAGAGCATAAATAAAAAATATGGGTTAACTTAAATGTAAGAGCTAGTTAGTAATGAGCCTGAGCTATTGATCGAGCATTCGTAATTCATATTGAGTTTCCATGTTGGTTATTTGGGAGCAGGTGCTCGGAACAGGAAAACTCTGCCTACAGACATATGTGCACATGCTCACACGTATACATGCCTCACTTGTTTAACCTCCACAAGCAGAGGCTTGTTAGTAAGCAAGTAACTAAAGAGGGAACACGGAGCCTCAGGACGCCAAGATTTTATTAATATAAACTGGAAGCAGTTTATATTAACAGTTATAAGTCTGGAAGACAGTTATAAGTCTAGAAGCAGCTCAGCATCTGTCCCTCAAGAGCAGCATGGCACCCTGCAGTGTAGAATGGTGGCAGCAAGTACCACAGATCAAGACTGGGCCAAGGACTCCTCTCCAACTCCTTTCTCCAAACTCCTCTATGGGGCATTTGCAGCTATGATGTCATCAGGTTCTAAATCAGATGTGGGGAAATGACACTGCCCATCCAAGGGGATTATTCCCGCCTTCCCTCAACCTCAGGACTGTGCAGCACTGTACACACATACTGGAAGAGACAGTATCTGTGAGTTTGATGCCAAAGACACTGAGCCCCGTTAGGAACACAGTAACCCTCTCCAGGATAAATACAAAGAAAATGGTCCCTACTACATCACAATTACCGTAGGCCTGTACTTCTTCATTGACTGGTGGCCAGACTTCTAGGCCATAGTTTGCTCCTGACACACAAGAGGTGGTCACCTCCCTAATAAAGGGCCAGGATATGCTAATGTTGTTCTGCTCCTCTTTGTAATTTGGAGAACACCTGGGATAGAGAAACTAATTCAGGCCTACTTGACAGAGCTGGCATACAGAGCAGGAAGATAGAAAGCCCTGACAGAGCAGGTATAGGCAGATGTGTGGACATGACCACAGCCATTTACCTGGTTACCTAGGAAACAGAATGCTAATGAATGTCCCCCTCAGTTTATGTTTTTGCATAAAAGGCTGTTAGGAGAATAAACACAAAGAAAATTTCAGGATGTGAACTCAGGACTTCATGAGGGATCACTGAGAATTTCCCTCCCGATAAATCCATGTGAGTTGTGTCTTTAATCCCACGCCTTCCCTCTGGTCTGGAGAAATAATTTAGGGTCTGGGGTCTGGCCTGGCACTGGATCTTGACATAATGGCGGCCAGACACAGACTGATCGGTGAACCCCCAAAAAAATGTCAGAGAAGTGACCAGATGTACGGAGGAAAATGTGAGGAACCTGTGAGAAAAAAATTGTACCACAGGTGGATACATGAGTAATGAGCACTCAGAAATAGAGAAGAGAATTTAAAGAAGGATAGGGTAGTGGGAAAATTAAATTGGGAGTAAAAAAAAATTGTAAATAATAAGGGATAAGGAAACAGCATTCAAATATATGTTGATAGCTGAAGGAAATTAAAGTGGAACAGAAACAAAGGCAGAGATATTTAGAATCTGTAAGCGTGATAGACGGGGAGATACAGCTTTTATCGCTTGCTAAACAGGTAGGAAAAGTGAAGGAAGTACAGCATTTGGCCCAAGAATCACCTAGGTTACAGCTGAGATTGAGGCACAGGCGCAGGAGTCAGCTGGTCTTTTTCCTAGCTGATCGTTGCTGTTATTCGCACAACTGTATTTTGCTAATGTTATAGCTAAAGATCCCTTAAAGGATGTTATACTGAATTTTACAGATGGCTTTCCCAATGGAAGGACTGCATGTATGGTTAATAATGAAAAGGGATTGTGGAGCGTGCCATGGCTCCTTGAAACAACTTAAGAGGATGAAAGTTGCAGACAGGTCTGCTGCACACAGATCTGGCACAGTGGCACCAAGCCTTGCAATGAATTATGAAAAGACACAGCCTATAATAATTTGGGGTCGAGGATGTGTTTGCTTTTTCACAGAAAGAAAATAAAGCTGGATGAGATGACTGCATAGACAGTAGTGGCAGACCTGATGGCATCGTAGCTGCAAACGCCCCATTGAGGAGTTTGGAGGAAGTCAAACAGGGCAGGAACCTGGAGGCAGAAGCTGTTGCAGGGGCCATGGAGGGGTGCTGCTTACTGGCTGGCTGAACCTGCTTTCTTATAGAACCCAGGACCACTAGCCCAGGGGTTGCACCACTCACAAAGGGCTGGGCCCTCCCCTCTGGGTACTAAGAAAATGCCCTACAGCTGGATCTAATGGGGCATTCTCAATTGTGGTTCCCTCCTTCTAGATGATTCTAGCTTGTGTCAGGCTGACATAAAACTAGCCAGGGCAGTCACTGCCTTTAAAACTGAACTACGAGCCAAGGCATTAACTGAAGAGGGGAATGGATGCTATGCGCCGCGATGCATGCCTCTAGTTCCAGTTCTCAGGAGGCAAAAGCTGGACAATCTCTATGAGTTTGAGGCCAGCTTCCTCTACATAGCAAGTTCCAGGCCAGCCAGAGCCACATAAAAAGGTCCTGTCTCAAAAAAACAACAAAACAAAACAAAAAAATAACAAAAAACAAAAAACAATACAATACAATGATACAAAACAATCACCACAACCACCACCAAAATCCTAAACTTAGGAGAAAGCATTCATTTTAATAAGGGGTTGCTTTTTTTAAAAAAAACTTTATTCATTGTATCACATGCATCTGAATCTTTCACAAGCACATGTTATGTTAGTAAAATACTGCATTGACTAAAAACTTATTCAGTAAAGTGACCTATAAACCACGAATGCCCCAAACATGAATTTAATGTTATCCGGCAGAAAACTGATCCACATGAAGTTACTGAACATCAAAGTGTGACCTTGAACCTACCATGTTTACTAACAGACGAATGCACTACAATCTAGAGGAAGCTCTGCTCTGGGTACTGTCCAGGTGTCTGCCAAAGAAGGCCAGAATCTGCTTCCACGTATCTATTTGGGCTTTGGAGTGAGCTCTGACCTCCCCTCCCCAGTGAACAGCTCTGTTCACTATTTTGTGCAGAGAAGCTGGGCACATGGGGAAGTAAGGAGGCTCAATGTAATGGCCAGCCCCAGGGTAGGAGATTACCTGCGGCCTCTCCTTTCTGCGAGCCTGCAGCCGTTCAGAGGCTATCTGAGCGTACAGCTCGCTCCTCCAGCAATGATCATCCTGCCCAGCGATGAAGAGGATTGGCCCCTTGGCCTGCTCTATCGGGATCATACCGGGGTTCTCACAGCCTCCCACAGGATCGTTCCGTATATCCACAATGTCCAGAATTCCAGAGAAAGCCACCTTCGCTCTCCTCAGGTCATGGCCCAGTGGTGGTATTGTGGTCTGCTGGTAGTGTATGTGTCTGTTTCCGCTGAATGCAGAGCCATTGATGGAAACTGTGGCTGAGACATTCTTCAAGAACGAAGCCATGGTGAGGCAAATATCAGCTCCCAGAGAAAGACCCAGAAGCCCAATGTCTGGGCCCTTTACCTAGAAAAAAAAAAAAAAAGATTTAAGAGTCAGAAATGTGTCTAGTTAAGTGTGATGAAAATGTCAAGGATCGCAGCACTGTAAGTGGAGGCAGGAGCATCGGGAGTCCGAAGTCAGTCAGCTACATAGAGGGTTCAAGACCTGAGGGGATGACTTGGAGGGTAGAGATTCTTCCAATTGATCCTCGTTCTACCTGAGTGCTGTGGAACGTGCACACCCCACAAAAGTTACTGAAAAAGAACTTACCAAACACCCTAAAAGGCAACTAGAAAGGCTGGAGAGATGGCTCAGCGGTCAAGAGTACTGGTTGTTCTTCCAGAAGATTTTGGTCTGATTCCCAGCACCCACACAGCAGCTAACAACCATCTGTGACTCCAGTTCCAGGGGATCCATTGCCCCCTCCCGGCCTCTGTGATCACCACACGTATGTGGTGACACACACAAATGCAGGCAATACACCCACATGCAAAAAATAAAAACAAAGTTTTTACTGCACCTGGAAAAGCTGCTAGCTCCCTCCACTCTCTACATCAGTTCACAGGGAACCTCTTTTTCTTTTTAAAATTCTATTCCTTTCTAAGAAAGAATTTTGTTGTATGTCCAGGCTGTTAAATTCTCAATCCTCCTGCCTCAGTCTCCTGAGTGCTAGGAATACAGTAGGTGCTACCATGAGGGCACAAGTGCCTTTCTAAATATTGAATATCTGCTGAACCCAAGGCAAACAAACCTACACAGTCACATTGAAGAATTGGCTATAAATGCTGAGACATGGGAGCCTGTCAGGTTCAAGACCTCATTCACAGTGAGCCTGAACCAAGCCTTTATTTGGCTCTGTATTGAGTCGTGGACGAAGCAATGACACTCTGGCCCAAGATCTGAATCTTCTGTCCAACTAATACTGGAAAACAATTAATTTCATGGACTTCAAAGTCCACCTAGAAGTTCTTAACCTCTGAAAAAGGTGGGCAAGTTGGGACTAAATTTGAGAGGGAAATGAAAGGTTATAACAATGAGAAGCCTAATCTTCATGACAAGAGGGATTTTACTATGGGACTGAAATTTCCCATGATTCTTATGAAGAATTCCACACCAGGAAGCTATGTGACGGAGAAAGGGGAAATGCTAGATGCTCAAAGTCAAGGAAGTCTCCCAAAGAAACTTCGACCATGAACAAAGATCAGAGAGTCTTCGGCACCCCTGAAGCAGGCGACCACTTCTGCAGATATGCCCAGGGAGCCTGGCTAAACAGAGGGCAAGAGGAGAACCTTGGGGTGTTGGAGCATGTAGCACACTGCTTCCTCGAAGTAGTCCACTTCCACGATGTTGAAATCCTTAGGGAGATCTTCAAAGTCATAAAAAGCCAGAGCCAGTGTAGCAAATCCATGGCTAGCCATAAGGCTGGCTCGGTATTCCAACAGGCCCCCGCCAACACCGTAGACATCGATGATCCCTGGAAAGGGTCCTTCTCCTACAGAGGGGGAAATGGCAGGGCAAAATCATCGCACTGTGCAGAGAATTTGTTTCTCTTTTAAAGAATCTAAGTTGTTTTTAGTTGGTTTCTGTGGATCCATTAAAACAGATTCCTGTGTCACTACTACAACACACACAAGAGCTTTATTAGAGGTAGAAAAATCTAAGTAGTTTCATGGATGACTTCATCCTCTTATGGATTCCAAACTGTGGCCCAAGAACCACAAGATAGTTAGTTATGAGTGTGGCCCAACACAAAATCATAAATTTCCACGGAACACTGAAAGGTGTGGTTTGTGTGTGTGTGTTTTGTTTGTAAATCAGTTGCACAGTTCTGGAGGATTAATGCTATAAATAACACCTTTCCAGAGGCTCATTCTGTGATAAGCTATCTGCACACTTCTACAAATCAGTTGTTGTTGGAGTGGAAAGTGGTAAGCCTTTGGGTAAAGAATATGTATTGGAAGGAAGACTGGCAAGGTTTAGACCGTCCACTCCTAGAGCTCTGTTGGAGGGCTGCAGAGAACCGGAAGTGGGGGGCCAGAGAGATGGCACAGTGGTTGTGAGAGCTCCCTGTGCCTGCAGAGGACTGGAGTTCATTTCCCAGGGCCCAGAACTGGGGATCTGACGCCCTCTTCTGACCACCCATGAGCATAGCACACATAAAGCATACACAGGAGTGTAATGTCCTGTGCCATTAGAGAGAGAGAGAGAGAGAGAGAGAGAGAGAGAGAGAGAGAGAGAGAGAGAGAGAGAGAGAGAGAGAGAGAGAGACAGGAGAGAGAGAGAGACAGGAGAGAGAGAGAGAGAGAGAGACAGAGAGAGAGAGAGAGAGAGAGAGAGAGAGAGAGAGAGAGAGGCTACTGACAAAAAAAAGAGCTGATTCTTGGAAGGAAGGCACTGAAGTTTGAAGTGTGATCTGCTGTGGAACTAGACAAGAAGAAGTGACTGATTGGATCAAGGACAAGAGAGAAAGGCAATGTAGCAGTCTCCTTCCTTGTCTATTATTTTTTCTACTAACCATGCTGCCTGGGGAGATCTGTGGGATAGTGAACTGTATCAAATCCGGCCGCCGCTGGAGACACAGGCTTGGCGCTCGCGCCCCTCTACACCCGACTCACCTACCTGGAGGCAGGAAGAGCGTGGCGCGCACACGGCCCTCGCGCACGGGCACGCGCCGCACCCCGGGAGCCATGAAGTGACGCTCGTGCACCGCCCGCGCCAGCAGCCGCCCGCCGTCGGGCTCGTGGCCGTCCAGCACCTCCAGCTCCACCACGAAGGGCGTCTGCACGTCGCGCTTGATCAGGCGCCAGAAAGGCCGATCGGGCTCCATTGCCCAGAGCAGCCCCATGGGCTCGAGCCCCGCGAAGCTGCCGCCCAGCGCGGGCGCGCGCGCCAAGTCCAGCTCGCCGTGGGGGTCGGCGCGGTAACGGGCGTGTGAGCGGAAGAGCGCGCCTCTCTCGTCGCGCAGGGCGGCGCGCAGTGTGACGGGCTGCTCGGGGGCCAGGCCGCGCACGGAGATGCTCAGCGGCTCGTCCCAGCAGCTGCGCCCCGCGGGCTCCAGGCTCAGCGTCGCCGCCATGGGGAGCTTGGAGCTGAGCCTGGGGAAGCAACACGGGAGTCCGGAGCCGGCCTGGCCTCCTGAGGAGCCGACCTGGTCGGTCTCTAGGACCCAGACAAGGGAGGGACAGGAACAAAGGTCTGTCAGCAGTTTGGGTCACAGGGAGGCCAGAGGATTCTGCTTTTCGCCACTCCCACGTGGTGTTGTGAAAATGACTGGGGGTGACACTAAGTGAATGAATCAAGGCAAAGTCCGGTCCTTCCGTGGATTCAGCAGCTTTCTAAAATATAAAACAAAACCAACAGCAAGAACTTTGTAATAAATTATAACTTTATACCATTTCAGTCTTAAGATACTGAGCTTGCAAAAATCCTCCGTGGATACTCCAGCCCCAGGAAACAAAGTATGCAAACTGAGAAAGGCGGCTGTATCAGTTAGGGTTCTCTAAATGAGTAGAACGGAAGGGATGGACACACACAAGAGCGCGGACACACGGGGGATTTATTAGAGTGACTTACGGGCTGTGTTCTAAGTAGTCCAGCACTGGCTGTCTCCCATGGGAAGGATCTGATAGTTGTTCAGTCCGTAAGACTGGATGTCTCAGCCGTCCCCGTCTGGTGCTGGAGTCCCAGGGAAGCTCTAGAGAGCGGCCATTTCAGTCCAGGTAGAATCCTGAAGAAGTTGGTTCTAACTCCAGGGAAGGAACGGCACAGGGACAGGATAGACCAGCTTGTCACTAAGAGTGAGGACAAGCAGCCAAAAAGCAAAAGCTCCCTGCTCCCATGTCCTTTTATGTGGGCTGCCACCAGAAGGTGTGGCCCAGATTTAGGGTGAGTCTTCTAACCCCAAAAGATCTGGATTTAGGATGCGTCTCCCACCTCAAATATTACAATCAAGAAAAATCCCTCACAGGTGTGCCCCGTTGCTTGGGGTTTTGTTGATTCCAGATACAGTCACGTTGACAGCCAAGATTAGTCCAACAGCTGCTTTCTCTCTCCTTGCCCTAATGCCCAGATACAAGAACACACAAATGGCTCTCGTTCAGGAGGGAGAAGCCACTGAGGAGATTGCCTGGGCCCACCTTTGCTAAGGGATACTATTAAGAGTGACTTGGGAGATCTAGGGACCAAGCAGGTGTCAAGGGAGCCATAGGAAGTTCTCTGAAATCAAGTTGGCTTCTTCCAAAGTCCAGTGATCTGATAAAATGGCGCAGCTTAATATTCAGATGGTTGGGGCTGAGAGATGGCTCAGTGGTTAAGAGCTCTCTGCCTGTTCTTCCAAAGGTCCTGAGTTCAATTCCCAGCAACCACATGGTGGCTCACAGCCATTTATAATGAGATCTGGTGGCCTCTTCTGGCCTGCTGCAGGCAGAACACTCTACATAATAAATAAATAAATAAATAAATAAATAAATAAATAAATAAATAAATAAATAAATAAAATTTAAAAATATTCAGATGGTTGATGAGTCTACAGAGCTAGTTCCAGGCCAGGTTCTAAAAAAGCTGCAGAGAAACCCTGTCTCGAAAAACCAAAAAATAAAATAAAATAAAATAAAATAAAAAAAGAGAGTAAATGTTACATGGACCATTGATTACTTATGCAATTTTACTGGATAGCCATAAACATTGCTACACAGCGTGACCACGGATCTGTATTATAATCAGAACAAAGCAGTGACATAAGATGTTCTATTCGCTGGATTATATATCTTGTCTATGTGTCTCCGTGTCTACAAAATCCTATAATCTAGGGTCATAAAAATACCCATATTCCTCAAGCACAGGAACAGAACGTCTAATCTGTAATATCACGTCCAAGGGCTTGGAGTGTGAATCAACAGTAGAACCCAAGCTAGCAAGTACAAAGCTCTGGGTTCTGTCCCCAGGACTACAAATTAGTAATGAACATAATGAATGTCTTTGAAACTATTGATGGAGCAGCCTGATTCCATAGTAGGGTAAAAAGCCATTTTGTTAAAAGGTTAAAATACGCTGTTTCTATTTGCTACAAAATTCAAGTTTGAGGCACTGGGACTCTACCCTGAGGAGATAAGGAATCCTGACCAGGAACTTGACACTTTCTGCCAAGATGATCTGTCGAATAACCGAATTGGCTATGTGCTTCTGTAAAATTTGCTTGCAAAATCTTTATGTTACAAAATCCCCAGTTTATTCTTGTTCCCTAGAAAAGGAGGCCTGTACTCTCAAATCCCACTTCGGAGAGTCAGTCCTATGCATGGTAAATAAAACTTGCTTAATTGGTTTTGATTTGGGTGGTAGTTCCTGTTCTCTCTCAGTAGGATCAGCACTATACCACACCCAAGTTCTGAAAGACCCTCTGCTCTCGGCTTCAGAATGGCCCCTGTGTCCTGCTTTTCTTCTGAACTGCTTCATTAAAATAGGATAATTGCATATTCCCTGTGATTTCTGAGTATTTAATATTTTCCTTAAAAGTTGAAACACTTCAAAGGTAAAATTCAAAGAGCCCATCCGCACCCTCACATAGTTCTAGGAATACACAGGGCTTTGTGAGTTCCTCGACAGCTGGCCTGTCCCTTGCCATGATCCACGTCTTGATCTTCAACATGTCTGTTCCCGCTACCCATGATGCCCTAATGCAACTTCTCCCCTTTCTCTTGCAGTAGTGAAAAGGAATGCTGCTATCGTCTGGGAGAAACGTCACCCAGTAGCAAGTGTCCGCGTGAATAAAAGTCTGAGAGATTCAAATGTTTGCTTTGGCTACCAAGCAGGATTGAAATGTGGATTCATGTATGAATACATTACACGACAAGATCAGGTTCTTAGGGGAAATGGAGAGATAAATTATATGAGATAATTTGAAACAATTATTCTTACCCACACAGACTAATAGCAAAGGAAGGGTCAGGGATCAAGGAGATTCGAATGGAAAGTTGCTGGACAGGTATTCTTAGCAAGTTATTATTGTTGGTGATAGTAGCGTTTATTCTGGAATTATTGTGTCTGTGTTTACAGAGGCCTCAAAGTTCTATCCAACTCTTAGGCTAGTATCAGACTGTTATGTGTGAGAGTCCTTTCTTTGTGACCCCCAGTTCTGTGTAAACATACATTTTGTTTTGCTAGAATTAACAAAAGCAACTCTACCTGGGTCCGGAGCATTTCCACATTCCCCTGTTGACCGAGCTCTTTTTATGAAAACCCCAGTGATCAGCCGTGTGGTTGTTTGTCAGGGTTTGACTGCCTCTCGTGGGCAGGATGGACCTCTCTGGCTCACTCTGTTCTCAGGTCAGGTGAAGTGACCGGTGACTGACGGTAAATGTAAAAACCTATACAGCTTCATTAGGAGCAAAACGCTTTAGGAATGGTTCTACAGCCAAATTGATCTGGGTCAATTTGCAAGCAGTGGTCAATTGAAAATAGCTTCTTTTCTTTTTTCTCTTTTTGAGACAGGGTTTCTTTGTGTAGCTCTGACGGTCCTGTAACTTGCACTATAGACCAGGCTGGCCTCAAACTCAGAGATCCGCCTGCCTCTGCCTCCTGAGTGCTTGAATTAAAGGCGTGCGCCACCACTGCCCAGTTGATCTGGGTCTCTTTGTAAATTCAACTTTGTCTGTTCTTTAGGTAATACCATCTCCATGGTTTGAATAAGGCCTTCCCCCTAGGCTTCTATGTATTTGCACTCTTGTTCCCTGGTTGGTGGCACTGTTTGGGGGAAGTCTAGTGTGTGTAACCTTGCTGGAAGAATTATATCACTGGGAGGTCCTTGAGGTTTCAAACCTTGTACCATTCCTAGGGTCTTTCTGCTTCATGCTCGTAGTTCAAAATGTGAGGTCTCAGCATTCAGTTGCTGCCACTGTGCCTGTCTCTTGCTGCCATGATGGACCCTTCCTCTTCTAGCACTATAAGCCCACGAACCCCTTCCTTCTGTAAGACGCCTTGGTCATGACGTTTTTGTCCAACAACAGAAAGTAACTGCTACACTCTCTAGCGCTGGACCAGTGTTATTTCCTGTGTTCACAGGCTTTTAGTAGACATGAACAAAGCCAAGAAGAGCACACCAAATCTGCCTTTTTACTTGAGAACTTAGTGTGAAGGCTAAAGACCAAGTAAAACTACCAGGAATAGGGTGAGTTCGGTTGTGAACACTCAGATTCAGTTTGGGCTGTCATCAACAGCACAACGTCCCCTTATCTCCCAAGAACTGATATGGAGGCTGTTTAGCTCCTGCTGTCCCATCATGCCTGTGAATGTGCTATGGAGGGATGGCCACAGCATGGTTTGAACCCAAGTGAATCTGGGGTGTTGTCAGTGCTGCCCACTAGATGGCAGAGTAAAGGATTCCGTGGGTCCGTGGAGTTACCTGCAGTGACCAACGTGTGAACAAAAGATAACAATATACACAGAAAAGTGTAAGACCGAGCGTCTCTGTAATGAGGGTCATGTGATACCACTCCTCATCCTGTTGGTGACTTAATTGTCTCTGTTTATGGCATCAGAGAGCGCCTCTTCTTCTTCTTCTTCTTCTTCTTCTTCTTCTTCTTCTTCTTCTTCTTCTTCTTTTCTTTTTTTTCTTCCTCCTCCTCCTCCTCCTTCTCCTTCTTCTTTCATTTTTCCTCCTCTCTGTATAGCCCTGGCTATCCTGGAACTCCCTATGTAATCCAGGCTGACCTCAAACTCAAAGAGACCGTCCTGCCTCTGCCTACGGAGTGGTGAGATTAAAGGCGTGTACCAACAGCGCAGGCCTCCAGAATGTTTCTTAACCTACAGATGTGAGAGTTTTCCTTTAAGGGCTGCTCCCTGGTTCTAACTCTGGTTTATGATGCTTCTCTTAGCTCTTGTCAGAGAAAAAAAGATTGGAGGAACCCAGGATAATTTGGGAGGGATTAGTGTACAGGTGTGTAATTAAAACCCTCAGAGAGAGTGGATAGAAACGGCGTTGGAACGTTGTGCCAAACCTGATGACCTGAGTCCCATCCCTGAAGCCCGTGTGGTAGAGAGACCCAACTCTCACAAGTGTCTGACCTTCACAGGTGTGCACTGTAGTACACATTCTATTTGGTTTTAATAATAAAAATCCGGAATCAGATATTTGGGGTAAAAGCTGAAAGATCAGAGAAGCAGAGCAGCCACCACTAGTTCTCACCTCTATGAAATCCTCAGACCAAATGGAGAATCCTGTCTCTACAAGTCCTCAGACTGAACACCCTCTCTCTGAAACCTCAGACTGAATGCCCTGAGCTCCTGTCTCCTCCCCCTTATATTCCTCTCTCTGCCCAGCCATATCGCTCCTGTCTCCACCTCCCTAGCGCTGGGATTAAAGATGTGAGCCACTACTGCTTGGTTCTGTTTCTCTTTTAGACCGGATCAATTTTGTCTAGCCCAGGGTGGCCTTGAACTCAGAGATCCCTCTGCCTCTGTCTCCCGAGTGCTAGGATTAAAGGTGTGTGCCACTATCACCTGGCCTCTGTGGCTAACTAGTGTGGTTAGCTCCACACTTTGATCTTCAGGCAAGCTTTATTTGTTAAATCTCAAACAAAATATCGCCACAATGCACCATGGCATGGAACAGTTCCTTTAGAATGGAACTGTGTCATTTTATATTGCAAATAACTTGGTTTTTGTTTTGTTGGATTTTTTTTTTGTTTATAGGGCTCAGTTATGAGTTACCTTGAGTTTCAGTAGAGAGTTTGAAACTTTAAACAATGATACTTCTGTTAAGATTGTGAGGACTTTTGAAGTTGGAGCAATTGGACTTGTGTCCTGAGACAGCCCTGAGTGTACAGGGGGCCAAACGTTATGATTTAATGTGAGTGATCCTCTATAGGCTCCTGTGTTTGAAAACTTGGTACCCAGCTGTTGGAAGAGGAGGCTGTAGAATCTCTGGGAAGAGGAGCCTGCCTAAAAGAAGTAGACCACTGTGGTGGAGTGGGTAGGGTCATCGCCCACCTCCTTCCAGCCTAAGTTGTTCATGTCCTGATGCATGAGATGCAAGCAAGCTGCACTGTGGGTTCTGCTGCTGTGTTTTCTGCACACTTGTAGAAAATGCATTGGGAGTCTGTACCCTCCTCCACTGCGGCTCCAAATAAATCCCTTTGAAAGTTGCTTCTGCAACTTTGGTCACAGCAATGAAGAGGAGAACTGATATAACTATCCATCCACTGTCACACTCCCGAGCCCACTGAGACTTGTGGAGGCCACAATCGCTAATATAAAATATAGTGACAAGTGTTTGCTAGAGATACCTATAGCCACAAGCAAGAGTAGAGGTGTTTGGACCCCTAGAACCCATGTAATGCCGGCCGGACTGCAATTCCAGCCTAGGAAGGCAGAGACAAGGGATCCCAGGAGCAAGTTGCCTAGGGAGAGCCCTACTGGTGAACACTGGGTTTAACTGAGAGGCCAGGCCTCAAAGAATAAGGTAGAAGACCAATAAAAGATTCCTAGCACTGTCCTTAGACTTTCATAGACACACACACACACACACGTACACACACACACACATAACACCCACACAGAACACACACTTGGAAAGAAACAAAGAAAAGAGTCTGTGTTGTGTGCTCTAAAACCAAGGGAGTGGTGGGGCAGAGGTGGGTGTTAGGAATTTATTCGTTCTTTGAAACCAAGAGTGTGCACAAGACAATCTGATAGGAGGGACCTGATAAGAGAAGCACTGGTCTTTGTTAAACTTCCAGCGGCTAGAGCCATCACAGTGAAACCCACCCCAACCAGCACTGCACTCCAGAAGATCACCTCCAACTCCAAAAGGGTCCACAATCCCAAAACAGGGCCCAGGTTCTAGGGAAGAAACAAACCAAACCCAAAACTAAACATTACTTTAAAAATGAGTAAAAATAAATAAATAAATAAACAGTCTGAAACTCTATGCAGTCACAACCAAAGGTTTTGTTTTTTTGGTTTTTTTTAATAATCAGACTTAAATGGTCTTCAAATATTCAGAGTGACCTTGGGTAAATCTGTATTTCTCTTGTTATTCAGAACCTCAAATCTCAATGGATATTTGCAAAAAAATATTTGGTATTTTTGACATTGAAAATATTCTGCAAACGAACGATAACAACAAAAACACTGCCATCCCCTACCCCACAGACAGGACAATGCCAGCTGCCACTAAGGATACACAGCAATCAGAAACCTCACCCAATGCTGGTGTAACATAAAAACCATGAAATCAGGGGCTGGAGAGATGGCTCAGCGGGTAAGAGCATTGCCTGCTCACAACCATCTGTAATGAGGTCTGATCCCCTCTTCTGGCCTGCAGGCATACACACAGACAGAATATTGTATACATAGTAAAGAAATATTTTTAAAAAAGCATGAATTCTGAAGAGACCAGTAGACAGTAGGCTCACGAAGGCAAACCTTCTATTCTCGTGGGATATTTGTACACTGTGAAAATGTATTCCTGTGGTTGGTATAATAAAAAGTTGGAACAGCCAACAACTAGACAGGAGAGATAGGCAGGACTTTCAGAGACAGGGAGGACTCTGGGAAGAAGAAGGTTGGAGTTACCAGACAGAGAAGAAACAGGAGGTGCAAGATGGAAGACAGGTAATGCCACATGATAGAACGTATATTTATGTTAATTTAAGTTATAAGAGCTAGTTAGGAACAAGCCTAAGCAGTAGTAGGCCAAGCTTTCATAATTAATAAGAAGTCTCCATGCTGTTATTTGTGAGCTGATGGCCCAAAGAAATATCCGACTACACATTCTTACCATACTATCCAACTTTCTCATTCTGGTAAGGTGTTTTAACCAATAGAAATGGAAAACTGTGTTCCACAGAACTGTGCATGGTAGCACATGCCTTTAATCCCAGCACTCAGGAGGCAGAGGCAGGTGGATCTCTGTGAGTTCGAGGCCAGCCTGGTCTACAGAGCGTGTTCCAGGACAGCCAGGACTACACAGTGAAACTCTGACTTGAAAAACAAAAAAACATGGGCTGGAGAGATGGCTCAGCCATTAAGAGCATTGCCTGCTCTTCCAAAGGTCCTGAGTTCAATTCCCTGCAACCACATGGTGGCTCACAACCATCTGTAATGAGGTCTGATGCCCTCTTCTGGCCTGCAGGCATACACACAGACAGAATATTGTATACATAATGAATAAATAAATAAATAAATATGTTTTAAAAGAAAAAAACACAACAACAACAAGAATATCCCAAGGAGCACAAGGTGGACAGCACTCTGCTGGACAACGATGCCAAAACAACTGGACACTGGATGCCTGTGCCCTGTTCTCCCTCGGCCCTGTCTGGAGTGTGTGTGGCTGTCTCTTGGCCTACTTTACTGTGTTGGCATTTACAGACAGACTTCAAACACTTTCTTTCTTTCACCTACATTGTGAATTTTATCTCATGATATTATTGGATGTGCTGTCTCGGGATTTGGATGTTTCCTCCAACGTTGCTTTGGAGACTCCTTCTTCCTAGAGCTTCCTTAGACTGTTGGAAATAAACCTCCCTTTGTTCCACTCGATTGCTGGTGGATGCTTGGGCTGCTTCTGGTCAACAACCACTATCACGTCTTCATCTCCCTTAGATTAGATTAGAAATCTGATCATTTCCTGGACATGCGTATACTCCGCTGTCCTCTGGCAGTGCCTTTCTCCCAGGCCTGACAACAAACGGGACGGTTAGGTGTCTGCGTCTTTGTCATTCTTGATGCTCTGATGTACTTCGAAGTTTTATCACATAATTCCGTGATCACTAAAGAGGCTAATGAGTAATGTTTGGAGTTGGGAGCAGGCAGGTACCACAGCACCGTGTGGAGGCCAGAGGGCTCAAGGGATCGGGCATCTCGACTTTGACAGCAGGCATCTTTACCAGCTGATCCGTCCAGCTGGTACTGTGGGTATGGAAAGTAGAACCTGTGTGGAGGGCATCAGGGCCTCTAAGATGTTTTCAAGATTTGTCTAAGGATAAAATTATTTCCAAGTACAAACTTTAGAACAGTGAGTAACGCACACTACACTCCGGGAGCGACGTCACCGCAGGGGATTTTCGGCACTGTCTGTCCGTGTTGCAGGGTTGTCACGGCCTGTCCACTTCAGATCCTTCCTCCTCCTCCTCAATCCTGACTTGCCCAGAAGATGGAGACTTCTAGAAAATTTGCATAGTCATGACCTTGTGTCTAAATTACCCTGAAATTCATGACGATATTTTTGTTCCAGGTCTGTAGAGCTGGGCATCCAGTGTCTTCCCAGGAATCTGATATTGGATATAAAATTGCAGTTCTGTGTCTCTCCCTTTACACAGCCTCATCCTTTGTCCTTAGAGGAGGACACTGACATTCAGAGAGGTTAGCATAAGTGGAAGGTACAAGGACATCATCCTGCTAATGCTGCTGTTGGCTCACTTCCCAGAGCTTTGTGCAGAAGTTACCCAGTTGAGAGCCTGCCATGAACTTTACCCTACTTCTAACTCACCCGGACCCATTGGAGAGAGTAACTCCGTTAGGTGCTGAGCTGGTGACTTTTTTCACTGATGGAATGTTAGGAAATCAAGAGGACATCTGGCCAGGTGCTGGGGTCAAGCACCTGTTTACATGAACAGAGGGGAATGTTGGCTTACACTAGTTCTGGGCTCGCTACCAACATCCCCTCTCCCAGCAAACATTCTACTCCAAGCATTCAAAAACTCCTATAAACATCAGTTTGCTTTTGTGTGGACATGACTTTGGGTAAACACCCAGGATTGTGCTTGCTGATCAGGCGGTGGCAGTGACAAGCCCACTTCTGAAAAGGTTGTACCCATCTGCATTCCTACCAGCAAGGACAGTTTATATTGTTCATGGCTGTTGGCATTTGTTGTCTGTGTGTTATATTTCTGCTATTCTCATAGCTGCATAGCCCGTTTTAATTTGTAAATCTTTGATCATATGATGCTCAACATTTTTCATATGCTTGTCTGACATCTCTATGACTTTATTTGTGAGGGATCTACCTACGCCTTGTACCCAATTTCTAATCCAACTTTCTCTTTGTTGAGTTTTAAGAGTTAATTATCTGTATAGATTATGTCTTTAATCACACACTTATTTACTGTTGTTTTCAGCCTGTGGCTGCTCTCCCTCTCTCCCTCTCTTCTTTCCTTTCATCCCCCTTCTCTCCCTTCTCTTTTAAATTTTTGCTACTGACCAGGTGTGTTATCAAAGGTGCCTTTAATCCCAACACTTGGAGGTAGAGGCAAGCAGATCTCTGTGAGTTCAAGGCCAGCCTGGTCTACATAGTAAGTTCCAGAATAGGCAAGATGTCTGCCTCTTAAGAATTTTGTTACTTTTCATAAACATTAACCAGTGAAATTAAACAAATAATTGTAAAACATATTAGGCTTTGAAGAACAATAATATAATTGACATGTGGTGTTAGGGTATGGTACCCATCTCTGAACGATGTGCTCCATTCTCATCACACTCAGAAGTAAGCACCATCTTCAAATGTGTACTCATTTGGGGCTTTCAATTTGGGGGTGGCTGGGAGGATGGAATGGCTGGAGGGATGGGGTACCTAGAGAGATGGGGTGGCTGGGGGGAAGGGGTGGCTGCAGGGAAGGGGTGGCTTTGGGGAAGGGGTGGCTGGGGGAGGGGTGGCTGGAGGGATGGTTCAGTGGTTAAGAGCACATGCTGCTCTTGCAGAGGACTGGAGTTTAGTTTTCAGAGCCACCCGTTAGATGGCTAACAACCACCTGTAAGCCCATCTCCATGGGACAGATCTGATGCCCTCTCCTTGCCTCCACAAGCACACACACAAACACACACACACACACACACACCTCATGCAAAAAATTTTAAAATAAATTCCTAACCCCTATTTTCTTTATAGTTTTATTGTGCCTGACCCCTAACTTTTTTGTTGTTGTTTTGTTTTGTTTTGTTTGTTTGTTTGTTGTTTTGCCAATGGTTAAATCTTACAGAGGGAAGACTCCCCCTTAACCAGTTTGCATTTACAGGAATTTGAATTTTATGAATATGTCTAATTTAAAAAAATAATAGCATCATGGGGCTGGAGAGATGACACCACAGCTAAGAGCACTTGTTCTTGCAGAAGACCTGGATTTGGTTCCCAAAATCCACATGGTGGCTCACAGCCATCTATAACTCCAGCCCCAGGGGATCCAATGTCCTCTTCCGACCCACCAAGGGCACCAGGTAGACAAATGGTGCACACACATACGTACAAAACACTTGTGCACACAAAAGTAAATAAATCTTAAAAAGTAAAAGGTACCATTTCTATATGATATAATCTATACAACGTAATTTGTTTCTCTGTACAATTCAGTATTTGGGAGATAGCCCTGAAGCTCCTCACGACCAATATTAGCTAGGTTTTTTTTTTTAGCATTTTTTATTATTCAGGAGGAAACCTTGCCTACTACTAGTCATTTCCCATTCACCCAAAATTCTCTCTGTATCCAGATGCAGAAAACGATTTATTTGCTTTCCCTCTATACTCGTTTTTATCTGTATATTTATTATAAAGACAATAGTATAATATGTAATCTTTTGTATCTGGTTTCTGTGACTTACATAGGTGCTGGGGATCTATATCCTTCCCAGCCCCTACTCCTTTTGTGGTATTGAGGGGAAGACAGGGTCTCACTGTTTGTGTAGCTATGACTGACCTGGAATGTACTATGTATTTCGGTGACCTGTTTTTTAGCTATTATGAATATTTGTTTGTAAACTTTTGTATGTCCATATATTCTCGATTCTCTTGCGTTTATATTAGGACTGGAATAGCTGGGTCGTGTAACAAAGCTATACTTAACCTTGGAGAATGACACTAGATCCCATCGACAGCGGGTGCGGGTTCTTTGTCTTATTGTTTCCCTGTAAGAATTCTATTATTCTTTTAATCCTTTTATTTTACGGGGGCTAGGGTAATGACTCAGTGGCTAAAAGCATGGCTCCTCTTCCAGATGATCTGGGTTCAATTTCCAGCACCGACAAACATCTGTAACTCCAGTTCCATTGGACCCAATGCCCTCTTCTGGCCTCTGTGGGCACTGCACACTTGGGCATAGATGTATATGTAGGTTAAACACCCATACACATAAAATAATAAAATAAAACAAAACTTTCAGAAAGATATGTGTGTAAGAGGGGGGAGAAGGAGAGAGGGAGAGAGAGAGAGAGAGAGAGAGAGAGAGAGAGAGAGAGAGAGAGAGAGAGAGGGAGACAGACAGAGCATGCTGCATCAAGGGTAGAGAGGTAGAGGACTGTTTTGTGGAATCAGTTCCCTCCTTCCAGTTTTCATGATTTCCTGGCACTGAACTCAGGTCACCAGGCTTGCATGGCAGCACATTACCTGTGATCCATCTTCCCAGACAAGCGATAAAATTTCTCCAATACAATACTGTGATATACATATCGGGGTTTTAGTCCACTTGACAGAATGATTGACATGAAGACTTAGGTATTAGGTAGACAATTTCTCAAAAGAGAGCCGTATCAGCCTGGTATTTAAAGGAAAACAACTTTGTTACCAGTGATGAATCTGATATTTCAGGGGAAAATTAGAATTTAGGAGATCTCTCATGGCTTCATAGCTTCTGATATGTATGCTAGATCCTTCCTTCCTGCCTCCCTCCCTCCCTTCCTTCCTCCTTCCTTCCTTTTTTTTCTTTCTTTCATCTTTTTTCCTTCAAGACAGGGTTTCTCTGTGTGGCCCTGGCTATCCTGGAACTCATTCTGTAGACCAGACTGGCCTTGGACTCATCGAGATCCACCTGCCTCTGCCTCCCAAGTCCTCGGACTAAAGGCATGAGCCACCATGGCCTGAATGTTTTTGATTTTTTATTTTTTTTGTTTTGCTATAGCTTTGAGATTTTTTGTTTTGTTTTTCTTTAATGATATGAGTATTTTTCCCTTAATGATATCATGCATGAATATGAATGAACGTGAACGTGATGCCTGTCGTGAGATGTACCAGGGCTGTAATTCTGAGTTCCAGGTCCTGCAGACAAGAAGCTGGCTGTGGTGGCAGTCTACTTCCTCTGCATCTCTGCATGACTCCCACCCCACCCTGAGAACTTCACTTTATTCCTCTCAGCTCATCAAATCCTTTAAGACCCTTCACCTAGGACCTTTTGTTTTCCCGCAAGAGAATCAATCAAGATACCTGACCCAGAAGAGGAAGCCTGTACATTTTATATACTTGTCTTTTATGGGTTCCAGTTAAATTTTTCTAGCTCAATTCATGCTGTCGATCAATATAAAATAAATGTGAAAATGACTGCCTCGTTCTCTTATCAGTCACCTTGCAGCCTGTTGACAGCCCTGCTGTGCCCTCAGGGGCTCGTGTACCATCTTCACGTGGATGTCTAGCAGGCGTGCTTCTCTACGGCTTTGATAAGGTAGATACTTTCCCAGCTATTCCAACAAACAAACTCTAGCTTTCTTGAGTGCCTCATGAAAACCTCATGTACGATTGAATCTTGATTGCTGAGTAAGAACTAAACAGATGTGGGAGGCTCACTAAGGAACTTCTCAATATTATTATTCCCAGTGCTCAGAAGGCTGAGGCAGGAGGATGGAAGGAGAGAAGGGAGGGAGGGGAAGACTGTAGCAGAACCCGATGGACATCGGACACTAGACTACCTACCCTAATAAACCAAATCTGATCTCTAGTTCGCTCTAGTCCCCAATCTCAAAACCTGGCTAGGATTCTAATATATCCAATTTTTTTTCTCTCAGACTTTTCTGTTACAAAAATACTGAAAACAAAAATTGCTCTTTCCCCCAAATCTTTGCAGCCTGAAGCCAAAAAGCTTGATACAGATTTTAGAGAAATCTGTATGGAAAATATTTGTACCCGTTATGTGTGGAGTACTCAGTACAGCAGAGCCAACTGCCAGCCACCATCAGGAGAATCTCACAGGGTTGCACTGGCTGTCTCTCCCTGCCTGAAGCTCCTGAGAACCCAATGACTGCGTCCTGGTCTCAGAAGCTGAGTGGACTGTTCTTCCTTGGCCAGACAGGTGATGGGATATCGGATATTTTACTGTGACTGTCTCTCCTACTTCTCCCTATGAACTCCATAAGACCTTGCTTCAAAGTTTCCTCCCTATTCCAAAGGAATATCATTCAGAAAAAAACAGCCCAGAGTAAGGGACCTCTTGTCAGGGGTGGCAGTACATCACTGTCATCTCAGGGCTCGTGAAGCTGAGGCATGAGGGTATCAAGTTCCAGTCCAACTGTGGCCATGTAGCATAGCGTGGCCCTACATAAGGGAGGTGCAGGGGTGGGGGTGGCAGGGAGAGAGAGAGGAAAGAAGGAAGCCTCCTTACTCAGACAAGGAAACAGAAAAGGATCTGAACACAAATGCTGCACTGCTTGTTGACTTTTGTTTGTTTGACAGGAACCAGAGTTATCTGGGAAAAAAGGAACCTCGGTGGAGAAAATGCCTGCAACGGATTGCCCGTAGGCAAGTCTGGGGACACTTGTCTTTTATTAATAACTGATGGGGAGGAGCCCAATACTTTGGGTGGTGCCACTACTGGCCAGGTGATCCTGGGCTGTTTAAGAAAGCAGGCTGAGGCCGGGCGGTGGTGGCGCACGCCTTTAATCCCAGCACTCGGGAGGCAGAGGCAGGTGGATCTCTGTGAGTTCAAGACCAGCCTGGTCTACAAGAGCTAGTTCCAGGACAGGCTCCAAAGCCACAGAGAAACCCTGTCTCGAAAAACAAAACAAAAAAAAAAGAAAGAAAGAAAGAAAGAAAGCAGGCTGAAGGAGCGATGAACGGGAATCCCGTCACCGTACCCTCCACGGCTTCTGCTTCCCTTCCTGCCTCCTGCCAGGTTCTTGCCCTGGGTTCCTGGCCTGACTCTTTTGATAATGAACAGTGATGGGAGCTATGAGCCAAGTAAACCCTTTCCTCCCCGAGCTGCTTTCGGTCATGGCGTTTTTGTCACAGCGATAGAAGCCAAGGGACACAGCTTCCTATGATCCTCACTCCCAGCTAATCACCATCAGGTCATACTTCCTTCCCGAGAATGCTTCTAAGTCATGCACTTTCTATCACACTGAGCAGCAAAACACACGGGTTTCCAGACTGTGGTGTGGGAGGTCCTTCTGCGATGTGGGAGGGTCTTCTGTTTGCGTTGATTTCATTGGTTAATAAAGAAACTGCCTGGCCCATTTGATTGGCCAGCCCTTAGGTGGGCGGAGTAGACAGAACAGAATGTTGGGAAGGGAAGTTAATAAATCGCCATGCCTCTGCTCTCTGGGACAGACACGATGAAGCTCCAGCCCAAGATGGACGTATGCTAGAATCTTCCCGGTAAGGCACCACTTCGTGGTGCTACACAGATTATTAGATATGGGTTAATCAAGATATGAGTAAGAGGCTGGAACTAATGGGCCAGGCAGTGTTTAAATGAATGCAGTTTGTGTGTTGTTATTTCGGGGCATAAGCTAGCCAGGCAGCTGGGAGCCGAGCGGGAAGCAGCCTGCCCGCAGCTCCCAACACTGCACTTCTGTCTATGTATTGCTTTTATTAATGAATAAAAATCTACTTGGGACCTATAGCAGGGCAGAACTTAGGTAGGCGGGGAAGATGGAACTGAATGCTGGGAGGAAGAAGGTGGACTCAGAGAGAAGCCATGGATCCACCGCCTGAGACAGAAGCTGGGAACTTTAGCTGGTAAGCCACAGTCACATGGCGATATACAGAATAATAGAGATGGGTTGAGTTTAGGATATGAGTTTAGCCAGAAATACACTTAAGCTATTGGCCAAACAATATTGCAAACAGTATGTTTTTTTGAGTGGTTATTTCATGGCTGGGCAGCCAGGACCAACAAGCGACTCTTCTCCCAAAAATACTACGTTGAGACAATGTGTCTGAAGACTTCACGTTTATTAATTAAGTTTATACACTTTTCTCCTGACAACCTGTCTTGTGTTATAAGGGCAGGGCTCAACCATGAACCTAGCACTGGGTAAAGAAATCATTCTTCCCTTCCTAACAAGACCAATAGCTGACTAGTGGGTTGTTGTGGCCTAAATGTGTGGGGACAAGAGCACTTGCTCACACACATTCTCTTCCCTGCCTCAGACAGGTCTGAAGGCTGACACAACATGGGATCCTAGACTCTCCGTTTCCTTCCCCAGCTGATCTATGGCTTCCTGGACTGAATTCCCATCATCCCCAAGTGTTGACATGGCACAGAGCTCATCGTATGAAGGGGATTCTTTTCCCATTGTTTGCCTTGTAAAATCGATGTTTGTTGCAGGCTATTCAATCACACAGAGAACCCCAAGATAGATTGCATTATTTAATAGAAAAATCTGCTTCTAGGACTGGAGAGATGGCTCAGAGGTTAAGAGCATTGCCTGCTCTTCCAAAGGTCCTGAGTTCAATTCCCAGCAACCACATGGTGGCTCACAACCATCCATAAAGGGGTCTGGTGCCCTCTTCTGGCCTGCAGACATACACACAGACAGAGTATTGTATACATAATAAATAAATAAATAAATAAATATTTTTAAAAAATCTGTTTCTAGTTGTGGTGTGGCTCAACCCTAGCACATACCTTTAACCAAGAGCTGTCTGCTTGAATACTGTAAACAGGATTAAATAAAATCAACAATAGGTCAAGAGGCAGAGCAAGCAGCAAGTTGACAGGAAAAAAATATACAGAGCAGGAGGAAGTCAGGAGAAGAGAGAGAAAGAGAGAGAGAGAGACAGAGAGACAGACAGAGACAGAGACAGAGACAGAGAGAGAGAGGAAGGACATCCAGTTATCCAGTTTGAGGAGTTTTGTTTGAGATGGCATAAGAGAAAGGCCTTTTTCCAGAGGAGGAAGGTCATTTGGGTGCTTTCTATGCCTCTCTGAGCTAGCAGGTTTTTACCCCAACATCTGATTCCCAGTGTTTATTGATAAAATTAAATGATTGAGAGTTTCGTTAAAAACAACAGGTGTTCTTGTTGGATATATGTGCAACAAAAGCCTTCTTTCCACTGTGTTAAGCATCTGAAAAGGCCCCTCAAAGTCACTTCTTGGAAGGAAGATGATAACAGCAACACCACCCCAAGAATTAAAGGACATAATTTTTAATAACACAACAGTGTGGCTACTCATGGTGTTCTTTTTATTCTGAGCATGATTTCTTGAATACGTACAGTTTCCATAAAACATTTGCCTATTTTCCTAGAGTACTTGGGATTGATCGCAGAGACTTCACAAGACAGTTGGGTGCTCTACCACTGAACCGCATTTCTAGCCTTGCATAAGCACTATGTTCAGCACTGTTTAGATAAAGTAATTTTTTTTGGTTTTTCATGACAGGGTTTCTCTGTAGCTTTTGGAGCCTGTCCTGGAACTAGCTCTTGTAGACCAGGCTGGCCTCAAACTCACAGAGATCTGCCTGCCTCTGCCTCCCAAGTGCTGTAGCACCACCGCCTGGCATAGATAAAGTAATCTTAACTGATGTTCTTACAATGTGTTTGAACTACCCCCCAACCATCAGACAATGGATAATATTTGAGGAGTCAGCCCCTAATTCTTATATTTTTGTTTGTGAGCCTAGCCTTTAATGGCTGAGCCATCTCTCCAGCCCGTACTCCCCTAATTCTTACATACTACCCAGGTGTTTGTGGAAGAAAGTCTGGAGTTGCTGCCACGCATCAACCTGGGCCATGGCATGAGGCTTAGGTTGCCCTCCAAAGATGATATTAGTACCCACCAGGACATGCATGCCAGCCTTGCACAGGGGGAAGTAAGGGGGCTCAATATAGTGCCCCGCTTCTGGGTAGCAGATGATCTGAGGCTTCTCCTTGCCATGGGCCTGTAAGCGTTTGGAGATCTCATTGGCATAGAACTCGCTCTTCCAGTTGTGGTCATCCTGACCCACAAGGAACAGGAAGGTGGTGTCAGACCTTTCCACAGGGATGATGCTCTTCATCTCTACCAAAGGGCTTTGAAGCCCTTCCACAACATCCACGAGGCCATCTTTGGTCACTTTGAATTGATCTCTCAGAACAGACAAAGGAGGGATAGTCTCATCCTTGTAGTATATGGTGTTCCCAACAGCGGCCATAGAGCCATTGATGAAGACAGCAGCCTTGATGCCCTTCAGGAAGGAGGCCATAGCAAGGCCAAGTTCACCCCCTTTGGAAATCCCAAGAATCCCAATTCCTGGACCTTTTACCTGAGAAAAATATTTTTAAAAAAGAGAGAGAGAGAATTAGTCCAGGAATGGTATTGGACACTGAGTAGGCCCAGCTGGAAAAGTACATGGACCAAAGCCAACATCTGGAATCTATTATTTAAACCATCCTAGCAGGAATGAAGGTTCTCTAAGACACTGTACCCCTCCCTGTGGTCATTAGACTATTGAGACAATGGACCCCAAGAAACTAAGGAAAACAACCATTCCTGCTGGCTGACCTTTCATCTGTCACGAGCACCGATGTGCCCATCAGCTGTGCTATGCATCACTGGTGTCTGGCTTCCCGCTTCTCCAGAGGACCACCTCACACCCTCTCCTACCTCCTCAGAGCCCCACATGCGTCCCCCCACCTTCAGCTTTTCATACAGCAGGAGGAATGTCTCATTTCCTCACTCCCCCCTCTACCTAGTCCCATGGCAGCTCAAGCTCTCAGACGTCCCACAAGGAGCCACCTCTCGTTGTGTTTGGGATGTTGTCCACTACCTTACTCCAGGGTTGGCCTCCCACACTCACTTCCGGGCTCCTCTCCTCCTGACTTCTCTCTGCTGGTCCTCCAGGTCCTCTCTGCTCTGGGCCTCTCCTATGTCCTCACAGCCCTGCACCCTAGGCCATGCTAGTTATGACTTTGTTCTCTTCCCTTGTTCCCTGCTGAACCTGTGGGAAGATGTCTGTTGTACTTTCCTTTCTTCCAGTCCCTACTCTGTGCCTTCTGGGTACCATCCCAGTGGCCTCTGGGCTATAAGCAAATGGCTATTTGGCTGACCTCTCATAGAAAACAATCAATCAATCAATCCTTCAATCAATCTATCACTTTCTCTTTCTTTCTCCTCTTCCTACTCCTCCCCTCTGGCAACGGTATCCTTGACCACTTTAAAATGTAACCCCCCACTAAAATACTAACAATTACATGATCAAATATGTTTTAATTACCCTACTATGAAATTTTTAATTGTCAACCTGACACAGTCTAGACATACCTGGGGAGACAGTTAAATCAAGGAACCTAGGCTGGGTTGACCTATAGACATGCCTTTAAGGGGATTCTTTCTCTTTTTTATTTATATTTTCTGTATGTATGCTCTGCATGTAAACCTGCATGTTAGAAGAAGGCATCAGATTCCACTATAAATGGTTGTGAGCTACCATGTGGTTGCTGGGAATTGAACTCAGGACTTCAGGAAGAGCAGTCAGTGCTCTTAACCCCTGAGCCATCTCTCCAGCCCTTTAAGGGAATTTCTTAATTTCACTAACTGAGGTGGGCATACCTACCTTGAATGTAGGTGGCGCTATTTCTAGAGCCGGACCCTAGGCTGTATAAAACTGGAAAAAAAAAAAAACCTGAGTATCAGCATGCATGGATTCTTGGCTCTCCGATCCTGAAGATGAATGTGATATGACCAGCATCTGCCCCTGTGACTTCCCTACCTCAATGGACTGTGAGTTAAAAGAAGCCCTTTCCCCATGAGTTGCTTTTGTTGTGGTATTTGTATTTTTAATCACTGCCAAAACAGACGAAACTAGGATATCTACTTATCAAAGAAGAAACAGAAGTGCCAAAATTGTGGAGTGCAAAATTGGCAAAATCTGCTCTCAAACTTCTCTCTAGATGCAGCCTACCCTGGCTCCACTTCTCTAAGAGCGCCAACGCTTCCAGTCACTTTAAGTTCTGATTATAAAATTATAAAACAAGCCAGGATTAGCACCCAGCCTGTGCTGTGCTGAAGCTAGAAAGCTCAGCACACCCTGGTCTCCAGCTGCTGACTGTCAAGTTCACCCAGTGCTTCTGTCTCTGCTCGCACAAGGGCACGGGGACATAGGGACATGGGGACAGAGGCAGGAGAACGCTGCTGAGCTCATCATTTGAGTGAGCACTGGCTGGGGAGGGCCCTACCTTTCCTTTCCCTTTACTTGTAGCAAACCTAGAAATCTCAAGTGGGCTTGGGCTCTCTGTGAACTAGAGAGAGGCTGCCATCAGTTCACTCGCTCTGTGAAATCAAGCACATGATGAGGTATAACAGGACCCGGTAAAATTTGAGGGAGATCTAACCTCAGGGTGACTAAGCAGGTAGTGCACAGCTTCTTCAAAGTACTCCATGCGCATGGTTTTCAAGCCCTTGGGGAGGTCATCGTAGTTATAGTAAGCCAGAGCCAAGACAGCAAAACCCCTCCCAGCCAGCAAACTTGCTCGATACTCCAGAAGGCCACTTCCAACTCCTAAAAGGTCCACGATCCCAGGATAGGGCCCAGGTTCTGGGGAAGAAACAGAACTAAGCATTAGTAAGAAGTGTTTAATGATCCACAGTTATTGAACTCTTCTTCGCAGTCTTGGCCACCTTGAACCAAAGGGATAATGGTCTAAGAGCTCACCTACTCTTGTGCCAGCACCAGCCATCTTCAACACTCCATGAGATGACCACACAAAGACCATGGCTGGGTGTTATTGTTGTGTAATATGAGTTGAAGATGTGTTACATTTGTCTGTACTGTGGAACATTTATTTAGTGATACAAAAATGTGCTGCATTCTTTTATGTTACATTTGTTTATCTTTGCATAGCTGTCTTACTCTGTCTAAAACACCTGATTGGTCTAATAAAGAGTTGGACAACCAATAACTTGGCATGAGAAAAAATAGGTGGGCCTGGCATGAAGATAGAATAAATGGAAGGAAAAAAAAGAGAAGAAAAAGGAGTGAGAAAAGGAGGAAAGGAGGACTTCAGGGGCAGCCACCCAGCTACATGGCAAGTCACCGAGTAAGAAGGAAAGAAAAGTGTATAGAAAGGTAAAAGCAGCCGGGCGGTGGTGGCGCACGCCTTTAATCCCAGCACTTGGGAGGCAGAGGCAGGTGGATCTCTGTGAGTTCGAGGCCAGCCTGGTCTAAAAGAGCTAGTTCCAGGACAAGAACCAAAAGCTACGGAGAAACCCTGTCTCGAAAATTCAAAAAAAAAAAAAAAAAAAAGAAAGAAAAGAAAAGAAAGGTAAAAGCCCAGAGACAAAAGGTACATGGGAGAATTTAAGTTACAAAAATCAGGCTAGAAACAAGTCAAGCTAAGGCTAGGTATTTATTACTTATTCATAATAAGAATAAGACTCCATGCATTTACTTGGGAAGTGGTAGGCTCCCGCAAAATAAAAAAATAAAAACAAAACAAAACACATTATGGTGCCAGACAGTGTAGTGATGTGAAGCTCCTTCCACTCCTTCAGCCAATAGCATTTAAGCTACCAGCCCACTTGGGCATGGTCTCTTATACTATAAATGCAGCTGTAAAGCCTGCGCTTGCTCTCTTGCTTCCGGTTGCTAGACTTTATTCTTGTTCCCTGCTTGTGCAGAGGATTGCATTCTAGGACAGTGATCTGTAAGTCTCCCCTAAATAAATAACCCTTTATTATACATGATTCTGAACTAGTGTGGGATTATTTTGTATCTTCTACCATTATCTGGCACCCGAACATGAGGACCAGTCCACATTTTTTGGGATTGGCCCGCCAGCTGTGTGGCACATTGGGCAATGACTCTCCCACCTGCAGCTTTAGCTGACCCTCAGATACAGCAGGTTGCTGCTCACTGCTCCCAGCTTGTGACCCACACACTGCTGCCTGCAATCCCTGAGGTACATACAGTCTGGAACCTGCATTGATGGAAAACTTTGGGTTTTCTCTTTATACTGGGCCCCAACCCTTTGAATTGTTTGACCACCTTAATAACTGTTCTTAATTTGTTAAACAAAGCATATTTTTTAGTACCTAAGTAAGCAATATGTGCTGTTAGCTGCTGCCAGCTTCTCTCTGTCACGTGGCTGCAGCTATGATACCTGCTGTCCGATAACAATTATTATATCTATTCCAATTCACTGTAATTACTTTACGACAGGTAAGATCTGAAAAACTACAGAAAAATGAGTGATAACATCCAGGAGTCCAATAATTATTTTGCTTATATTAAGGAAGGTATTGGGCAAGACTTACACTATTTTCCTTCCTATTATTTTATTCTAATAATTAGCTTTGTTTTCAATATTATCTCATTTTAAGAAATGGTTCAATACTATGGAGAGGGATAGCATCAATTTGACAAGATTATCTGAATTTGTGCTGTTCAATCTAACTATCAAAATCTGTTAAAAAATTATGATATGTCCAAGAATGAGACATTACAGGAGATTCAGACTTTTTAAAAGGCAGTAGTAAAAATATTTGAAAAGATTGAGGAATTTATTGAAATTGATGAGCAGGGACAGAAGGTACAAGGACAGGATTTAGCCTCATCAGTACGTGCCAGAGCCCTAGATGACTTACACAGAATTTCAACTGCATATCCAGTAATTTCCTTGGAAAGACAATCTGGCCCAAAGTACTCTAAGGTAGTCAAAGAATATGCAGGGGAACCAATACATATGAGCGATATAAAAGAAATAAAACAAGCAATAGTTTCTTATGTGCTACATTCACTATTTGTCAGGGAAATGGTGAAAATGTGGGCCTCAAGTACTAAGGCTACCCCACACGATTGGCTTCAATTAATCTCCACAGTCTTAGAAAATGAACCTCAGCTGCTTTGGAAGTGTTATTGGAGAGAAGAGGCAAAAATTTTAGAGCAACAGGGGAAATCAAAAGAATTTGAAATTTCCCAAGATCAAATCCTTGGCAATGGTCATTACTCTGAGCCTCAGGAACAGGCTCACTACAACAAACATACCTTGTCCCTATGTAGCATAGCAGGTTTAAATGTTGGGACAGGATTCAGGAACCAGGAAAGAGATCTGAGTCGTATATTAGGGTTAAACAGGACCAGAGAGAACCCTTTACTAACTAAGACTGTACAAGTAGGAGTGACAGACCCTGAAGCTAGACATGTACTTATTGAATCTTTGACTTTTGAAAATGCCAGCTTAGAATGTAAGAAGATCCTCTGGCCTTTAAAGGTTAGGTCAGCACCCATAGACGAATGGATCTTTCGTATAATGAATGTTGAAACATTTGACTATACTACTGAAGCTTGGGTAGGAGAAGCAATTTCCAATGGTATGAGGAAACACCGAAATGCCAAATGTTTTAATTGTGGAAGAATAGAACATCTAAGAAGGGACTGTAGACAAGGAATTCCTAGGAATAATGTATCCTCTAGGAATGGCAAGAATAGGAGGACTCAACATTATGGTATATGTAGGAGGTATGGCAAAGGCAGACACTGGACTAATCAATGTAGGTCGACAAGAGACAGACGAAGCAACCAGATACCACAGGGAAATTCCTTGGGGGCCTTTCAAAGGCCCCAATGTCAAACAAGGCCCAGTCATTCACAATCACTGAGGAGAACATGTCTCACCAGGAAAATTAACCAGTGCCTACTGAAACAACAACAACAACAACAAAAAAAAACCCATACTGTTCTGGATGATGGACTAGACCTGGAGGATGAGTCAAAAACTCCAGTAGGAAATAGGAAACATACATTTTGGCAGACTTCTATAAATGATCAAAGATCAAAGGTAAGAATGCTTATAAATGACATTGTAATTGAGGGATTACTAGACACAGATGCAGATGTGACTATCATTACTCCAGAATCTTGGCATCCAGATTGGCCTCTTCAAAAGGCAGATATTCAATTCCTAGGAATTGGAACCCTATCTCAAGTAAAACAAAGCATGAGGTGGGTTGAATGCATAGGGACGGAAGGACAGAAAGGAAGACTGAGGCCATATGTAGCAAATATTGCAGTGAATTTATGGGACCGTGACCTATTTCAGCAATGGAATACCCAGGTTAACATTCCTGCAATCCCCAAAACTCATGCTTCTGGGAAAGATATTATAAAGTATTATATAAAAAAGGTCACCAGCCATTCAAGCTATACAAGAACACAAAGCAACTAGCAAACCTTCAGAAGTACTAACAGCCATGCCTTTAAAATGTTTAACTGAGAAATCCATATGGGTTAAACAATGGCCTTTAATGAAAGACAAACTGCAGGAATTTTAATGCAGAGGGAAGATATTATCTTAGAATGGATCTTTTTACTATATAAACCAAGTAAAAAATTTAAAAACTTATATGGGAAAAGTCTCTGAATTAATTGTAAAAGGAAATGTGAGACTTCATCAACTAGCAGGTATAGACTCAGCAAAGATTATAGTTCCTTTTACTGGTGATGAAATTAAAAAATTATGGGAAGACAATGAACCTTGGTAAAGAACTTGTGCTAATTTTTTGAGAGACATTAATAGCAATTATCCCAAAAGTGATAGAATTAACCTTATAAAGAGAACTACTTGAATTCTTCCCCCAATTGTACATGATGTACCAATAACTGGAGCCTGTACATTTTATACAGATGCAAATAAATAGGAAAGGCAGGTTACAAATCAGAAGAATTAAGTAAAGTAGAACAAAGCCCTTATAATTTTGTTCAAAAGGCGAATTATGTTATTCTCATGGTACTAAGAGATTTTAAAGAACTTCTCAGTATAGTTACTGATTTACAATATGCAGAAAGAATTGTATTGCATATTGAAACTACTGAATTTACACCAGATGATACATAATTGACTTCATTATTGATATAGGTTCAATATGTAATCAGGAATAAGCTTTGTCCTATATACATAACACACATGCTATCCCTTATAGGTCTGCCAGGTCCTCTAGCACAAGGTAATGCAAAAATTGATTGATTATTGATTGGAAGTGTGCTCTAGGCCTCAGAATTTCATAAGAAACATCATGTCAGTAGCAAAGGTTTAAAGAGTTTTCTATTACATGGCAACAAGCTAAGGAGATTATAAAGAGATGTCCAACTTGCTCTTTCTATAGCCAAACACCATTAACCAGCAGGGAGTAACCCAAAGGGTACTCAAGGGAATGAGATCTGGCAGATGGATGTGTTCCACTTTACAGAATTTGGGAAATTAAAATATGTACACCACATCATTGATACTTATTCAGATTTTCAATAGCCAACTTCTTTGACCACAGAAATGGTTGAATCAGTAATCGTGTATTTATTAGAAGTTATGGCCATCATGAGTATCCCTGCACAAATAAAGACAGACAATGGTCCAGCATATGTGTCTAAGAAAATGAAACAGTTTTTTGCTTATTATAATATAAAGCATATTACAGGTATACCAAACAATCCTGCAGGTCACACAGTTATAAAAAGATCAAATCGAACTATAAAGACTATGCTAAACAAACAGAAAGGAATGGAAAATATCCCCAGAAATAGATTGCATAATGCTTTATTAACCTTGAATTGTCTTAATGCTAATGAGAAAGGAACAACAGCAGCAGAGACATTGGATAATAGAAATCAGCCTGTATATTTCAAAGATGTGCTGACCTCACAACGGAAACCAGGAAATGTGCTATGTTAGGGAAGGGGTTTTGCTCTTGTTTCCACAGGAGAAGAAAAGCTATGGATACCATCAAAATTGATAAAGATTCAGTTTGAAAAAGAGAAACCTCTTGATAAAGAGAAATAATGGCTCATCCACAGAGGTGACAATCATATAGGTGGTAAGAAAACCTCATAAGGGTTGGTGCAGGTGTATGTTCTTGTCTTTGCAGGAAAATATTCATCTTCAAAGAGTGGAGAGACCTTGGACATCTAGATGCCTAAAGATAAAAAAATAGCTATCCAGAAAGAATCAACAAGCAAAGAGAAATCTGCCTTATGATACTGTTTTATCTGCATGGTAATATTTGATTATTTGAACATGTATACATCTCTACTTAAAAATAAGAGCTGGGCCGGGCGGTGGTAGCGCACGCCTTTAATCCCAGCACTTGGGAGGCAGAGACAGGTGGATCTCTGTGAGTTCGAGACCAGCCTGGTCTACAAGAGCTAGCTCCAGGACAGGCTCTAAAAGCTGCAGAGAAACCCTGTCTCGAAAAACCAAAAAAAAAAAAAAAAAAAGAGCTGGCTTTGGAGTTGGACAATTGAAGCAGTTCTAGAAAGTGACGTCCCCTCTCCCACCAAAGTTTGTCCTCACTGTTAGAGACACCACATAGTAGTTGATTATTACTTGCATAGGGTTGGGGGTTGGAGTAAAAATTATGTATGCCTAGAGATCTCAAAAAATAAATAAAATAAAAAAGGAAGAGTGAATTGGATAATAGGTAATTTAGTGTGAAATTATTCACACTAATAATAATAGTGAGTAACAGAGTGAATACTTGTGAGCTATTATTTATGGACAATTTACACTGGTATAGTTTCTTGCACATTGATACAAGTTCAAATTATATTTGCTATTTCTCTTTACAGACTTGTACACTTATGCACATCTATTTTGTCATATTGCATGCATGCACATTTCTACCTCTGTTTAAGACATTGATACAATTTTAGGATATATTTATCATATTGCATTATATATTTTTACCTCTGATTAAGATATTTATACATTGTTTACATTTTTATGTCATTGTCCTCCTTTACTGCACAGTTGTTTAAAGATTGTTTAAGCTGGGCGGTGGTGGCGCACGCCTTTAATCCCAGCACTCGGGAGGCAGAGGCAGGTGGATCTCTGTGAGTTCGAGACCAGCCTGGTCTACAAGAGCTAGCTCCAGGACAGGCTCTAAAAGCTGCAGAGAAACCCTGTCTCAAAAAAACCAAAAAAAAGATTGTTTAAATATTCTGATATGAAGTCTTAATCTTTAATAAATATGTAGGTATTAAGTATTATAGGTCAATATTCATTCATGTTTGTTATACTTTTAGTCAGACTAATTAGGTTCCTTAGATACATGGAGATTATATTCTCCATAGATAGGTAACCTTCAACCACTTCAAAGATCTGTAGCACATGGCATTTAAATAACTTAGGGTTCTGTTGACGTGAGACACAATTGCTCCTGGGAGCACCAATCTATTCCCGAGAGAGTGTTGAGCACCAAAGACATTCCACTCAGAGTTTGTCTTCTTCTTGGCACAACTAACCTTTGGGCAAGAAACTGCCCATGGCTCGACCACTGACAAAGTGCATGATGTCCAGACTGGATAAGGGGCATACAAGAAAAAAGACTGCCAAATCTTGCCAAGACAGGGTAAGACGGTTTTGAAAAATTTCCTGCCTCTGAAAATGGTCTGTCAGTTACTCTAGGCCATAGACAAAGTTGGTTGCTTCAATATTGCAAATGAGACTTTGGGTGATTGCTAAGGCAGCCAGTTGTCTCTGTCATCTACTGCACATTTTGGAAGCTGCTTGATTGCACTTCCTGACTACTCAAGTAATATTATTTCCCTTCTCAGTCCTTCAATGGGGTTGAAAATTAGATAGTCGTAGTTACCATCCTCTTATGATCTAGCCAAGTCATTTCCAATACAAGACTTAGACTCCTTAGGATAGAATATTTATTAAAACATTTAGCATACTTCCTTGCTTAATATTGTTTATGCTGGTTGTAATTCTAATCCTATATTTGATATCTGTTCCTAGTGTATATAGTTTTGTTTTGGAACTCTCTTATTCAAACAAAAGGGGGAGGTGCTGTGGGAGCTCCTTCTGCTCCTTCAGCCAATAGCCTTTAAGATACCAGCCCACTTGGGTGTGGTCTCTTATACTATAAATGCAGCTGTAACGCCTGTGCTCACTCTCTTGCTTACAGCTCTCACTTCCGGCTGCTAGACTCTGTTCCTGTTCCCTGCTCGTGCAGAGGACTGTGATCTACGACAGTGATCTGTAAGTCTCCCCTAAATAAATAACCCTTTTTTGTACGTAATTCTGAACTAGTGTGGGATTATTTTCTATCTTCCACCATCAGTGTAGCTATTGCCATGTCTCTTAGAAACAATTTGTACCACATTTTCTGTTATAACCATTTCCACCTTGGTGTGTGTATAGAAGGGGGCATTTCCCCAGCTAGTCTGGTTGTTGTACCTGAAGGCAAATCTGTGCTTGGTCTAAAACACCAATCTCAGTTATTGTGATGGGTGCTAAGAGGCTAGACTGTAATTGATCGAATGATCCTTCTCTAACAAATGCAAGCAGGCTATTCAGCAAGTCCTCAGAGAGACAGTCTTTTTTATCCTGCCTCCCCTGGTGTAGCAACATTGGACAAAGGCTCCTCTGGAGTGGTCTTTTCTTGCCTACTTTCAATGTAGGCTAAGCTGGGAACATAAAGACCACAGGGAGCATGAGGCAGAGCCAGTGCATTAGCAGTGGTCAGGACAGCTCAGCATTTAGCAGAGCAAGTTGTGAAACCACCAATGCAGGTGGCTGCTCTCACCCCTTGGCAGTTCTGTGTTGGTGTGTGCCCAGCACCTGGCACCCAGCTCCTGAATGGATACTGCAACTTCTAAGCAGCTGGCAAGTGTGTCAGCCTGGAGCTCCATCCTCTGGCAAGAGGCAGGCTTCCTGAGTTGTCATGGCAGCCGTCGCTGTGCTGGGGAGGATTCAGGCAGCTGGCCGAAGAAGCAGCCAAATGATTTAAGAGTAGCCAGGGAAAGGATCAGAAATATGGAAATAGAGAGATAACAAGAGAGAGTAGTGAGCCGAGAATAATGAAGAACAAAAGCTGGGGGGGGGGGGGGCGCGTTGCTGGTCACCAGAATATTCCAGGATTCCAGAAAGCTGTCAAGCTATAGAGGTGCAGGATCTTGCACCTAAGGATGTAACATTGGCCTTGGCCAGAAGCAAGAGAACCTGATACCCAAGGCCTGCAGGACTGTGACACTAGAGGATGCCACTAATGGCTGCACCTTCTTCCCACTGCTGTGGCTCCTTGCTACTGAACACTAGGGGCAATGACCAGCAACTAGAGAGCTTGCCTCCCTATGACTTCATTTGGGTTGAGCACAAGAATCTGAGGGACAATTATTTTGACTTCTACAAATGTGCCTCCATTTATTCATCAACTTCATTATTGGTGGGTGGGGGCATTTGGACTATTTCCAAGCAACAAGCTTTCCAGTACACGTGTGCATACAATGGTAGAATTACATATTGATCTACCTAGTTAAAAAGCAATTGCTTCCCAGAATAGCTAGATGAACAACCCCTCTCTCTCTAGCTATGTACTGAGTGACCCTTCCTCCAAGCATTTAACAAGAATTGGAAATGTTAGACTTTGAAAGGTTTGTTACTCTTGAAGCTATGCTATATAGTCTGTAGTTTTATTTTGCATTTTGTCAGTTACTAAAGAGGCTAAGTAAGCACCATGTTATGTATGACTATGCAATGATCTCAGATTGTCAGTCGACAGAAAAGGCCTCCCTCTAACTGCTAGTTGACTGAAATCTTAATGTAGTATGGGAATGGAAAGAAAAACAGCAGAAGCAAGAAATATCCCTTGGCCAGTCAGTGGTGGTCCACACCTTTAATCCCAGCATTCAGGAGGCAGAGGCAGGTGGGTCTCTGAGTTTAAGGCCAGCCTGGTCTACAGAGTGAGTTCCAGGACAGAGAAACCCTGTGTTGGACAGAAGAAGAGGAGGAGGAGGAGGAGGAGGAGGAGGAGGAGGAGGAGGAGGAGGAGGAGGAGGAGGAGGAAAGGAAGGAAGGAAGGAAGGAAGGAAGGAAGGAAGGAAGGAGAAAAGAAAAGAAACAAAACGAAAAGAGAAGAAAAGGAAAGGAAAGAAAAGAGAAGAAAAGAAAAGAAACATTCCTTGTTTTGAAAAGGGTTTGACCAGACTAGCCTGAGCTCCAAAGCTCAAGACAGCCTTTTGCTTTGCTGTCCCAACCTGCCATGCTATGATGCACAGCTCAAAACAGATTTAACATTTAAAATGATATTTAAAGATGGCTATGGTTTTTTGAGACAGGGCTTATCTGTGTAGCCTGACTGTCCTGGAACACACTCTGTAGACCAGGTTGGCCTCAAACTTAAAAACGGGTCTGCCTCTGCCTCTCAAGTGCTGGAATTAAAGGAGTGTGCCACCTCAGCCCCGTTTATTACCACTAGTTTTAATTTTATATTACAAGTGTCTTGTTCTTTTCCTTAAAAAGGCTTGTAACTTAGCCGCAGAATAAAGGACCAGCTTCAGAGAAACAGCATCATCAAAACAGGCCCCTTCCAGCTGGGTCCAGTCTCCTTTCTACTGAGTCTTAAGTCATTGGGTACCTTTTTCTTCACTTAAAATCACAGAGGAACTCTGAGCAAGGGAAGGTGGAGGGCAGCTCACCTGGAGGCAGGAAGAGCGTGGCGCGCACACGGCCCTCGCGCACGGGCACGCGCCGCACCCCGGGCGCCATGAAGTGACGCTCGTGCACCGCCCGCGCCAGCAGCCGCCCGCCGTCGGGCTCGTGGCCGTCCAGCACCTCCAGCTCCACCACGAAGGGCGTCTGCACGTCGCGCTTGATCAAGCGCCAGAGCGGCCGATCGGGCTCCATGGCCCAGAGCAGCCCCATGGGCTCGAGCCCCGCGAAGCTGCCGCCCAGCGCGGGCGCGCGCGCCAAGTCCAGCTCGCCGTGGGGGTCGGCGCGGTAGCGCGCGTGGGAGCGGAAGAGCGCGCCTTTCTCGTCGCGCAGGGCGGCGCGCAGTGTGACGGGCTGCTCGGGGGCCAGGCCGCGCACTGAGATGCTCAGCGGCTCGTCCCAGCAGCTGCGACCCGCGGGCTCCAGGCTCAGCGTCGCCATCATCTGGAACTGGACGAGTTGGGGCGGGTGGACTGGACTCCAGGAGTAGTAGTCGTGAGCAGGACGACTCGGTCCACTCCCATTGGTTGGCCTCGGACACATCCTCCAATCTCTGAAACTTCTTTGTGCAAATTCAAGATTCCCGATAGAAAAGGAGAATGTTTGGTAAGAACCAAGACTCGCCTGGAAATCCAAAGTGTGTCCTAAGTCAAAGCACATTGACAGCCAAGCTGAAAAGATTAGAAGCTGCAGCTCCACAATGAAATTCAGGTGGTTCCCAAGAAACATGCATGGCCCAGTTCCCTCTTAACCCCTAGTCTCTGACCAAGAATTTCCCTCGAAATTTCCTGGCCAGCTCAGCGTTTATGGACTTCGACTGCTGTTAAATTTTGAGGGACTTTAGAAAGGCACCCAGTTTTCTAGATGTATTTCCCTTATCTGAAAGGCATGCTAGGACTAGTAAATAAGAAGGGGATGCACACCTTGTAGCCTGGGTTTCACTTGGGGAAGGGGCGTTGTGTCCCTTGTCATCGTGTCTCCCCCCCACACACACCTCCTCTTCACTCCCCCCCATCACACACATACATATCTAGCTGTTATCCATGTCAAGTTGGATTTCCACCTCTAGGGTTCTTTCAGTCTGAGTTCTGTCCCGAAGTGGTCCACGCAAACTTGGCAACAGGAGGAAGTTTCACAAAGGGATTACGGCCTTTTACAAAGGCGTGGGAAAGTTTGGGAGCAAAAGGATACGATGGTGTTTGGTGCAGAACTGTGGTCCCCCACCTAAAGGGAAGAGGGTTGCCTGACAGGAACTGCGGCGCTCTGAGCCAGAGTCAAGTGACCTTGGATGGCGCGTAGGCGCGGGTAGATGGAATACTTTGATTCCAGTCTTCTTTTGTTGACGTGTCGCCAGTGCCTCTGCTTGGCTAAACACCACCACCAGCGCTCGCGCGCGCGCTCCCGCAGCTCAGCTCTGCATACCAGTAGAGTGAGCAGCGTGGAGAAGCAAGGATATGCAGGTGGGAGGTATCCGACCAACAGAAGCTCAATAAATACTTGCAAACTGAGAAAGAAGTTATCGCTCCGGGTTCAGGTTTTACTGACCTTTCTCCCCATTCCTGCTAATGAAGCAACTGCTGCTTCTTTTGGAATACCTGTTACTAAGTGACAGTGACCTTTCATTCTGGAACAGCGCAGCTTGAAAAAAAAATCAAAAATCAAAAACAAACAAACAAAAAAACCTTGCCTGGCTACCCCAACCCCCAACATAGACCTTAAAATGTGCGGGCAGAATGGAGAAAGCAGCTTCTCTTCCCTTCCCATGATGCCCCCGAGGGTGTGCGGAGGGTGCAGATGATTCTCGAAAACATGAGGGAAAAGAACACAAGGAGGTGGCCTGGGACTGGCTACTGAAAGCAGCTTCACGGGAAGGCTCCCTTCCTCAAAGCTGGAAGATGCAGCTGCTTCGCAGTCCCATTGTCGAGAGTACCATATCTATGAAGAACTTAGCTGCCACTCAAAGTTCTCTGTGCCCGTGACAGATCAGAAAATTCTATGGGATATGAAAATTCTAGGATAGTTCACTGACTGGAGGTAGCTGTCCTTACTACCCAAATGGATGACACACTGTGTCCAGAATTAAACCGAAGCATTGTTTTCTGTCCCTTGTGCAGTTGGATTTCACTGGAAAGAAAACATCCTTTGCTTGACCTAGCACTGAATTTCTCTGTTTCAGATTAAGGACACTCCCTGACAGATTTCCCTCTGAAATCTCCTGAATTTGTCCGCAATTAAGTGACACAGAGTTCAAGGAGTTCAATATGGAAATGCTGAAGTATAGAAATTGTGGCATCTGGGTCAGCGCTATCCTTACCCTGAACTGGGTTTCAGACACTTGCTTATATCTTACTTGGACAGATTATGGTAAATATGAAGAGATGTGAAATATCTCCTTATCTCGCTTTATCTTTCTCTGCCTCTCTTGTTTAACTAGGGCTGCCAGTTACACACACAGACATAACCTTGGACTCCTGATTCCACCTCCCACGCCGTGGGATTACAGAGTCGTACCTGGCAGCAACTGAAAATGTTTTGAGGCTAAACTATAAGGTCAAACACTGACTGGCAAGCGAGGCAAACTGCTGTAGAAAACTGTGTGGAGACCAGAAAGAGCACACTGGTAGGAGCAATAGAAGTCGTGAGATTGAAACTATAGGAGTCTATTTTTTAGACAAGCATCTACCTTAGATACTGCTCCACCGGCCGGCATGTCTGCGTCTATGCCAGCACCATGCTGTCTTGTTACTGCGACTCCACAGTGTGTCCATTTTTTAAAAAATTCATCTTATGTGTATGGGTGGTTTTGTTTGTTTGGCTGATTTTTCCCTGTGTGTGAGACTGCTTTGCCTGCATGTATATCTTTGCACCCCATGCGTGTCTGGTGCCCGAGGACGCCAGAAGAAAGCATTGGATTCTCCACAACTAGAGTGACAGATGGTTATGAGCTGCCTGGTGGGTGCTGGATTCTAAGCCAGGTCCTCTTTTCAAAGTTTCTGGTGTTTGGGGGCTCCTCAATCCCTCCACAACATATTCTATAACTCTATATTGTGTTGCTGCCAAGATTTCCTTTTCTGCATGATTGTTTTGACTACGTGAGACCTTTTGTACTTCTATATGAATTTTAGGATTCTTTCCTAGTCATATGAATAGAGTCATTATCATTTTGATGCAGATGGCACCGAATCTGTAGATTTCTTTCTCCACTAGCTATTGCAGCAATAGCAACATACAGGTTTTTCTGTCTCCGTGTGTCCATAACTTTTATCTTCAGTGTGTTTTGCAATGTTTATTGTAGAAGTCCTTCCTCCTCTTGCTTAGCTTTACTCCTGAATTATTCTCACGAGTTTATGAATGGAATAGTTTCCTAATTTTTCTCCCAGCAAGTTCATTGTTATTGTATGAAAAACTACTGACTGGTGGGCAGGATAGAGCACAGCTGTAATCACAATGCAAAGGAGAGGAGGCAAGAGGAGGAGCATTTGGGGGTGGCCTGGACTACCTGGTTGATGCCTTGTATAGAAAAAGAAACAGTACTAATATTTGTACTTTGTTTTTATATCTTGCTGTTCTGCTGAATTTGTTTATTGGTTTGAGAGTCTTAGTGTAGGTCCTTAGGATTTTCTAAACACAAATTCACATTTTTTACACTAAAGAAAAAATGATGGTGCGATTTTGCCCTTGATTAATTTTGTACTGCCTTGTACCCAATAATTTTCAAATGGCATTTGGCCATTCTTGCATGCCTGCAGTGAATCAAGTCTTCCTCTCCTCCTCCTAGTTCTCCTATCATAGATAGTTGGGGGGGAAGCCCCTCTGAGGGTAGAAGAGGGTCATTGCTAGACAAAAATCAAAAGTTCAGTGCCCCGGTTTGTTGTTTTCTCTCCTTCCTTCCTTCCTTCCTCCATTCATCTCTCTGACTGTCTTTTGTTTTGATATTTTCAGGTTTTGGTAAGAGCAAAATGTTGCTCTGTGTGAAGAATTGGGATCAACGCTCATTCTCCCTTAAGCTGTTGGCACAGTTCATCATGAAGCCACACTGCTGGGAAGCCACACTGCCTAAATCTAGTTGCTCGGTGACTGTTAAGTTTTGTAACCTCTTGGTTTAATTTTGTTAGGTCATTTGTGTCCAGAAATTTGCCTGCTTCTTCTAGATCTTTTTTTTTTTTAAACTTATTTGCGTGTAGTTTTAAAAACCATTCCCAATGATCCTTTTCATCTCTGTGGCACCAGTTACAATGCGATGTTTTGTATATCAGCGTCCTCTCTCCCACTCTACCCCCTACTTGGTTGCTTCAGCTCTAGGCTTACCAATCTTTTTGTTTCATCAATTCTTTTTTAATTGATTTTTTTTTTAGTCTTCTTTATTTCTGCACTGATCTTATTATTTCTTCCCTTTTACTGACTTAGGAGTTTAGTTTGTCCTTGGTTACATTTGTTTGTGAGTGTGTGTTTCCTTGGTATTTGGTGGGGGGGGGGGAGGGGCAGAGTCTCCAGTAACCCAGGCTTTCCTCAAGCTTACCACGTAACCAAGGATGACCTTGAACTTCTCTCCCCTCCCCCCACTGAGACAGGGTTTCTCTGTGTAACAGCCCTGGCTGTCCTGGAACTTGATTTGTAGACCAGGCTGTACTAAAGGGTGAGTTTAAGCACAGGTGAGACTTGGTGGCACATAGCTCAGGGGTGGCAGGTCCTTGGCTCAAGGCAGAAGTATCCTGTACACCTGCTAAATCCGTATGGCCAATAAGATAATTTTAACAGAAGAGCTTTAACTCTGTTCCGCTTTGCGTTCTAAGTATCCATCTACTCATCAGAGTGAGCCTTGGGGTCCCACTATTGCTATAGTTCAGACTCACTTTCCCTTAAAGGGCTCCCCAAAATGGCAACACGTGCTGATGGTGTTATTGGGAAGTGAGTGAGTCATGAGGGCTCAACCTTCAGTGAATTGACCCACTGATGAATTCTTAGGTGAATGAACTCTTCAGTATGGAGCTTAGTTGAAGGATGTGGAGCCGTGTGTTTGGAGAGTACATCTTGTTGCTGTCTCCTTCCTGTCTCCCTGCCTCCTGCTGCCATGATGGTCTGCCTTACTCATGCCTAAAGCATTGGGGCCAGTCAGGTGGGACTGAAGAAGCTGTGAGCAAAAATACACTCTTCCTTTCCTTAAATTATATTTTTATTTGATTTATTTTATGTCTGAGTGTTGTTGTGGAATGTTATTTTAATTGTAATTATGTAAAGGTGTGTTACACTCGTTTATGCTGCTGAATATTACTTTGACTGGGTAAAGGTGTGTCATATGTGCTTCTGCTGCCTTTGTTTAGTTATGATGTAAACATGAGTTTCATTGGTTTCACCTTGCCTGTCTAAGGCACTTGATTGGTGTTATAAGACGCTGAACGGTCAATAGCTAGGAAGAAGAGAGATAGGCAGGGCTGGCAGGCAGAAAGTATAAATAGGAGAAATCTATGCTCGAGAGAGGAGAGAAGAAAAGGGGGGAGAAATAGAGGAACAGGCCTAGGGCCAGAAGCCGCCAGACAGACAGACAGACATGAGAAACAGAAAAATAAGACAGACAGAAAGAAAGGTAAGAAGCCCCACGGCAAAATATAGATAGAGAGAAGCAGATTAAAATAAGAGCAGCAATAAGGCCAAGCATTTATAACTAAGAATAAGTCTTCATGTCAAGATTTGGGAGCTGGTTGGGGACCCCAAAGAAAGCCTGTTACTGAGTGATTTGCCTACATGTATGAATATGCACCGTGTGTATGCTTGGTGCCTGCAGAGTTCAGAAGAGGGCATACCAATCCCCAGAACTGTATAAATGGTTGTGAACCACAGTGTGGGTGCTGGGAATCAGAACCCAGGTCCTCTGCAAGAGCAACAAGTATTCTTATCCATTGAGCCCTCTCTCCAGGCCCATTTTGTTGTTGTTATTGTTGTTGGTTTGTTTCTCTCTGTAGCACTGACTGTCCTGGAATTCACTCTGTAGACCAGGCTGGCCTCACACTCAGAGATCCTCCTGCCTCTGCCTCTGTCTCCACCCAGCTTGCTTGTTGTTTGTTTTTGTTTCTGTTTTGATGAGGTACTTTATTGAAGTGAGAGAAAACTAACAAACGCAAGTGTTTTTATAAAACTGAGGGTGTCTCATTTGGTGCATAAGAATGTTGTATTCACAACCCAGTCCAGAAAATGGCCTATGGAGCTAAAGAGAGTTCTCAAAAGAATAAATGCGAGCCGGGCGGTGGTGGCACACGCCTTTAATCCCAGCACTCGGGAGGCAGAGGCAGGCGGATCTCTGTGAGTTCGAGACCAGCCTGGTCTACAAGAGCTAGTTCCAGGACAGGCTCCAAAGCTACAGAGAAACCCTGTCTCGAAAAAACCAAAAAAAAAAAAAAAAAAAAGAATAAATGCGAATGGCCGGTGGATATTTAAAACACTGTTCAACGGCTGTAACTACCAGAGAAAGGCAAATTAAAATACTTTTGAGGTTCTATTTCATGTAGTCAGGATAGCTATCATCCAGAAAACCAAGGCTGATGAGGATGTGAAGAAGGGGGAACTTTTATTCCATATTGGTCGGACGCTGTTGCAGTCACTTCGAAAATCCATGCAGGGGTTTCTCGAAAAGCTAAAAATAGAGCCACCACATGTCCCAACTTTATCATTCCTGGGCATATACCCAAAAATCTGTATGTCCTGCTACAGGGATACCTGTATGTCCACACTCACTACTCTTCTGTTCACGACAGACAGGACATGGAACCAACCTAAATGTCCACTACCTCATGACTGAGATGAAAATTTGATACGTTTACACAGTGGAATCTTACTAAACTCTAAGGAAAAATGAGACTTTCGGGTAAATGGATGGGTCTAGAAAATATTATACTGAGTAGGGTAATCCAGGCCCAGAAAGACAAATGCCACACAGTCTTTCTCCTATGTGGACCTAAGTTTAGCTTTGAATTGTTAGAGGTCAGTGTTCAACTTGGAGCACCTGTAGAGATTGGGAAGCTAGAAAATGGCCATTAAGAATTAGAAGAAGTGGCCTTAAGAGAGGGGTATGTTGGGTCACATGTGATACCAAAGCAGAGGGGGCATTTACTGGGGACAGAAAGGTTTACCTTGGCTTGGGGGTAGGGAGGATGGGGGAAAAGAGGGAGTTGATGCATTTACCTAATTATTCTTTACCAATCAAAACTCGGGAGTCAGATATTGGGGTAAGAACCTGAATGATCAAAGAAGCAACCAGTGACCTCCTATCTCTGTCTCCTCCATTCGAAAAGGACTGAGGTCCTCTCTAAGCCCTGCGTTACTACTTCCTGTCTCTCTAACTGTCCTCCAAAACCTCTGCTTAATTTTGGTCAGCTAGTAGTTAGCTCTACCGTCTGACTCAAAGCAAAGTTTATTGTCAGAATGTATCACACAACAGGAAGTAAAGGGGTGGGGCTAACCAAAACTAATGATACATGAAAAGTCTACATGGAAAGGTAGTTTCTAAGTCAATTTAAAAATATATGTTTTTTTTTGTTTTTTGTTTTTTGGGGGTTTTTGGTTTTTTTGTTTGTTTGTTTGTTTGTTTTTGAGTCAGGGTTTCTCTGTAGCTTTGGAGCCTGTCCTGGAACTAGCTCTTGTAGACCAGGCTGGCCTCGAACTCACAGAGATCCGCCTGCCTCTGCCTCCCGAGTGCCCAGCGAATATATGTTTGTTTGTTTGTTTTTTTTTTTTTTTTTGGTTTTTCGAGACAGGGTTTCTCTGCAGCTTTTTTTAGAGCCTGTCCTGGAACTAGCTCTTAGGGTCTGAAGGGAGGCAACCTGTATGTGGATAATGATACTTCTAAAAGCCATAATAGAAATTCCAGGGCCACGTCTAGGATACCTCCTCATGACCTGTCAGCCACAGAGGCACAGAGGCCCCTAAAACAACACAGGCTGTTGCCATTGCTCTCGGTTCCCTACTAGAACTAGATGTTAGATATTCCTGAAGAGATCACACAGTTTGGCTGCAGGGCATATAGATATCTAGCTGGAATTGAGCCGGGAGTTTCTTCAGTGCTGGCTAGCATCCAGTGTATTAGAAAGTATTACATGGGCTGATTGGGGAGAGAGGTCACCAACAGTCGTACACAACGGTGAACCCTGCAAGCCACATCATCAACTTGGCAGGCAATCGGCATCAATGACGCAATAGTGGCATGACTATTTTGAAAATAACCATCTGCTTTCTGATTGGATTCTAGGCTTGCCCTCACAGGAGGAACTGATGACTGGTACCATAAACTCACTGAAAAGTCTGTAGCTAGAGTGGTCATAAGCCCTGGGGGAGAACCTCCCACTGCCATTCTGCTACAAGAACATGATGTCAAACTGCCCCCTGAACGTTTTTGTTTCTGTCTGTAGACTAATGCTCCTCTTGGTCACAGGCAGAACAGCTTCACTTTGTAGAGGGTGACAGGTAACCCAGATTCGTCACTGGCCAGAGGGCTGAGACTAAATGGCTGTTGAGTGCTCAGTCCTAAACTGGGCATCTGTATAAAACCCCTTCAAGGCTCAGGGGACAGGATGGAAGAGACAGCAGAAGAAAGTAAGACCCAGAGTTGGGACGGAGTTCCGTGAAAGACTGGCTTCTAGATGTGACATAAGTACTGCCCCCATGAACTCATGGTCACTGGCACACAAGACCTGCTGAAGACTGGGTCCATCAATATTCTGGCATGTTTGGGGATTTCATAAACCCCCGTGTCGTAGTGAGAGCTACCATCGCTGTGAAAAAACACCAGGCTAAAGCACAATGGGGCAGAAAGGGTTTATTTGGTATAGTGGTAGATTATTTGTGTTTTAATAAATAAAGCTTGCCTGAAGACCAGAACACAAAACAATCACACTAGTCAGCCATACAGGCCAGGCAGTGGTGGCACACACCTTTAATCCCAGCAGCCACACTAGTTAGACATAGAGGCCAGGCAGTGAGGATGCATGCCTTTGTTTTTGGTTTGTTTGTTTTTGTTGGGGTTTTGTTTTGTTTTGTTTTGAGACAGGGTTTCTCTGTGTAACAGTCCTAGCTGTCCTGGAACTAGCTCTTGTAGACCAGGCTGACCTTGAACCCACAGAGATCTGCCTGCCTCTGCCTTCCAGGTGCTGGGATTAAAGACGTGCGCCACCACTGCCCAGCATGGTGTTCGCCTTTAATCCCAGCACTAGAGAAGAATATAAAGGGGGATGAGAAAGGAACTCTCTCTCTCTCTCTCTTTCAGTCTGAAGATTTCATAGAGGTAAGCACTCTCTAGTGGCTTAGCTGCTTTTCTTTTCTGATCTTCAGGTTGAACCCAAAGATTTGTCTCTTGGTTCTTCTGATTCATGTTACAATTTGGTTTACTCTTCCACAGCACTGTTCATCATCAAAGGAAGTCAGGACAGGAACCTGGAGGTAGAAGCTGACGGACGCAGAGGCCATTAGGGGGACTGTTTACTGGCTTGCTCTGTCTGCTTTCTTATAGAAAACAGGATCAACAACCCAGAGATGGTACCACCCACAATGGGCTGGGCCCTCCCCCATTGATCACTAATTAAGAAAATGCCTTACAGGCTTACGGTTTATACTCTAAAATATGCATCAGTCTAAAGGCTTTAACTGTGATTGACCTTTCTGTGGTGAAGAGTTGAATACTCTTCCCTTGTTCTGGAAAGGAAACATTCAATAACTTGGATAAAAGAATAACTTAGTTAAAAGTTCCAGCAAATAAAAATAAGCCAGATTTAGAGAAAAGAGAGACTACCAGAACTTGAAGAGAGACCTTGACAATATTGCATGCAGACAAAAGCAAAAGAAAAATGAGAAGGCAGCAAGAAAATACTCAAGATCTCTAAGACAGCACTAAACGATCAACATCAAGCTTCTTGTAAGTTACTTCTGTAATCCTAGAACTTGGGAGGCTGAGTTAGGAGGATTTCTGTGAGTTCAAGGCCAGTCTATGCTATATGGGGCATTTTAGACCAGCTCTGATATAGAAACCCTGTTTCAAGAAAATAAGTAGTTCCAGCTGGATGGCTACAGTAAGGCACTTACTGCACAAGCCTGGTGTCTTAAATTCAATCCCTAAATGCTGTGGGATAATCCTTATGTATGCAGTGAGTATATTTTACTCTTATTGGCTAATAATAAAGGTGATTGTCCTATAGCAAGGCAGAATAAAGTTAGGCAGGAAAACTAAACTCAGAATGATGGAATAAAGAAGGGTAGACTTGGAGGAGTAGGAGAGAATGAGTCAGACATACAAAATGAGATAAAGGTAAAGGCCACCAGCCTCAGAGCAGTACATGACTCAATAGAAATGGGTTAAGTTGTAAGAGTTAGTTAGTAATAAGTCTGAGCTATTGGCCAAGTGTCAAAGCACATGTTGTTCCAACACAGAAAACTATCTTCCCTAACCAGACTGGTACGGAGACGCAAAGACTAATCAGACACAACTTATATGGTCATCATTGAAGGGCATCTCAGGGTCTTTTCTCCTCATGATCTCCTGACGATCCCCACGTTTATTCTCCAAACAGCTTATATACCATCACATAAATTGGGGGGGATACATTAGGTTGTCTCCTGGGCAACCAGGTGAATGACCTTTTGTCATGTCCGCACGTACCTGTTTGCCGAGTATGCTAGCTTTCATGTAGGCCTGAATTAGCATCTTTATAAGATATCCTCCAAATTACAAAGGAAAGGAACACCAAACATGCTGATCTTTGTTAGGCAGAGACAGCTTGTCTGCAGAGCTATGTGACCCCCTTAGATCGGGCCTATGGCTTTTGTGCCTGGTAGCCACACTATACAGAAATATGGGCCTACAGCCAAGCATTTTATAATCAATATTAGCTTCTGTGTGTTTATTTGGGATTGGGCAGTCGGGACAAAAAACTCCATTTACACCTGAATCCACAGTGGAAGGGGAGAACAAACTTCCCAACATTGTCTTCTAACCTTCACACAGGCATCATGGCTTGTATGCCCAAGTTATTTACTCACACCATACACATATATAAACAATAATAAAAAATAATAAGAGTAAAACAGTTAAATGATCAGGTGATTGATGGGCATACCCAATCAGGCTGAGGTCATAGAAAAATTGACTCACTGAAACAACAGAGGAAAAGTTCTCAAAACTTGGGAAAGACAGAGGTTCCCAGGTAGAGGTGGCATTTGGAACCCCAAATAGACACAACCAGAAAAGAATCCCTCCACGTTGTGTTATCAGCACCACCGCCTTCCACAGCCCTTATCGCTAGTCTTCCTAGAGATAAGCAATCTGGCAGAGTGCCGACGTAACCCACACAAGGACCTGTACAGGTGTGGTGTCTGCAAACGTGCTTTTCCTCCCTGATATTATAATAGTGGAGGACATCTGCTTAGGACCTCGGACTTGCCTCCCTGGGAGTGGGTTGACAGTTGTAGTGGTTTGGAAGAAATTGGCCCCCAAAGGCAGTGGCTTATCAGGAGGTGTGGCTTTGTTGGAGTAGATATGGCCTTGCTGGAGGAAGTGTGTAAGTAGCAATGGGCTTTGAGGTTTCCGATGCTAAGGATACCATCCAGTATCTCAGTCAGCTTCCTGTTTCCTGCAAACATAGGACTCTCAGCTAGGTGTCCCTGCCTGTTTTAGAAATACTTTATTTTCTCCCTGGCCTCAAAGGTTAATAGCTTATTTTTATAAGTCAGTGAGTGGAAGTGCTGTGCCAGCAACTGTCGTTCTTCTGAGCGAGGGACATCAGGATTAACACACAACACAACTTCAGGTTCTGCAGATAAGCCCTTTATTCCACTTTCTCACACAGTATATATAGCCCTCAGCAGGGGAGGCTGAACCAGCAAAAGCAGGAAGCTCATCACCGTAATTCACATGGCTTAAAAACATTGCTGAGAACAACAGATTGTTCTTGTTTTTGGAACAATCAACCACAAGAGTGCAAAACAGGTCAAGTGGGGGTGCGAAGGCCTGTCCTCAAGGGACCCAACAAGAAGTTGCCAAACCTTAAAATTATCGTGTCCCTAGACAGGTTTTTCTGGAAAGAGGAGTCTCCTTCACTCAGATCATCCAGCTGAAGGTACTGCCTTCTTAGGTAGGTGAAACATTTGACACATCCACTGGCTCTCAGCACTCAGGTGGTGTAGGAAGCTCCTCTGTATGCTGTGGATATATTTTATTACCATTGGTTAATAAAGAAGCTGCTTTGGCCTAAGACAGGTAAGAATATAGCTAGACAGGAAAGCTAAACTGTATATAAGGAGAAAGAAGGTGGAATCGAGGGAGAGGCAAGCAGCTGCTGGGGAAGCAAAATGTGAAGTAATAAGCCATGAGTACTGTGGTAAGACGTAAACTAATAGAAACAGGCTAATGTAAGTTGTAAGAGCTAGTTAATATTAAGCCTGAGCTAATAGGCCAAACAGCATTAATTAATATTAGGCCTCTGAGTGGTTATTTTAAAAGTGGCTGTGGGGCCAGGAGGGATGAGAAATCTCCAGTTACTATTTAGTCCCAGCACCTGAGGTAAAAGCATGGATTTTGAGTTCTGTGAGTTTGAGGCCAGTCTGTCTACATAGTGAATTCTAGTACAGTCAGGGCTGTATAAAGAAAGCCTGTCTCAAAAACAAAATCAAACAAACAAAGAGAAAGAATGTAGGTATAAATTAATTTATGGGTTAATCAATAAAGGAATCAGAAATGATCAATGTAACTTCTTCATAGATGGGGAGAGAGGCAGGAACAGAATGAGAAACTGAAAAAAGCTAAGTGGATATTTATGTTTCATTGGTCATTTGAGCGCTTTCTACTTCGTGATTTCTTGGTTGAAGGATATTAGAACTCTCCAAGGCAAAAGCAGCAGAGGGAGAAAGCTGACTTTGATAATACACATATCAGACATAAATGAAGGGTGGCTCCTACACACATGTGCATGAGTGGACATTCAAGTACATGCACACACACACACAAATGAATAAAACTAAAATACATCTTAAAAAGAAAGAAAGAAAAGAAAAGCCTGAGTGTAACTGGAGGTTTCTTTTCCCACCTGGTCCTGCAGCTGCTTTTAAAATAACCACTCAGTAGCTTAATATTCATTACAAACTGCTTGATGTATTAGCTAAGGTCTATTATTAATTAACTCTTACAACATAATTAACCCATTTCTACTATTTTATATTTTACCACGAGGCATAGTGACTTGTTACCTCACATCTTGCATTTCCAGTTACTGCTGGCATCTTCTTCGGACTCTGCCTTCTTCCCCCCACCATCCAGTCTCTCTGTTTAGATTTCCCACCTATCACTATTCTGCCCTGCCACAGGCCAAAGCAGCTTCTTTATTAACCAATGGTAATAAAACATAGTCACAGCATACAGAGGGGAATCCCACGTCATCTCCCCTTTTCTGTCTAATTAAAAAGAAAGTTTTAACTTTATCATAGTAAAATTACATATAAAAAACATTATTAAGCAAGAATTACAGACAATATTTAGTCTAGTTGTATTTGAAAAGAATTAAATAAAATACTCTATTTTTGCAAGTCTAAAGTTTCATATATAATTTATCTTTCAACATAACTAAGGAAAACTATAATTATAACTATCTAGTCTTCAACCCCATCAAAGACTTCAGAAGAACATACTATTACCTAAGTATATAGGAAATGCATTGTAAGAAACTTCCAAAACTCTAGAAATGACAGAGATATCTGGCTGTCTGGACAGTCACCCAAAGTTCTTCTGTAATGTTGGGACATCCATCTTCAGCCTATAGGCCTAGAGTGTCTGGCAGATTTCTCAGTGAAGTAGGAAATCTGATGGACTGTCCTACCTATTTTGGCAAAGTCCGTCAGTTGCTTTCTTCTGTGTCCTGAAGAATTGTCTGACAAACTCTTCTATGAAGCTAGAACCCTGAAGGACTGTCTAACCTTGTTTTGACAAGTTTTCTATGGGTCCTGCATATCCAGTTTATATAGCATATTGCCAAGCAGCCCAGGCAAGAGCAGTTTCTTACCCAAATGGCTAGTCTCATCATATTGAAAGCAAACTCCCTAAGGAGCTTTTTTGATGCCAAGCATCCTCTTTAAGTAATTGGTGCTGCCAGAAGCAGGTGTGTGTCATTGTTGAGAAAATTATAAGTCCTTAAAACATTTTAAATGCCATATTCTTTAGTCTTTGAAGTGTTTAAAGATTGCCTATCTATTTGAAATGTATCTCTGACTATTATAGATAACTATTAATTCGTATTTATTAACTATACATTACATTTTTAAATGAGTTGCATAAACATAATACCTTTAAAAAGAGTAGAAATATAGTATAACAAAATTGACCGTAAATTTGTATCAATAAACCAAAATCCATACCAATATAAAGTATTTTCAGACTAACAGCTTTTTTTTTTTGGTTTAAGGATTTAGATCCAATAATCTATCCTTTTTCCTCATTTATATATCAAACCCCTTTTCTTTTTTTATTAAGAGATGGACTATGACCATTAACCATTTATGACCAACCCCCTTTAAATGAATACAAATATTTATAAACAATATTTTTAGAATTTGGGCATAGTTTTCTTATTACTTTTTATTGATTGGGGTGTTGGTAATCTTATGGAGATCCTGAAAAAATTTAGAATTATGGTTAAATCTTGACTGTGGTAGGTTGTGAGACACATCATCTCAGACAATTGTCTTGAAGGTGTTCTGGATGTTGGATCACCTGGGTCAATGCTCCCAGTGGAGACCTCTCAGGGGGTCCTACTTGATCAAACAATATTAGTCTGGAAGGAATCCACAGTGTCTCATCATTTTTGGAAACAAAAGCAGAACTTCTTTTCCAAGCAACATATCCTTAGACCCAAATTTTGAATTCAAGATATCTTTATGTTGGTTTAGCTTAGTAGTGCCCACAATCAAATGTCTCTGTGCAGTTAGCTCATTAACAGTCAAAAAAATTTAAAGAAAACACAATAGTATACATTATCCAGACTCTGTGTATTTTCCATCTTTACGTGGCTTACTATAATATTTTTATTATTCTATTCCTTTTTAAGTACCTCATATTGTTATCTTAAAATTACTCTTTTAATCTATGGCTATGTTTACCTTTATTCTCTCTCTCCCAAGCCTACGCACATTTATCAAACACACTGTGACCTGATTAGAGGCCTTTTTGTCTGAATTTATCAGTATTGTGTATCTGTATTGTTTTTTGATCACATGGAATGAATCTTAAAACTGCTATGTTAGCTGTATGTACTGTTCAGCTTAGTGAATAGCACTAGTTCGTGGTGGTTGGCTCCTTCCCCTCGGTTCGCTGACCATATAGTCTCATGAGAGAGGTACCAGTGAGAGTCATGCTCACCGCTCCAACTCTGAGGAGTTTCTAGATCCACGCTGCCAGTGAGTAGTGTGATAATAAACACCAAATCAGTGTATACCAGCAGGACCTCTTAAAAGAGCCACGTCTTTGCCACTAGCAGTGAACCAGGAAGCTGGCTCTTAAAGGAACGGTGCCTCTTTTCACTGCCAGTAAACAGAACCCACCTGGGAAAATGAAGCTACCATTTTTTTGTGTGTTTAGAATGCCCCCCCCCTTTTTTTTTTAAAGCTTTCTCTGGTTTTATGTGGAAATTCTTGTACCACATTGAGCTGCCTTTTGTAACTGGAGGTTTCTTGTCCCACCTGGTCCATCCCACAGCCACTTTTAAAACTCAGAGGCTTAATATTAATTACATACTATTTGGTCTATTAACTCATGCTTATTATTAAAAAGCTCTTGCAACTTAAATGAAACCATTTCTATTAGTTTATATTTTACCATGATGCTTGTGGCTTCTTATCTCATATCTCGCTTCTCCAGCAGCTGCTTGAATCTCCTTTGACTCCACCTTCTTTCTCCTTGTATTCAGTTTGACTTTCCCACCTAGCTCTATTCTTCCCTGCCATAGGCCACAGCAGCTTCTTTATTAACCAATGGTAATAAAACATATTTGCAGCATACAGAGGAGCATCCCACATCAAGGCATGCATCACCACACCTGGTGGACCTACATTCTTTTTGATACATAATGAGCAGGTATGTATATACAGCGTGTAATGTTCAAATCTGTAATTGTTATTTTCATTACTGAAAATATTTGTTATTTCTCTGTGTTGAAAATATTAAAAATCCTTCCTTGTAACTGTTTTGAAATACACAATAGGACTTGGGAATTGTCTTAGTCGCTGTTATATTGCTGTGAAGAGATTACAGGACCTCGGCAATTTTTAAAAAAGAAAGCACTTAACTGGGGCTGGCTCACACTTTCAGAGATTTAGCCCATTATCATCATGGCAGGGAGCATGGCAGCATGCAGGCAGACATGGTGTTGGAGAAGTAGCTGAGAGTTCAACATCCAGATTAGCAGACAGAATGAAGAAAAGACACTGGGCCTGACTTTCAAAAGCCCACCTCCAGTGATACACTTCCTCCAACAAGGCCACACCTTCTAATCCTTTTCAAATAGTGCCACTCCCTGATGACTAAGCATTCAAATCTATGTGCCTAGGAGGCCCTTATTCCAACCGTACAAGGGTAGATTGTATGCTTCGCTCGTGCTGTGCTTCCTCTCCAGCAGCAGAGCAAGAGAGATGGCTCAGTGGTTAAACACACTGGCTGCTCTCCAGGGATCAAGTTTCAAATCCCAGCAACCACACTGCCGTTTACAATCATCTGTAAGTCAGGTCCCAGGGGATTCAATGTCCTTTCTGCCCTCTGCAGGCATCATGCATGCAGGTGGTACATAGACATACAAGCAGTCAAAACACTCTTACACACAACATAGCAAAAAGATGGTCTCTAGCACCAAAAAAGTATCTATGCAATAAACCATTAACTACTGTCATTCTGCTGTGCTATGGAACCCGAGAATTGTTTTTTTATTTTTATTTTCTTTTGGTTTTTCAAGACAGGGTTTCTCTGTGTAGCTTTGGAGCCTGTCCAGGAACTCACTCTGTAGACCAGGCTGGCCTCGAACTCACAGAGATCTTCCTACCTCTGCCTCCCAAATGCTGGGAATAAAGGTGTACACTGTCACTGCCTGGCAGAACCCAAAAATTTATAGTTCCTATTTAATGGTCCCCACAGCCAACCCTCTTAATCCCCCTGCCGTAACCTTCCCAGATTCTGGCAACTAATGCTCCAGCTTCATTTTGTCACTGCAACAACTTAGGAGGAAAGGACTCAGTCAACTGACACTTCCAGGCCACTGTCCAAGGTAAATGCATTTTTCTTTGGTCTGCCAGCTCACAAGAAAAAAAAAAAGACATGGAGACTTATTATTAATTATGAAAGCTTGGCCTATATTTTAGGCTTGTCCCATTAGCTCTTATAACTTAAATTAACCCATTTCTATTCATGGATATGCTGCCATGTGATTTGTGGCTTTTGTCTTTCTGTCTTGCTCTCTCTACATCCAGCTGCAAACTTCACCTCTCTTCTTCCCGCGTTCTCTCTGTTCAGAAGTCCCTCCATACCTCCTACCTATTGGCCTTTTAGTTTTTTTGCGAAATCAATCACAGTGACACATTTCCACAGAGTGTAAAGGAATATTCCAAAACAGTCCAGCACTCAGGGACGTCATAGCAAGACCTCAAGGTGTCGTGGCATTTCATTTGTATTTTAATAAATAAAACTTTCCTGAGGATCAGAAAAGTAAAACAGTCTCACTGGCCAGCCTCACAGACCAGGCAGCAATGATGCACACCTTTAATCCCAGTAGCCACACTAGTTTGCCATAGAAACCAGGCAGTAGTGGTGCACACTTTTGATCCCAGAACTAAAGAGGGTTTTAAGATGGGAGGAGACAGCTCTCAGACACAGTCTCATCCTGAGGTTTCCCAGATGCCACACCAACTCCAGTGTTGTCTGTGTGACATGACATATGTCATTATGTTGGACAGGAGCTACGTGTCCCATGGGACTAGGCTTCCTGGAGGTTAATGGCAGACAGCCCGGTATTGGCTGCCCTTGGGGCATAGACAGGTTTCTCGATTAGCTGACTATGTGTGATATGAGCTTTGCACAATTTCTTTCATAATAATGATAGTCTTTATATATACAAGACAAGGATCATTCTCTCCAGGAACAGCTTTGAGATAGGGAAGCACAGTATGGGAACGTATAAGACTACAGCAGAACCTTTGTCATACATGGGGAGAATGATGAGCAAGGGAATAGATGGATTAATGTTGATAGACAAAGACTGTTATACTTTGAACTTTATGAATAGGCTTGCTAGATCCCAACCCCCATGGTGTCTCCTGCATAAGAAGGTACTAAAAAGTATATCTCCACAGCTGCAGAGAACTGATTAGGCATAGTTGGTCACTAGATGATATGAAGAAAGGGTTAGAAAGAGGAAAGGCCATGATAGCGATAATGAGACAGAAACTTTCTATTCTTAAGATGAAACCACTTGACTGAGGTTTATGTTCCCAAGAACAAGATTTCCTTTTCTAAGGATGTTCTATGTCTAACACCTGTCCCTGATAATGTGACTAAAAGAAGCTTTCATACTGTGCCAACTGATGACACATGACCTTCTGGTTTGTTCTTTGTTTGAATACTATATAATGAAAACATGAATTTAGTAAAATTGCAGCAGATTCCAACCACTCTTTTGTGTGCTGTGCCTGTCTGTCATTCGCCGAACTTGTGCCTTCCTGTTACCAAGACCCTGCTTCTCCCACGGTCTGAGTGGCTCTCCTGAGCCGGTCCGTGGCATCCGGAGGCAGGATTGCCATTGAGATCGAGGTAAGAGCCAGTGGCTGGCTTTTTTGCTTTTCTGGTCTCCAGGTTGAACCCCAATAACTGAATTTTTATGAATCGTGCATCATCAAGGCAGGAGCCTGAAGCAGATAGCATGGAGGCAACGCTGCCTGAAGGCTCACTCTCTGGCTTGGTCTCTGGCTCACGCTTAGTGGGTTTTTAACCAAGCCACCCCATCCAGATCCGGGTTTTTTTTTTTTTTTTCTTTTTTTTTTTTTTTTTTTTTTTTTTTTTTTTTTGGTTTTTCAAGACAGGTTTTCTCTGCAGCTTTTTTAGAGCCTGTCCTGGACCTAGCACTTGTAGACCAGGCTGGCCTCGAACTCACAGAGATCCGCCTGCCTCTGCCTCCCGAGTGCTGGGATTAAAGGCGTGCGCCACCACCGCCCGGCTCCGGGTCTTAATTTCTGAAGGCTCTCAAGTATTCGACACTTTAAACTTTTAAATTATTTATTTGCATATGGGGGCCGGTGTGTGCCACAGGGCTCAGGTGGAAAGCAGAGGACACGTGGCATTAATCGGTTCTCTCCTTCCGCCTTGTGGGTTTCAGGGATTGAACATAGGTTGACAGGCTTAGCAACCAGTACCTTGCCCCACTGAATCATCTCATGCAGTGCCTTTATTAAACAAGTTTCTGAGGCCGGAGAGATGACTCAACAATTAAGAGCATGTGTTGCTCTCACAGAGGAGCAGAATTTAGTCCCCAGCACCCAAGTTGAGTGACACACCATCACCTGTCTCTCTGGCTCCAGGGGTCTGAAGTTGTTGTGGGAAATTATTTTTAAAACGTGTTACATCTGTTTACACTGTGGAACATTTGTTTTAATGATGCAAAGATGTGTTGCATTCTTTTTATGATGCATTTGTTTAACTCTGTGACGTTGTGAGCCTTGCCGGTCTTACATACCTGAATGGTCTAATAAAGAGCTGAACGGCCGACAGCTGGGCAGAGAGAAAGGCTAGGCAGGGCTGGTAGGCAAAGAAAATAAATGGAGGAGACGGTTATGGGCTAGTGCCTGGGCGGATCGCCGCTGTCTGAGGGGCACGAAGATCTGCGGAGGGAGACGGCCACAGCAAGGCAGCGTGTCACTTGGCCCTCTGCCTTCCCGTCGCAGCCGCACGTACCCAGTGGTCCGCGAGTGCTCGCTGTAAGCCCGCCCCGCGTCAGCCCGGCGTCCGCCCGCCCTCCTTCCGGCCTCGCCTCGGCCAGCCCAGGGGACAGACCGACCTCCGCTTCGCTGTCCCTCGCGCCGCGCCCACCCGCCAGGCCCTGGGACCATGGAGGACTTGAAGCTGGAGTTCCCCTCGCTCCCACAGTGCAAAGACGACGCCAAGCAGTGGCCTTATCCTGAGACGAGAGATGCAGGAAGTTTTGTCTGGATTGTTCTTAGGCTATGAAAAGCAAGCTCCCTATATTACATCCTTATATTATGAGTAACTCGTATAATTTGCATACTGCAAAATATTGAAGCAAACTTTATTAAACCAAACTTTTAACAATTATTTAGATATTTAGTTTTGGTTATTGCAGATAATCCAGTTGAAAACATAATACGTTTTTCCCCCATGACTAAAGAGTTTATTGATAGAAGCTTACAAAATGAAGGAAACGTTCTTGTCCATGGGAATGCAGGTATCTCCAGAAGTGCTCCCTTGGTTATTGCATACATCATGGAGACATTCGGGATGAAGTACAGAGATGCATTTGCATATGTCCCAGAAAGGAGATTTTGTATTAATCCTAATTTGTCCACCAACTCCAGGAGTATGAAGCCATCTACCTAGCAAAATTAACAATACAGATGATGTCACCACTCCTGATAGAAAGGGCCTTATCTGTGCATTCGGTACCACAGGTAGTTTGAAGAGGATTTTGGAAACATGCAAGTGGCAGCTGCACAGAACGGCTGACTCTGAGGACTGTCACACGGATGTGGATTTCTGCTTAGAAAAGAGGAAATCCTAGTGATAGTCATGTAAAGTGGTAAAAACACAAATAGTTTCTTTTCAGTTATGTGTTGCTTCCAGACATGTTTCTCAGCAACTTGTTGAGCAACACTTTAAGTTGTTGGACTTCTACAGTAGATGGCGTTGATGGGTAATGGATTTGCTTTAAAATAACAAAACAAAACAAAAAAAAACACTTTATGGTTTTATTATAAACCAAGAATTTTGGATTTGCAAAAAGAGGTGTTATTGCAATAATGCACTCTTCATACTTGAAGTTTATTTGTATGATATAAAGTTATTACTTTAAGCAAAATGCAAGTTAGGGGATTTGTTTATAAATTTTGGATAATTTATAACAAACAAATTTCCAAATATTTCCTAAAAACTCATTTTGTGTTATATATAGTTCATTTAAAGTATTTTACAGTTCAATTTTCTGACGGAACCTCTTACAGAAACAGTAACAAAATGTAGAACTCTATCACATTTTTTAATATAATTCAGTAACTTAATTGCCATTTTATTTTTTTAACTTTTTGGTCCCTTATTTTTAAATAATGATTTTTAGCCAATTATCCTACTTTACTAATTTAATCTAATTAATACTTTCTTTTCAATTGTCTTATTGTAAACAAGAATAAAAGTTGTAATGATGAAAGAGGTCTTACTTTCTAGAACCCGATATTCAAAAATAAGGATAGAGTTATATTTCCACCTGCTTTTTTTCTTTTTGCTGTTTGTTTAAGCCAAATGTTGACTTGGTCTTTTTTCACCTTTGTCCACGATGGTTCAAAGTAGACGTTTAAGAAACCAAACCAATGTAGCACTGTTTCTTCAGTGTGAAACCCCCAAAAGAAGAGTGTCTTGCATCAATCAATTAAATCCTCATGACCTCTAAATTAGATAGCACTGCAAAGCTATTAACATTTTTTGTAAGTTTTTTTAAACCATAAATTAAACCAAATCTGTGAAGCTTAAAGAAATTTAAAAAAAGAAAGAAAAGAAATGGAAGGAGAAATCTGGGATCGAGAACGAAGAACAAGAGAGACCAAGGAGCAGAAAAAGAAGGGGCCAGCCACCCAGTCAGACACCGAATAAGAAAAGAGATAGAGAAAAAGAGAAAAGTAAAAGCCCAGAGGTGAAGGTAATGGGATAACTTAAGAAAAACTGGCTAGAAATAAGCCAACCTAAGTCCAGACATTCATAAGAAATAATAAGTCTCCATATGTATTATTTATTTGGGAGCTGGGTGGCAGGCCCCCCAAAAGAGCAAAGAGCCAAAAGAGTGTAAAAAAAAAATCAACTACATAGTCTTCTAGCCTCTGTAGGTACAAGCATGCACAGACACGTGTGATTAATAATAATAAATCTGAGGCCAGGTGGTTTTGGCGCATGCCTTTAATCCCAACACTCCACTCAGGAGGCAGAGGCAAGTGGATCTCTGTGAGTTCAAGGCCAGCCTGGTCTATAGGGTGAGTTCCAGGACAGCCAGGCATACACAGAGAAACCCTGTCTCAAAAAAAAAAAAAGAAGAAGAAGAAGAAAGAGGAGGAAGAGGAGGAGGAGGAGGAGGAGGAGGAGGAAGAAGAAGAGGAGGAGGAGGAGGAGGAAAAGAAGAAAGAAAGAAGAATTTTAAAAAGTAGTTGAACAGGTTTTTATGACTTTCTCTTAACTGCCTATCTTGGGTTATAAGGGCTCAATCATGAACCTAGCGATGGGTAGAGAAATCCTTATGTGCTCATATGACAAACAGTGTGCTTGTATGACCAATAGTGACTGATGGATTACTAAATGCGTGGGGACAAGAGCGCTTGCTCACACACATTCTCTTCCCTGCCTCAGACAGGTCTGAAGGCTGACACAACATGGGATCCTAGACTCTCCATTTCCTTCCCCAGCTGCTCTATTGGCTTCCTGGACTGAATTCCCATCATCCCCAAGTGTTGTCAGGGCACAGAGCTCGCCGTATGAAGGGGATTCTTTTCCCATTGTTGGTTTGCCTTGTAAAATCAATGTTCTTGTTGGATGTGTGTGTACAAAAACCCTTTCACTGTTGCCTATATGTGAATTGAGCATCAGAAAAGAATCTCCCAAGTCACCCCAAAACCATTTCTTGAATAAATAATAGTGACCTTGGCCCAAGAACAGAAGGACACCATCGTTTTGTCTATAAAAATCTAATTTTTATTTTAATAAGAATGTTAATACTTAAGGTTCCCATTTAATTCATAATATAAAAGAACTTTTTGGAGAGGCACTATTTGTAGCTTACATTTTATTTATGAGTGTGTGCGAGTGTGTGTGCACGTTTGTGTATGTGTGTGTGTGTGTGTGTGTGTGTGTGTATAGATAACTTGCTGGTTCTCATATCCCATGTGGGTCCTGGGTTGTCAGCTTAGCAGCAAGCACTCTTGCCCACTAAGCCATCTCCCCAGCTAAACAGGCATGACTTTTAGAAGAAAGTTTTAATTTCTTTGTTGTCTTATGGCACCGAGGCAAGAACTCAGGACACTATTCACTCTTCCAGAAAGATAAGCACATCACCCCTCTGCTGTGTCTGCAGTCCTTCAGAGGCACTTACTGTATTACATAAAGAAAAAAACTTATGCTGGGCAGAACGGTTCACGCCTTTAGTTCCAGCACTCGGGAGGCAGAAGCAGGTGGATCTACAGAAGTTCAAGGTCAGCCTGGTCTATAAAGCAAGTTCCAGGTCAGCTAGGGCTACACAGAGAAAACCTGTCTCCAAAAAAAGCAAAAAAGAAAAGAAAGAAAAAAACTTTAAGGACTTAGAATGTGTCCAGATGTATATTTAAGACTTTCTCCAAAACCATAAGATAACGGGTAATATTTGAGGAGTCACACCCTAATTCTTACTTACAAGTGTTTGTGGAAGAAAGTCTGGAGTTGCTGCCATGCATCGACCTGGGCCATGGCATGAGACTTAGGCTCCCCTCCAAAGGTGATATTAGTACCCACCAGGACGTGCATGCCAGCCTTGCACAGGGGGAAGTAAGGGGGCTCAATATAGTGCCCCGCTTCTGGGTAGCAGATGATCTGAGGCTTCTCCTTCCCATGGGCCTGTAAGCGTTTGGAGATCTCATTGGCATAGAACTCGCTCTTCCAGTTGCGGTCATCCTGACCCACAAGGAACAGGAAGGTGGTGTCAGACCTTTCCACAGGGATGATGCTCTTCGTCTCTACCAAAGGGCTTTGAAGCCCATCCACAACATCCACGAGGCCATCTTTGGTCACTTTGACTTGATCTCTCAGAACAGACAAAGGAGGTATAGTCTCATCCTTGTAGTATATGGTGTTCCCAACAGCGGCCATAGAGCCATTGATGAAGACAGCAGCCTTGATGCCCTTCAGGAAGGAGGCCATAGCAAGGCCAAGTTCACCCCCTTTGGAAATCCCAAGAATCCCAATTCCTGGACCTTTCACCTAAGAAAGAAAGAAAAAAATGGAGGCTTAGCCCTAGAATATTGTGAGAGCCAGGAAGCAAAAAGGAAGAAGGCCTGGATCCAGGCTCCATCTCGTTCCATTACAGCTGCATTACAACCTGGGGACATCTGTCTGTTCCTTCCCCACAGCTTTCCTTATGTCTTTGTCATCATTCTGGTGACTGCAAGGACTTTAAAACTCCCGTGATTTTTCTTCTAACCCAACTCTACCGTCCGCTCCCACTTATACAGCCCAGACCCCAGACCTCTCCTCACCAGCACCAGCTGTTAGCAGTTCCGAGACTTTACTTTCAAGCATTGCATCCTCTGGCCACCATCTTTACTCCCTGCCGCTTAGCCCTTGCAGAAACCCTCCTTTCTGCCTTGCTGAGGCCTTAACAGCCTCAGCATCTCACACTTGCCCACCAGCCCCTCCCCTTCGGAGTCGGCTTCATCTGCACTCTGCTCCCTTGCGAGTGCCTTCCACTCCATTGCTAGCACCATCATCGCCTTAGTCAGATCGGCCCAGAGAAGAACTGATCCTCACTTCCTCCAGGCCTGAGGCTAGCAAAAATGTCCATTCCTGCTGGCTGACCTTTCATCTGTCATGAGCACCGATGTGCCCATCAGCTGTGCTATGCATCACTGGTGTCTGGCTTCCCGCTTCTCCAGAGGACCACCTCACACCCTCTCCTACCTCCTCAGAGCCCCACATGCATCCCCCCACCTTCAGCTTTTCATACAGCAGGAGGAATGTCTCATTTCCTCACTCCCCACTCTACCTAGTCCCATGGCAGCTCAAGCTCTCAGACGTCCCACAAGGAGCCACCTCTCGTTGTGTTTGGGATGCTGTCCACTACCTTACTCCAGGGTTGGCCTCCCACACTCACTTCCGGGCTCCTCTCCTCCTGACTTCTCTCTGCTGGTCCTCCAGGTCCTCTCTGCTCTGGGCCTCTCCTATGTCCTCACAGCCCTGCACCCTAGGCCATGCTAGTTATGACTTTGTTCTCTTCCCTGGTTCCCTGCTGAACCTGTGGGAAGATGTCTGTTGTACTTTCCTTTCTTCCAGTCCCTACTCCACACCTCTGGGCACCAGCGGCCTCTGGGCTATAAGCCAATGGCTTTTGGTTGACCTCTCAGAACAATCTTTTTTTCTTCTCTTGTGGCTTCCATAGCAACACCCTTGAAAAGTTCAAACACTGTACTTCAGTGAAGTAGTAGGAATTAAGTGATAATGAAGAAAGAAACAGGTCCCAGTGTCAGAGAATTAGAAGTTGGTAAAATTGGGCTGGTCAGGTGGTGCAGTGGGGAGAGCACCTGCAGGACAAGCCTGATGACCCGAGTTCACCTCTCAGAACACACATCAAGGTCGAGGGAAAGAACCGACTCCACGGAGTTGTGCTCTGACCTCCAGACAGTCTTCAACATACAACACATGCGATGTCCATAATTTTTTAAAAAGAAATTGGCAAAATCTGCTCTTAAACTTCTCTCTAGATGCAGCCTACCCTGGCTCCACTTCTCTAAGAGCGCCAACGCTTCCAGTCACTTTAAGTTCTGATTATAAAATTATAAAACAAGCCAGGATTAGCACTCAGCCTGTGCTGTGCTGAAGCTAGAAAGCTCAGCACACCCTGGTCTCCAGCTGCTGACTGTCAAGTTCACCCAGTGCTTCCGTCTCTGCTCGCACAAGGGCACGGGGACAGAGGCAGGAGAGCGCTGCTGAGCGCAGCATTTGAGTGAGCACTGGCTGGGGAGGGCCCTACCTTTCCTTTCCCTTTACTTGTAGCAAACCTAGAAATCTCAAGTGGGCTTGGGCTCTCTGTGAACTAGAGAGAGGCTGCCATCAGTTCACTCGCTCTGTGAAATCAAGCACATGATGAGGTATGACAGGGCCCGGTAAAATTTGAGGGAGATCTAACCTCAGGGTGACTAAGCAGGTAGTGCACAGCTTCTTCAAAGTACTCCATGCGCATGGTTTCCAAGCCCTTGGGGAGGTCATCGTAGTTATAGTAAGCCAGAGCCAAGACAGCAAAACCCCTCCCAGCCAGCAGACTTGCTCGATACTCCAGAAGGCCACCTCCAGCTCCGAAAAGGTCCACGATCCCAGGATAGATCCCAGGTTCTGGGGAAGGAAGAGAACTAAACATTACTGAAGATGTTCACAGTGGCATTAGTAGGCGTTTGTTGTTTAATCTGGGACAAACATGTTTTCTCCTTATTATCAGGAGGCTGAGGGAACTTCTGTCTCCAAATATCCAGAGTGGCCCAGGATAATTAAACAGTGTTCTCTCCACCCACATTCTCCTCTATATCTAAGACTCAAATCCACAGACTTTTACAACGAACATTAAAAATACACTAGGCCAGGGGTAGGGTGCTATCTAGCATGTATGACATACTAAATGTGATTATACATACATATATACACCACACGTTGTAGAATATTATTTAAGATGTGTTACATTAATTTATGCTCCAGAACATTTGTTTAATGATGCAAAGATATGTTGCATTTTTTTAACGTTACATTTGTTTAACTCTGTGAAGCTGTGTCACGTTGCCTGTCGAAAACATCTGATTGGTCTAATAAAGGGCTGAATGGCCCATAGCTAGGCAGGAGAGGGATCTAGGAGCTGTCATGCAGAGAGTAAAGGGGAGGAGAAATCTGGGAAGAGGGGATCAAGGAGTGAGAAAAGAAGCGGCTAGCCACCCGGCCAAACACGGAATAAGAAGGAAGGGAAAGATACACAGAAACAGAAAGGTAAAAGCCCAGACGCAAAATGGTAGAAGGCTTAATTTAAGAAAAGCTGCCATGAAACAAGCCAAGCTAAGGTCAGGCATTCATAAGAAAGAATAAGCCTCTCAAGTCCAAATGGATCAAAGGCCTCAACATAAAGCCAGCCACACTGAACCTTATAGAAGAGAAAGTGAGAAGTACACTTGAACGTATTGGCACAGGGAACCACTTCCTAAATATAACCCCAGCAGCACAGACACTGAGAGAAACAATAAATGGGACCTCCTGAAACTGAAAAGCTTCTGTAAAGCAAAGGACACAGTCAACAAGACAAAACAACAGCCTACAGAATGGGAAAAGATCTTCACTTAACCCCATATCAGACAGAGGTCTGATCTCCAAAATATACAAAGAACTCAAGAAATTGGTCACCAAAAGATCACATAATCCAATTTAAAAAATGGAGTACAGACCTAAACAGAGAACTCTCTCTCAACAGAGGAATCTAAAATGGCTGAAAGACACTTAAGGAAATGTTCAACATCCTTAGTCATCAGAGAAATGCAAATCAAAACAACTCTGAGATTCCATCTTATACCTGTAAGAATGGCCAAGATCAAAAACACTGATGACAACTTATGCTGGAGAAGTTGTGGGGAAAAGGGAACACTTCTGCATTGCCGGTGGGAATGCAAGCTGGTACAGCCCCTTTGGATGTCAGTGTGGTGATTTCTCAGATAATTAAGAAACAACCTTCCTCAAAACCCAGTAATACCACTTTTGGGTATATATTCAAAGGATGCTCAATCGTGCCACAAGGACATGTGCTCAACTATATTCATAGCAACTTTGTTTGTCATAGCCAGAGCCTGGAAACAACCTAAATACCCCTCGATCGAAGAATGGATAAGAAAAATATGATACATTTATACCAGAAAATGGAGTACTACACAGCAGAAAAAAATAACGACAGCTTGAATTTTGCAGAAAAATGGATGGAGCTAGAAAACATTATTTTGAGTGAGGTAACCCAGACACAGAAAGACAATGATCACATGTACTCACTCATAGGTGGTTTTTAAACATAAAGCAAAGAAAGCCAGCCTTCAAACCACAATCCCAGAGAACTTAGACAACTTAGACACTAAGAAAGACTTACATAGATCTAGTCTACATGGGAAGTAGAAAGTATAAAAAGACAAGATCTCCTGAGTAAATTGGGAGCATGGGGACCTTGGGGGAGGATTGAAGAGGGGAGGGGAGAGGCATGGAGGGAAGCAGAGAAAAATGTAGAGCTTAATAAATATCAATAAAAAAAGAATAAGCCTCTGTTTGTATTTATTTGGGAGCTGGATGGTGGGCCCCTAAAAGAGCCAAAGAGTAACTAAATACAACCGACTACACACACACACATACACACACACACACACACACACACACACACACACACACACACACGCCACTATCCTCTCTGATCAGAAATTGCTAAGTGCCACCTGTCAGTGAGGATGTGCAGCAACCAGAACCATCATGTGATACTGGTGGAATGCAAAATAATGTAGACTGAAGGCAGAGGCAGGAGAATCTCTGTGAGTTGGAGGCTCTCTATACAGAGCAAGTTCCTTCAGAACAGCCAACACTACATAGATAAACCCTATCTTGAAAAAAAAAAAACAAAACTATTTTTTAAACCATTTGTATAAGGAGGCTTGTCTTCCACTAAGGAATAGATGATTATTGAAATGACAAAAGCCCTCTGTGTGCTCTTCTCCGGAACTACTCACAAGAGTCATTTAAAGAGTTTGCTGAGCTTGCCTGCTTTGCCTGCATGCCCAGCATGCCCCAGTATTGCTGTGTAATCAAACATGGCCCAGAGCTTCTGTATATCCCGCCTAGACCTATGAGTGCTGGGACGGCAGCCCTGTGCCACAGTTTATGTCCAGTTTATGGCTGTGCTGGGGATCAAACCCAGGGCCACTCAAAGGCTAAGCAAGCACTCTACCGACAGAGCCACGCCTTGCAAAGTTTATCTCAATGGCATGATTTTAAATGGTCTCTCCTGGGAATTGATTGCTTCACCTATCACTGCTTTGGAGTCCTGTTGATTCTCCTGCCTGGTTTGCTGGGACTTCAACATACAGCTAAAAAACAGTACAATTTTTAAATATTGAAAAATTGGGCTCAGTAGCAGAGTGCTTGCCTAGTTTGAGTTCCCAAACCACCACAAGGAAAAACAGAAAAAAATCTGAAACGAATTGAGGGTGGGTGGGGGTAACACTAAGGACTTCATTATTAAGAATCTCTCCCCTTATGATGCCCTTTAATTTAGCAGCGGAATAAAGGGCCAGCTTCCGGGAAACAGCATCATCAAAACAGGTCCCTTCCAGCTGGGTCCAGTCTCCTTCCGTGTGAGTCCAAAGTCATTGGGAGCTACCTTTTTCTTCACTTAAGACCACAGAGGAACTCTGAGCAAGGGAAGGTGGAGGGCAGCTCACCTGGAGGCAGGAAGAGTGTGGCGCGCACACGGCCCTCGCGCACGGGCACGCGCCGCACCCCGGGAGCCATGAAGTGACGCTCGTGCACCGCCCGCGCCAGCAGCCGCCCGCCGTCGGGCTCGTGGCCGTCCAGCACCTCCAGCTCCACCACGAAGGGCGTCTGGACGTCGCGCTTGATCAGGCGCCAGAGCGGTCGATCGGGCTCCATTGCCCAGAGCAGCCCCATGGGCTCGAGCCCCGCGAAGCTGCCGCCCAGCGCGGGCGCGCGCGCCAAGTCCAGCTCGCCGTGGGGGTCGGCGCGGTAACGGGCGTGTGAGCGGAAGAGCGCGCCTCTCTCGTCGCGCAGGGCGGCGCGCAGTGTGACGGGCTGCTCGGGGGCCAGGCCGCGCACGGAGATGCTCAGCGGCTCGTCCCAGCAGCTGCGCCCCGCGGGCTCCAGGCTCAGAGTCGCGTTTTCCCGCTTAGGGGCCCAAGTGCTCCAGCCACCGGGACCAAATGGCAGGGGCCCTAACAGCTGCGCCCTGTTCTTGCAGCCCCATTGACACAACCTGCTTGTTCGTAGGACAGCGAGAAGCGAGGCCACCATTTTGCTTCTTCACTTCAGCCCTCAGTTTCTTGGGGTGAGTTAGAGATCCTCTAGTGGCCGGCTTTCTGCCTGCAGTGTAAGTGTCCCCTGGGCCGAGCTGTGGGGCTCGCGTTGTTGGAGAGCCCAGAGCCTGCAAAGCAACAAAGTAGAGACAGACTTTGACTAAGGCGTCTGTGCTTAAGACTTCGTTATATCCGGAACCCCCTCCCTAGTTCTGTTTTTCAGGTGCTCTTTGCCCCCATGAAGAGTGGGCAGGACTGCGGCTCGCTCTTCAGAGTCCTCTCACCCACTGACACCTCCAGTCTGGTTCAGAGTCCGGAGTGTAAGATTGCAATTGAGTTTCATCAGGTTGTGGAGTAATGGACACTTGTTACTAATCTTAGGACTGTTCTTTCACAAATGTGCACCATGGTGTTTTGTTTTGTGCTGTCTGCACGTGCTTAGCTTACATGTAAGTCCCATGTCCAACGGACTTCATGCCTCATGACCCTTTACCTGGATTCCATACATGTGTAAAAATAGCTGAATGACATCATGGTTAATCCTTTCTACACTGTGCTCATGTTGGCCCTTGAGGCAAACATTGCCTACTCATCTGGTTTTTACACGCTCCCCAACTGTTGCATAAGCTAGCATTTCCAATCAAAGATGGACCTTCTTTCTTCCAAGGTCTTGAACCTTAGTAACAAGGATTATTGCCCATCTTTGTTATTACAGAAACCTGAAAGTGTCTAAGACGTACTTGTCCCTGCTCCAAGAAGACGGCTTTGTTCGTTTTTGTCCACTTGACCAAACTAGAAACACCTTGGAGCAGAGAACCTCAATTGGGGAATTGCGTCCTTCACATTGGCCTACATGACAGTGATGATTGATGTGGGAGTGAGGGCCCAGGCCATGGGGTCAATTCCTCCCTGGGCAGATTGTCCTGGATTTTATAAGAAAGCTGGCTAGGGAGTGGAGAATTAGCTCAGTGATTAAGAGCACCAGCTGTTCTTCCAAAGGATCTGGGTTCGATTCCCACACCCGCATGGCAGCTCCAGAGGATCTGAGACATATACAAGCGGGCAAAACATCCATACACATAAAGCAAAATAAAATTTTAAAAAAGAAAGAAGGGAAGTTGACTGAGTATGAGCAGAAGGAAAGCAAGGCAGAGTTCCTCAGTGGTTCCTGCTGGGGGGGTGGGGGTCATGACTTCCGGCAAGACCGACTGCAATCCGGAAGTGAACACCAAATAAACCCCTTCCTCCTCTAGTTGGTTTTGCTCAGAGATTTGTCACAGTTGTAGAAAGGAGCCCAGGACAACTGCTCAGGCACTTCCCAGGCAATGTTTTTTACCTGGTTTCAAATGATCTCACACTGTACTGAGGTCAGGAGTCACAAACTATCTAACCTGCCTGGCAATTTGGAAAATGCCTAGAGTTACTTGTCCAGGTGTTTGTGGTGGGCTGGTTCTCAGCAGGAAGTAAAAGCCCCTGGAGTGGGGCATCAGGGAGAGGGGCATATGAAGCTTTAAAGACTTGAGAGGGTTTGTTTTTGGTGTTTTGGTTATTTTGCAATGAGTAACTAGGAAAATCCGGTGAGCTGCCTACCAACAACTATGAAAAAGTTTCTCAAAGCTCAGTTCACAAAGGAGATTTGACGAGTAGTTGAAGATACCCCAACCAAGCCCACTGCTTCTGTGAATGGGTTCTGAAGACTTGTTGCCAGGAGACCACTATAAGCAGCTAAGCAGCTTTGGAACCTAAGGAACCAAGGAAGGTTTACGACACAGAACCTCGCTTCTCTCTACGTCTGTACTGTGGGACACTATGCCACTTGGAAGGTAATTTCAAATCACTACAGCTTCAGCAGGATCTGATATAGTACAAATTCTAATTGTTCTTAACAGTAAAAACCCAGAGTCAGATATAGGGGTTAAGGTTGAAGATCAGAGCAGAGAGGCCAGTCACTAGGGAGTTCTTACCTACCAATGCTCAGGCCAAAGGGGTGATCCTGTCTCTACAAATCCTCAGAATGCATTTCTGACCCCCTGTCTCCTCCGCCTTATATTCCTCTCCTCCCCCCCACCCCGCCCCCAGCCACATCCCTTCCTATCTCCACCTCCCTAATGCTAACATTAAAGGTGTGTGACTCACAAATACTGGGATTGAAGGTGTGAGCCATCACCTCCTGGCTGTTTCTATTTGAGACTGAATCAATCTAGTATACCTCAGGATGGCCTTGAACTCACCGAGGTCTCTCTCCCTCCCAAGTGCTGGGTTTAAAGGTGTGCCACCACTGCCTGACCTCTATGGCTGACTAGTGACTTAGCTCTGTATTCTGATCTTCAGGCAAGCTATATTTGTTAGATCACAAAACAAAATATCACTACGATCTTCATCAGTGTCAGCTGCATGGAGTGAGGGCAGACTGAGAAAACTGAAGTTGTGTAAAAGGCTCAGCCTGCAGACAGCAGCCAGGCCTTCAGTCTTAGTCAGATCTCATCTTGAAGTGGCTGGGGTTTGGACTCTAAGGTGAAGGCAAAACCTTGGGTTTTGTTGTTGTTACTGCTTTAGGGCTCTAGTTTTTTTGTTTGTTTTGTGTTTTGCTTTGTTGTTGTTGTTGTTGTTGTTTTGGTTTCTTGGGGGAGGGTTTTGTTGTTGTTTGGTTGGTTTTGTTTTGTTTTTACAGACAGGGTTTCTCTGTGTAGACCAGGCTGACTTTAAACTCACAGAGATCTGCCTGCCTCTTCCTCCTGAGTGCTGAGATTAAAGGCCTGTGACACCATCACTCAGCTGAGCAGATTGTCTTTACGAAATTGTAAACGAAACGGACAGCTTTCATCTCAAAGGAATAAAAGAGGTCATTTATTCTGGAGTCAAATATTAGTGACCATAGTCTTGGAAATTAGGTTTCTCCAAATACTGTGTTCCAATAAGGTAGCAATTTCATGATGGTTTTTGTAGGAAAAAAGGTCATAAATCCAGACATTTTTCAATTATATTGGTGTAAACATAAGGTAAGTGGGTTAGAGCAATGCTCTCTGATGACACTCAGCCTTTAGGTTGGTGAAAACTTAGTGGTCCACAGGGCTTCACCCAGCAGTCCCAGGATGTGGCCTTGGGTAGAAAGGTGGGAAAGGGCTGGCTATTTAGGGAGGGAAGTTAGTACCAGGTAAACTGTAATTGGGCTCTGGACCTGCAACACCCCAGACTCTCCACAATCTTTAAAGTTCTAAGCTCAGTGGCCCCTGGGGCTTCTTTCCAGGAGCTTTTGTTCAAGCCCTGAGTGTACTCCCTGGAGGCTTCTGTGAATCTGGGTGAGAGATGTAAACCAGAGGTTCAGAAGGGAGAGGGGGAGGACACTTTGCAAATGTCCTTCTTTAGTTTGGGAAAGTTTTCTTCTCTGATTTTGTTGAATATATTTTCTGTGCCTTTGAGCTGGACTTCTTTTTTTAATATTTATTTATTATGTATACAATATTCTGCCTGTGTGTATTTCTGCAGGCCAGAAGAGGGCACCAGACCTCATTACAGATGGTTGTGAGACACCATGTGGTTGCTGGGAATTGAACTCAGGACCTTTAGGAAGAACAGGCAGTGCTCTTAACCACTGAGCCATCTCTCCAGCCCTGAGCTGGGCTTCTACTCCTTCTATCACTATTATTCTCAGGTTCAGTCTTTTCATGGTGTCCCAGATTTCCTGGATACTTTGTGTTAAGAACTTGTTTGGGGCTGGAGAGATGACTCAGTGGTTAAGAGCACTGCCTGCTCTTCCAAAGGTCCTGAGTTCAATTCCCAGCAACCACATGGTGGCTCACAACCACCTGTGATGAGATCTGGTGTCCTCTTCTGGCCCGAAGGCATACATGTAGGCAGACCACTATATACTTAATAAATAAATAAATAAAAAAAAAAGAACTTGTTTATGTTAGGAATTTTTCCTAATGTGAGCTCTCTGCCAATGCAAAAATCCCAATCAATCCAAATCACAAGAAGCCAAATTAAAAAATATCCAGGTTTAATGAGATTCCTGCGCTCTCGGGTGGCCATGAGGAGGAACTAGGAGGCCACAAACGACCACCAGGAGGAAAGAAAAGAGACCATGTGATCCTCTTTTGGGAGTTCACTTAAATACCCTGAGAGGGTTTTGGAGTCCAGACCAAAGCAACTCTCAGGCTTGGGGGCTAGAATAGAAGCAGGGGGCTGGGGTCTACGCTCCCAACTTGACAGTTTAATTTAACATTTTCTTTGACCAATGAATCTATTTCCTCTATTGTATCTTCAATGACTGAGATTCTGTCTTCCATCTCTTGTATTCTGTTGTTTATGCTTTGCATCTGTATTTCCTGATCGTTTACTCTGCTTTTCCATTTCCAGAATTCCCTTGGTTTGTGTTTTCTTTATTTCCTATATGTTGGTTTTCAAGTCTTGAATCATTTCTTTCACCTGTTTGATTGTTTTTTCTTGGTTTTCTTTAAGGGATTTGTGGATTTCTTCCAATTTTTGTTTATCTTTTCCTCCATTTCTTTAAGGGAATTTTTCATTTCCTCTTTTTTTTTTTCCTCAACCATCTTCATAAATTTATTTTAAGGTCGTTTTCTTCTGCTTTCATCTGCATTGGGGTGTTCAGGTCTTGCTGTTGGAGAATCACTAGTTCCTGGTGGTGCAGTATTGCTCTTTGTGCTGTTGAGTGCACTCTTGCACTGCTGTCTGCTCATCTCTCCCTCCAGTCGGTACAGGTGGAGCCTGTGCTTCAGGGGGTCCCTCTTCCTCAAACAGGTGCAGTTGGTGGCTGTGTGCTCTAGATACAGATGGGGTCATGGCTCTGGTGCTCGCTCCTTTTGGTGCAGCCAGGTCTGTGGCTCTGTGTACAGAGGATGACACTGGATGCTATTTGGGACACAGGTGCTGTTTCCCAGAAGAACGTCTCATTATAATTTCTGAAAGCCCCTAGTGTCTATGCTTCTGGGCCATCACAGCTACTGCTGTATTCCTTCTCTGACACTTCTGGGCGAGGGTTGCTGAACTGCCCCTCTCTCTCTCTCTGACACTTCGGGGCCTGGGTCAGGAACCACACTGCCTCTCTCTCTGATGCTTCTGGGCCTGGGTTGGGTCCTCCCCCAAGTTCCTCTGCTCTCCCTATTAACCAAGCTTCCCTTATAATAGAAGCAGGATGGAAAGCAAGAAACATCCATCACAAGAACAGAGGAGCCTTCATTACAGAGTTGAAGCCTCTCACTTAATGAGAAGCAAGAATTCCAACACAATAGATAACTGCCTTTCTCCCTTCCTAGCTGTACACCTACATTTTTCTCCAATCTCATCGGAAACACCTCTTACAGAGAAAGGACATTGTTACGAGCTGGGGGACTTCAGCTCCAGATTCTTTTCGAGTAATATCTATGAGGACTCTGTGCCCTTCTCCCCAGAGAGCGATGAGTGACCAGACCAAGCAAGAGAATTGTTTTTATAATTATTCTTTACTAGCAACTTCAATATCCAATGCATCAATGGGGTTTACAATCTCAATAGGCATGGGGGATTGGTAATGGGCACCACACAGGCAATTCAATATCACAATTATTAATCCTATTAATCCTAATACATAAAACCAATTCATAACCTTAATCTAACTTATCACTTATCTATAAAATACTTCTTAACCTTAATACAACTTATCTATTACTTATCTATAAAACACTTCTTAACCTTAACTTATCCATTAACATTTCCTAATCCTATCAATTATCCATAAGATACCTCTTAACATTTCATACACTAAAGGTATGTATTAATACGTCTATGCTCTTCTCTTAACATCTCATACACACATGAAATAGCATCATACGACCTGGTATTCCCTGGCTTAAAAAAGGGCTTTTTGAATTTCTTCAGGCTGGGCTCTTGTCCTCACTGGGGGCTGGGTAGCGTAGATAGACTCTTGACCCCGTAGTCTGCGCTTGGGAGATAAGGTTCTGATGTCCTGTTCCAGGCTGGTATTGGGTACTGGATCAGTCCTTGACCACATCGTCTATGGCCTGGTGCTAGTTTATCTCAGAATGTAGGGCCTTGGACTCGGCTTTTCAGGTGACCGAGTCACGGGAGACAAGGCTCTTAGTTCACAATTCTCGAAGATGAAGCTTTGCTCTCGGGATGGCAAAGTGTTCTGAAAGGCAGAATATCTTGTCTGTTCTCAGGAGACAGACGATCAATGTCCACTCTCAGGAAATGAGGCTTTGCATTTGGGATGCAAGGCGTTAAATGTCTGTTTTTGGGAGATGAAGCTCTGTACTCAGGAGACAGAGCATTAAATGTTTAGGCAAGGCATTTAATAGTTCTGCTTTTCGGGAGGCAGGCTAGGAGGATCTCTCTTTCCACGAAGGCCTGATGCCAGAGCCATTGTGAGGAGTGAGATGACCGTCCTGCTTCAGCCCTCTCTTTTATTCCAGTTTGGCACTGCCTCACGTTTGATCCTTCCGATAACCAGATGTCCTGGGTTATCAGTATCAACTGGCCACAGAAGGGTGGGGGTCCCTCTTGTGTGGCAAGATTACACGGTTGCTGGGTGCAGCCCCCTCATCTGGCAGGGCCAGATGAGTGTGGCAGCCTTCAAGCGGGCAAATGTTCTCTTAATATTTCACCTTAGTAATTTTCCACACCACACACAAGAAGAAATGCTTTTACATTACACCAAGTTACATTCATTCTTATTCTATAAATTTCCTGCTCTATCTACACTACAGATTCCTCTTTATTTATTCATTCAGAGGAATCTGTTTCCATGCTCATTACAGACATGCATCAAACCCTCTTGTACAACCCCAGGTTTTAACAGAAAGTGTCCAGTCAGAGTGGAAGGTTTGTTTGGGAAAGGAAGTTTGTTGACAGAGGTTTCTGTTCCATTGGGCCCACAGCCATTCAGTCCCACACAGAGGTCTACATTAATCATAAACTAGTTGGCCTATGAGCTCAGGCTTTAACTCTTACATCTTAAATTAGCCCATTATTCTTGTCTATGTTAGCCATATACCTTTGGTACCTTTTATCAATGAGGCATTCTCATCTTGCTTCCTCTGCGTCTAGGTTACAACTGCAGACTGAATTCTCCAGTTCTGGTCATCCCACCTATACTTCCTGCCTGGCTACTGGCCAATCAGCACTTTATCAAAATACAAATAACAAATCTTTACAGGGTATAAGACCATTGTCCCACAACAGAAGTTGTTTGACTAACCCCCATAGGCTCGTGTGTTTGAATACTTTGTCTCCAGCTGGTGGGACTGTTTGGGGGAAGAATTAGGAGGTGCGGCCTTGTTGGAGGAGGTGTGTCACTGGGAAAGGACTTTGGGGCTCAAAGACTCATACTATCATGACTATGTGAGCTCTCAGCAGCTGCTCCAGCCAACATGCCATGATTCCCCATTACAATTGACTCTTAACCCTCAGAAACTATAAGCCCACTTAAATGTTTTATAAGTTTGCCATAGTTGTGATATTTCATTGCAGCAATAGAAAAGTAAGTCATACAGAAGCTATGACCAATTACCCTTCAGAATAAGCTTTATTTGGAGAGTGACTTGGGGCAGAGGAGTGGGAATGACAGGGCCTTGCAGTGGGAGGGCAGATAGGAATATAGCACTATAACAGACAGTATAGTGGCTGCTTGGAGAGAAGGATCTCTCCCTTCAAAACCTGGAGAGGTGCTGCATTAGGAGAGACATCATGAAGTGGGTCAGCATTAAGAGTGATAGCAGCGTGCATGACAGGAGTTCCGAAAGGAGACAGAGACCCTTCAGTTTGCAAGGAGCAAAGGAAATCCCTCCCTTTTGTAGGTTTTCAGGTGGAAAGAAGTTCCATACCATAGAATTTAATCTGGCTAGCATACATGCCAAGGGGCAGGCATTTGGTAGGACCATCCTGAAGCTGTGAGGGGGAAGAGGGGCAAGGTCATAGCACAACTTGGCTTCTTATGAACTCTGTCCAATAAAGGGAAGAAAGAAAGGATGTAGACAGACAGACAGATGACAGAGAGACAGACAGACACCCAAACACACACAGAGAGTGAGAGCGAGAAAGAGAGAGAGAGAGAGGGAGAGAGAGAGAGAGAGGGAGGGAGGGAGGAAGGGAGGGAGGGAGGGAGGAGAGAGAGAGGAGAGAGACAGAGACAGAGAGATGACAGACAGACAGACACACAAAGATACAAAGACAGACAGACAGATGACAGACAACAGAGTATGAAGCCTGAAGCTTTAGAAATGGACTTATCATGTGTCTCTCCTTCCTTCTCAGTCAGCCATCGTATCAGATAATAACTATTCTTTGAGAATGTATGACAATATGGTATTCTTTGTGATTACACTGTTATAAAATTCCTTAGGACACAGGTTTAAGGGCATTTCTGGGAACATCTTCAGTAACTCTACATGAGTGGGAGGGAAACCTACCCTCATCCTGTTTTTAAAGTTGCTGAGATAGATAACTCAGTGTGTTAAAGGTGCAGGTCTCCAAGGTTGATGACCTTGGGTCCCACATTACCCAACTTAACCTCTACAAGTAAACTTTGGCATATGTATCCACCCCAATAAAATACATTATATAACTGTACTAAAAATAAAATAAAATGCTCAGGGCCAAAATACTTCGTGACATAGAAGTAAGATCCACACTAGTGTGTAAGAATATAAAGAACACTAATATCAGTCTCACCCACCCAACAGTTAATTTTCAACCAGCCAGAGCAGGCACTGCTTCAGGGGAATTATCTCCTTGTGACCAGCCTTTACCTTTGCCCTAATTTTTCTAGTCCAACTATTTAATATTAAATGCCCTTGTGGCCACATTGGCATCATGGCTGTGAAGAAATGAAACAAACTAATGCTTTCATGACAATAAAATCCCAGAGGGACATAAAAATAATCCTATGTGACTTAAGTTGAAGGAAGTAGTCGATTCTGGCCTGTAAGCAAATGTTCTAGATAAAATGACCCTGACAAAAAGAAACCTCCCAGGGTCAAGTCTTATTCCTGGAAGACATTGAAAGCACACTGCAGAGCAAAGGAACAGCCAACATCCTGCTGGTCCTGGGAGTGGCTGAACCTGCTGCTGAATGATGGGAAAGGAGCTTGGTCCAAGGCCAAGATGACAAAGTAGCCTGGTCAAGAAAGAGTTTGGGAGCAGGTAGGGATTGAGCTGAACCTAAAAGAGTAGGTCAAGTTATGTCAAGTACAGATCAAGTACCATTTCATGTAGAGGACGTGGAGGAAGCTGCACTGTGGGGAGGGAGGAAGGGATGCTCAGAGAATATCTGGGGATCAAGCCAGTTTAAGCAGGATAAAGGCAGCCCCCAACCGCTGTTCCCTGAAGAGTGGAGTCTAGCCTGGAACTTCTGAGCTCACTGTGTACCCAACCCGCACCTCCTAGTAGCTGGGACAATACCAGGTGTACACTGCTGTACCCTGTTGGAAGCCACTTGTTGGTTCCTGGCTACTCAGCCCCAAAATAGCCACACAGACACTGTATTAATTAAATCACTGCTTGGCCCATTAGCTCTAACTTCTTACTGGCTAACTCTTACATATTAATTTAACCCATTTCTATTAATCTGTGCATTGCCACGTGGCAGTGGCTTACCAGCAAAGTTTCAGCACCTGTCTCCAGCTGGGCTACATGGCTTCTCTCTGACTCTGCCTCCTTTTTCCCAGCATTCAGTTTAGTTTTTCCCACCTCCCTAAGTTCTGCCCTATCAATAGGCCAAGGCAGTTTCTTTATTCACCAACGGGATTCACATCATACAGAGGGGAATCCCACATCAGTACCCAGCTGCTTACAAGAGCTGTGGGCAAATGATCTATACCCTGTCACTGTATTTTAAATAAATGCTGATTGACCAGTAGGCAGGCAGGAAGTAGAGGCAGAAGTAGAGGCAGAGCAATGAGGGAAGAGGGAAGTTTCAGTCTGCAGGGTAAGCAACGTGACTGCCTTGCCGAAAAAGGTGTCAAGTGTCATGTGGCTAACCCAGACAAGAATTATGGGCTAATATAAGTTATAAAAGTTAATAAGAAACCTGAGCTACTAGGTCAACCAGTTATGATTAATGTAGACATCTGTGTGTTTATTTGAGACTAAACGGCTGTGGAACCTAGTGGGACATAAACCTCAATCAACAAAGAAATGGAAACGCTTGAATAAAAAAAATATGAGGGAGAGGCTGAAAAGATGTTAGGAGCACTGCCTGCTCTTCCAGAGGTCCTGAGTTCAATTCCAAGCACCTACATGGTGGCTCACACCATCTGTAGTGAGATCCAGCGCCCTCTTCTGTCCTGCAGGCATATATGCGGACAGAACACTGTATATATAATAAAGAAATAAACAAATAAATCTTTTTAAAAAAATGGTAATGTGTTGAAAAGCCTTGATTGCTCCTAAGGCTATGAGGGCCTGAGCTTTGTAGACAATTTGTCTACAAGAGTCTAACTAAGCGCTATTTAGGATGTTGCACTGTTTTTCTTTTTCTTCCTTATTCCACTATGGGCTTCCAGTTCCTCCTAGTGTGGATTATTCACTGTCCCTTTCTTGGGTGCCTGCAGGCTCTGCTTGTGAACCAGCTGTGTGGACAGGTGGATCTAAAACAAAACATGACCAAGCCCAGAAAGAAAAAGGCTTCCTCCATTCGGTACCTTGAGCCGCAGCCCCCTCGGCTGGGATGGGGCATGACCTTCCTCTACTGGAAACCGGAAGACCAGGTGGAGTGTACCTCCATCTCCAGAGTGCCACCTGTCTTACGCTTCAGCCCAAAGCACTGCGAGTATATCAAGGACCAGTATGTGAAAAAGGCAGCTGCCGACCTTTCCTTCTCCGAGGACGTGGGGTGGCAGCGGGGACTGCCCAGCATGCCTTTCAATCAGTACAGTTTTGAGCATATCTACAACACGGATGATATCATCCCACCTCTACAGGCCAAGAAGACCCACACTGAGAAACCTGCCTACACCAGGGCTCTGCATGCCTCAGAGCTCTTGGCAGGAGGCATCACCCATTTTGTGAAGACACAAAGCCCTGTGAGTTCTAAAAAGATACCGAAAAAAACAAAGCCCAAAGTCCTGGACCAGAAAGCATCTCCCCTACGTGCCCGCTATTCCCACTTGAAGCCAGATATGCTGGACCTGTCACCTTCTCCAGATGAGAGTCTGGAAGAAAGGGAAACCTGGCTTCCACCTGGGGAGAAGGAAGCCCGAGCCTGGGAAGCCATCGTGCTGGAGAAGCTAGACAAGCGCACAGCGCGATGGATCCAGAACAAGCGTCCACCGAGGCCTGGGCAGTCGCCCAACAAATGGCAGAGCTTTTTGCGCCAGCAATACGACTGGAGCCATATTCGGGATGAGCTCACTTCAGAGAGTGACCTGAAGCTCCTCAAAAAGCTGGAGGCAGAAGAAACAGCAGAATTTGAGGGTGAAAGTGTGACCCTTACCCCCAAGGAAATAAAGAAGCCAGAGCTGCTGCTTCCTGTTTTCTACAGGTAGGCTGGCCTCGAGTGGGCCTAGTGAAGTGGTCCATGATTCTGCTTCAGGAACTCTCCATAGGCTCCTTATTTGATATCATTGTGTTTTCCCTGGTGCTGGTGATCAAACCCACCCCTTGCACTTGCTGGGCAAGTACACTACCCCTGGCTACACCCCAGCCCACACTCTATATTTCAGAATATAATTTCCCGTCAACCTCTCATTCACCACCACCACCTGCTTTCTGAGATCTCCTCCCAGTGAGGTTTCTAAGCCTCTACACTGCTGACATTCTGGGTTGGACACTATTCTATCCTAAGAGGCTGTCCTGTGCTGTGTAGGATGTTAGCAGCCTCTCTGGTCTTCACCCACTGGGCACCAGGAAGACCCCCTACTGTTACAAGGATGTCTTGGTTGTTACAGCTCTCAGTTACCACCAAGGATGTCTCAGACACTGCCAGATATCTCTGCAAGGACACACCCTGTTCAGTCACTGCCTTAAAGGGTTCTGTTCCTAGCCTCCAGGAACTGAGCTCTCAGGCTGATGATCCAACTCAGTAGGGCTCCAAGAAACGTATCTACATTGACAGTGAGAAGGGCAGAGGGCTCATGACACCAAGTTGGTCTGCTTCACTTTGAGTAAGACTCCCTGACACCAAACACAAGCAGACTCAGGGCAGAGAAGCAAGCGATCCGAGAGGAGAAGGTGACCCATCTCTGATCGCTTCCTTTCATTCCCAGCTAGTAGGAAGACAGGAGCTATTGAAATCTCCCTGACATCCAAATGGGAACTATTGAACAAAAATGAGTTGATTTTTTTTGTTGTTATTGCTGGTATTTCATAGAGTCTGTGGACTGATGGGAATATAATAATAATAATTTTAAAAAGGCAGATGTGGCCACCTAGTGAGCAGACAGAATCCCCACAGATTCATCGAGGTAAAGAGAAGGCAGTTTCCCTTCCCCAAATCCATGCACCTTCTAAGGTAACCAGTGTTAGCAGACTGCAGATTGGCCATGGTGGTACATGCCTTTAATCCTAGCACTTGGGAGGCAGAAAAACAGGGAGATCACAACTTTGAGACCAGCCTGGGCTACATACTAAATTCTAGTCTAGCCTGAGTTACATATCAAGGCCCTTTCACGATTTCCCCACTATACACATAAAAAAGAAAAGGAAAAAGAAAATAGAGTTGAGCAGGGAGCACAGATGCCCCTTTCACAGTGTCTGCCTTTGACTTCAGGGGGCATATGTAATGTGAATTCTAATTGGTCTTAATAATAAAAAGCCGGAGTCAGAATTAGGGGGTGAAAGATCAGAGAAGTAAAGCAGCCAGCCACTAAAGTTCTTACCGCTACGAAATCCTCAGACCAAAAGGCTGAGCTCCTGTCTCTAGGAATCCTTAGACTGAATGGGTGAGATCCTGTCTCCACCTCCCTAATGCTGGGATTAAAGGTCTGTGCCTCCCAAGTACTGGGATCAAAGGCATGAGATCCCAAGTGCTGAGGTTAAGGTGTAGGCCATCACTGCCTGGCTTCTATGATTAATTAGTAGCTAGCTTCACCCTCTGATTTTCAGGCAAGCTTTATTTGTTAGAGCACAAATAAAATATCACAGGCATGGCTTCGCCAGTAGAGGGCAGCAGGGTGGCTGAAGACAGGCTCTTCCAGAGGCTTCATATTCAGATGGCACCACAGAGAATACTAGTCATTAGGCACAGTTATTTAGATGTTCCTATGTCGAAGAGCTTCAGGGGGCTACGGTGGGTGAGTCATGGACCCCAATGGGAAGGAGGGCATCTCCCACTCTTTGCACTTTTTCTCTTTCTCGCCACTGCCAAGATTACCTGGTTACTCCCCACAAGTACAGACAGGTGAAATACTGCCTGGCAACAACATGACGGCCGAGGGTATCAAAGAAGAGAGAAGCAACTTCCAGCCTCCAGTTGAGAACCCCTTCCGGCAGGTGAACCCCAAAGCTGGAGAGTTTGCTTACTCTACAGACAACACCTTTGAGCAAGAGATTTACTTTGGTAAATACTCCAGGGTGGGGGTGTGGGCCAAGGGAGCAAGGGCATCATGGGGCAAGAATAGTAGCGAACGGGGGCAAGAGTATCTGGGGGCATCTCCCTGTGCTAGTACAGGTTCTGTGGCAGGGGTATCTAGAGGGGAGCAAACATTTCTTTTGTCTGCCTCCCTATCTCTCCATCTTACTAAGGAGGAGAGGACGGGTTTGTAACATGAGTCAGTTGGCTTTAGGAACACCCTGTTTTTCTGTCTGCCTTCCCCACTTTTAGATACCTGCCCTTCCTCCCCAATTGGCCTGCTGTGTTTTAAAAAACAAACAACACAAACAAACAGGGTTTGGAAACAGGCAGATTTGTTTAAATATTGGCTTGATTCCTTCCTAGTAACCTTCAGCAAACTACATAGTCACAATATCCACCACCACCCTGCACAGCCTAAATATGATACTTGTAAGGCAATGCTAACAGGAATGTACTTTTTGTGCAGTAGAAAAAGCATCCGCAGAGCTGCACAGTGCTTAGCACATGGAGGGTTTCCATGACTGCCCCATTACCGCCCTTCCTTCCACCCTGCTAACCTTCCAATGCCCAGCCTTGTAAAACATGTTCCAAGCTGTTCTTTCTTTACCAGTTCCATCTTGCCCCTACACTGCCATGGTCTGAGTCTTAAAGAGCTTAACAGAACTATTATAAAGGTTTCATAGCTGGTGGGGTTAATTAAGTGCCCCTTGTTTAGTGTCTAGCACCGCTTAGAAATTAGTTTCTGCTTTACCAGTGGAAAACACTATCTTGGGCTCTCCTAGGTCTTTATAAGGCTTCCCTACGAGGCTACTAGCTGTGACATTTCTGAGCAACAGCCACCCTTTGACAATGTCCCAAGGGCTTAGATTAGGGGGAAAGGAGGGGCTGGTCACTCATTGCATCTATCTTCATAGACGGAGTGAAGATTGTTCACCAGATTGGTGGGAGGAATGACCAAATTGTCTTGGAAAACCTCAATCGGTATGACAAGCACCTAACTAAGCTCTTCCCGGAAACCCCTGAAAAGTGGAGCTTCCAGCCTGTCCCTGAAACACGTAAGGAGCATGATCAGAAAGCTAGTGACGGGCAAGGAGCATGATCAGAAAGCTAGTGACGGGCGGGGGTGGGGGGGAGGGTGGGGGGGTGGGAGTAGGAAAGTGAGGCTGTTCCTTTAAAGTCATGGACACCAAATAACAGCTACAAATGATCTCGCAACATTGTAAACTACTGATTGCAAGATGGTAGAACTTGGGTCCCAATGGAATCTCGTATTAGGTGTAAACACATGGCTTAGGGTAAGTACCAACAAGGCAGGTGCATTCTCATGTATTCTCGCTGCTTCCACAGCACGCTTATCACACCCCTCACCCACCTCCGTGTCCCTGGCTCCAGCCCCTCCACCCCATACTCAACTCATCCTTGCCTCAGGCCTGAGGGTCTTTGATTTTTTCCCCATTTTTCTTGGTATGTCTTCATGTGTAGTGGTGTGTGTACATGTATGTGTCAGTACCCAAAAGTGGGCACATGTATAGAGGCCGGAAGCTAATGCTGGAAGTCCTCCTGTCTATGTGTTACTTTCATTGGTTAATAAAGGAACTGCTTTGGGCCTATAGCAGAGCTGTAGGGGAACAGAGCTAGGCAGGTAAAACTAAACAAAATGCTGGGAGAAAAAAGGGCAGGGAGAGACACCATAGAGCACCCGGAGTCAGACGCTAGGAATTTACCTGGTAAGCCACTGCCACATGGTGATACGCAGATTAATAGAGATGGGTTAAATTAATTTATATTTAGCCAATAAGATAGCCAATAAGAATCTAGAGCTAATGGGCCAAGCAGTGATTTAATTAATACAGTTTCTGTGTGATTATTTTGGGCGGCCGGGACAAACAAGCAGCCTCCTCCTTCCAACAGTCTTCCTCAGTTCCTCTCCATTTTATCCACTGAGCCAGGGGCTCTCAGTTGACCCCAGGTATCACTCATAGTTTGTCAGGCTAGCATGGTTCTTTTTAGATCTCCTGTCTCAGCTTTTCAAGTGCTGGGATTCCAGTCAGGCTGCCACACCTGCCTTTCAGTTGGGTGCTGGAGATTCAAACCCTGGGCCTCACATTAGCATAGCAAGTGCTTTGCCCTCTGAGCCATTTCCCCAGCTCTTTTTTTTATGTATAATGTTTCTCATTTTGTAAGACAAATGTGACTTCTAAAACAAAGTGCACCCCCATCGTCTAAGAGACTGTCTACTCCCATGATTCTTTGTTCCTTCAGTGTTCAGGTGGGCTCTCTGGAGCTGAGCATGCAGCTAGTTGTATTAGTCACTGCTCTGTGTTACATGCACATGCATGGTGCTAGTGCAGTAGCTGAGGGCTACATCCTGGTCCACAGGCTGAAAAGGAGTAGGTTGGTTTGGGCTTTTGAAACCTCAAAGCCCACCCCCAGTGGCAGACTTCCGACAAAGCCATACCTACTCTAAGAAGGTCATGCCCCTGATCCTTCTAATCCTTTCAAACAGTGTCACTCCCTAGTGACTAAGCTTTCAAATATATGTGCCTATGGGAGACATTCTTTTTATTTTTATTTTTTTAAAAATTATATGCATTGATGTTTTGCCTGTATGTATATGTGAGGGTGCCAGATCCCGTGGAACTAGATTTACAGAGAGTTGTAAATTGTGTGGGAGTGCTGAGGAATTGAACCTGGGTCCCCTGGAAGAGCAGTCAGTGCTCTTAACCAATGAGCCATCTCTGCAGTCGCTAGGCGACATTCTTATTCAAAGCCCCAGACTATGTACAGCACCCGCAAAGCATGTCCAAGTCCCAGGTTACATGGTTACATCGTTCCTCTTCACTACACAGCTTACAAGCTCAGGAAAGGAGTCCAGCGTTGGATTGCTTTGCCCACCCAGGTCAAGGACCTTCTGCTGCAGGTGGGTGAGAAGGACACGCCTGTCAAAACTAGGAGAGTGAAGAAGCGGGCCCAGCCCATGAAGGAGGATGTGACTTGGGAGCTGGCAGCCCTGCGGAGGATGCTGCAGGAGTGGAAGACTGCCTGGGCACTCAGTAAGTGAAGGAAGGGCCTGAAATAGTAGACATCTGTATGTGTTCCCCAGTCTTGAAAACTCCAGCTGTCTGGCAAAACGTAAAAGTCTGGTTGCCTCATTTAGGGGTGTGGCAAAGAGCCTTTCAATCAGCAGTGTGGGTGAACATTATTACATCTATGCTGGATTCTTTGTTGTTTGTTTGTTTGGGTTTTGGTGGGGTTTTTTTTTTTTTTTTTTTTTTTGAGACAGGGTTTCTCTGTAGCTTTAGAGCCTGTCCTGGCACTAGCTCTTATAAACCAGACTGGCCTTGAACTCACAAAGCTCCTGCCTCTGCCTCTGCTGGGATTAAAGGTGTGTGCCTCCACCCGGCTACGCTGGATTCTTTATACATGGACAGGTATGTGCGAGAACTTCAGTAATGCATGGGAACTCACTGTGCTGAAGACTTTCTGACACCAGGCTTTTGCAAGAAGCAGTTCTTTGAGTGCTAGCACTGTCTGTGGGATTTTCCTCAAATGCGGAGCCACAGGAATCCTGGAACAGAGCATTTTATATGTTCTTTACCTTCTGAATGGATGGCTACTTTAGATTACTTGGCAGTGAAAGAGAACAAAAACAAACAAACAAAAGCTGAGGGGGAAAGGGAGGGAAGGACGAGGAACAGTTGGTTGCGGACAAATGTGGTGGAGTTATACTACACTCGTGAACGCTGACCAGCCCACAAGGCTGTTCCGTTTTCTTTCTCTTTGGCTCTTGGGGGCCCCTACAATAACCACACTGAGAAAACTACACAGGCAGAGACCGTGTCTTACCCATGTCTGAAACATGCTGGATAAACGATTCATGACAGGAAAGACAAAGGATATTGCCCCAGCATAAGATATGCAGCTATCAAAAGAAACTGCAGATAACTATAGAATTCAGTTGTAAAAATGAGGTTATCATGAATCTACTTTCCTTCAGAGAACTTTAGATAAAAGGTTTAATGCCTCTACCAACTGAGAACCTTATCCTTCGCTGTTTTTGTTTGTTTTTGTGATGGGAGACCTACTACGTTCCCTAGACTGGTCTCGAACTCATGTATTCATGTAATCAGTCTTTCTTTGGGAACACCAGCCCCAAGTAATGACATGGAGACTTGTTACTATTTATGAAAGTTTGCCCTTTAGCTTGTTCCCAGCTAGTTCTTATAACTTAGGCTGCTTTTATTAATCTAGTCTGCCACAGGCTCTTTATCTCTTCTCCATTCTGTATGTTCAATTCCGTGTCTCACTGGTGAAATCCCCTCTCTTCTTCTTTGAGTTCCTCTCTCAGCTCAGAAGTCCTGCCTATTCTCTTCTGCCTATACATTGGCCATTCAGCTTTTTATTAAACAAATCAGAAGACACCTTGGGCAGAGACACATCTTTACAGTATGCAAAAAGGTTATCCCACAACAGATTCATGATCCTCCTGTTTTAGCCTAATAGACCATATGCCACCATAACCAGCCAACCACTATATTTTATTCCCCATTTATTTTCCATGGAAAGTTATTTAAGTAATGAGCAATAGCATATAAGATGAGATCGGGGGAAACTACCTGAGAAGTGTATGAATCACACAGGAACAATTTGCCAAAGGAGCCTTTCTCTGAATTCTTTATTCTGACCTAAAGTGTTTCTTGTATTGTCCTATGGGAAGGGACTTCTTGTCTGCCCATTTATTGCATAATATCTAACCCTAACTAGATTATTCTCTTTACATTCTTCTTCCTATGATTTAGTTATTGAATGGCATCATGAGACAGTGGAAAACCTGTTGCGGGGCATAGTAAACATGTATGATGACATGAGGATCCAGGCCATCGTCACATGTGCTACTGCTGCTTTGGAAAGGCCCCGGATTGCCCCTGACAAGCAGGACCCAGGTGAGAGCTAGGACTCAGAGGCTTGAAAACATCTGAACTGAGAGAGACCTTAGAGATTACTTGAGTTCATTTTCCAAATGTAGAAATCAAGGCCTAGAGTCTGCCCAGACAGCCACGCTCAGCCCTGGATCCCAGTTGCTCAGGGCCTCCTGCACACTGAGCATGCCCTCTACTCCAGGGCTTTCTGTATTACACTCATTGCATTTGTTTGTTCAGTGGCTTCACTGAGGACCACATTTTCCTACCTTGAAATCTCATAATAGTAAAAATGCGAATGGCTGGGGGCTGGGGAGATTGTTCAGTGATTATGGCCACTAGCTGTTCTTACAGAGGACCCAGAGTCTGTTCCCACCCACATATATGGCAACTCATAACCATCTGTACTCCTGTCCCAGAGGAGCTGATGTTCTGGCTTCTATTGGCACCAGGCACACACATGCTACATATCCATTCTGACAAAATATTCATATAGAGAAAATAAAAATCTTAAACTATGAGGGCTGAAGGTGTAACTTGGTGGTGGATTGTTGGCCTGGAATGCACAAAGTCCTAGGTTTGAGCCTCAGCAAAGAAAGGTAGGAAGGAAAAGGGGTGAAAAAATTACATAAGTGAATTTGATAGCTTTTATATCTTAAAAATGAGTTGGGAATTTCCTCATTTTTACAGATGGTTTGTAATCGTTTAGGGAAAATAATGTCAAGAGCCTTTCTCTTTACTAGCAGTAGCAGGTGCTACTCGAGTCAACTATAACCTCCCAATGATGGCATGTTAAACTGGAACCCCTGCCCACTCCTCTGCACTGCATGTGCCTTCTCAGAATCATTTACCTGAAACCTGGGCCAACTTGCTCCTCCCCTGAGCTGGAGACATCCCAGGCTCACTCCATACTTACAGTTGGGTAGTAACTGCCAGCTTACACTTCTGCTGTTCCTGCAGCTAAGGTCAGGGACTGGCCTTACCTCTTCCTGCTTGTCGGAATTAAAGGGTCATCCACTTATTTCCTATTTATTGACTTCTAGAGATGGGAATTCCCCCAGATGTTGCTATCTGGTGGCGCTGGGTCACGAACCTCATGTATGCTGAGCTAGCACTCTGCCAGCTGAGCTACAGTCCAGGCTCCTCCAGGTTCTCCATGTTTGCTGCTCCCTCTGCTGGAACACTTTGTCCTCACCTGACCAAGACTGACAGCAGACACTTCCTGAGAAGCCTGCCCTCAGAACTTAGGCTCACTCTGTGCCCTGCTAGATGCTTCTACACATACTTTTTTTTGTTATTCTCATTTTTCTTATTTCTTTGAGCAACCTATACTATAATCTCATATCAAATCTGCTGTCTGTGGCACTTGACAGATACATTCTGAGAGATGTGTCATACATCTGGCCATTGTGCAGACATGAGAAATATTTGCATGAAGACCGCGCCAGTGTTACTAGAAGACACCTCTTATGGGACCACTGTGGTGTATATGATCCATCACTGACTGAAACACCATTATATGGCACTTGACTGTACATACAGGAACACCTTTGTCCTCTGAATTGTGACCCCTTTCACAGGTCCTACACATCTAGATTTCGATCTTATTACTTACCCAGATAAAGTAGCCTTTAAAAAAAATACTCGGTATTTTTTTTCCAAGGTAGGGTTTCTCTTTATAACAGTCCTAACTGTCCTGGAACTCACTCTGTAGATCAGGCTGGCCTCGAACTCAAAGATCCACCTGCCTCTGCCTCCCAAGTGCTGTGATTAAAGGCGTGCGCCACCACCGCCAGGTTCAGTAGACTTTTATTTGCTCACCTGAAATGCAAAAATTTCCAATCTATATCCCTTGATTGACTATCCCTTATTTGAAATGCTTAGGATCAGAAAAAAAACTGGATTATTTCCAGATTTTGGAGTATTTGAATATACATGAATTATCTTGAACATGAGACGAGTCTAAACACGAAAGTTATTTGCATTTCATATGTACTTATATATGTAGCCTAAAGGTAATTTCATATAATACTTATACCGTGTCCACATTTTTTAAAATTTTTGTTTTGTTTTTCGAGACTGGGTTTCTCTGTAGCTTTAGAGCCTGTCCTGGAACTAGCTCTTGTAGACCAGGCTGGCCCCGAACTCACAGAGATCCACCTGCCTCTGCCACTCAAGTGCCACAAGAGCTAGTTCCAGGACAGGCTGCAAAGCTTCAGAGAAACCCTGTCTCGAAAAAAAAAAAAAAAAAAAAAAAAAAAAAAAAAAAAAAAAAAAAAAACACCTCATTTCTCCTGCTCAAGAATTTAAACCGAGTGCCCATCTTCTCCCCTAGGTTTCTGTTTGGTTCTCACTCGCAGTGCTGGAGACTGAATCCAGCACCTTGTGCCTTCAAAGCAGGTGCTCTACAACTGAGTTCAAATGTTTTCCTGTTTATAGGTAAAAAACTCTTATGGCAAAAATAAGCCCCAGCTGATAAATCACATCAGAGCTGGAAAAATCTACAAATGAAAGACCTGACCAACAGTATACTTTGGGCTCCCTGGATGCCTTATTACACACATGCCCTCCATGACCCTAGAACTTTACCTATGAAGCTAAGAGAGATCGTACTCATGGAATGTAAATTCATCCAGAGAGAAGCTATGGAAGGCTTCAGGAACCCCAGACAGAGCCTGGAGAGATGGCTCAGCGGTTAAGGGCACTGGCTGTTCTTCCAGAGGACCTGAGTTTGATTCCCAGCACCCACATGGTAGCTCACAACCACCTATAGTTCCAGTCCCAGAGGATCCAAAGCCCTTTCTGATCTCTGCAGGCACTGCAAGCACATGGTGTAGACATATATACAGGCAAAGCACCTAAAATAGAGGTTAAGAAAAACATTTGAACAAAGTAAAAAAAAGAATGCCTGACATCGCCACCTCAACAAGCTTGTGCTTATAACAAGTATGAATGTTTGTAGTTAAATCTAAAAGACCGCTGACAGGTTCTACAAACTCAGAATTGAAATACTCTGTTAGACAAGGAGTAAATAGGTTGAATTTATTTACTAAGATGCATGGCGGAAGTTACTATAGCTTTGGCTTCAGTACTAGAGACCAGATGATAAAGGACTGGAAACTGGTATATCAGCACCTGGATCCTTTGCACATAAAATCCTGCCCATTGCAGAGCATCAACTGGCTTGTGATTTAGTAAGCCACAGACATAGTAGACCTTGGTAAGGATGTTGTCCGAGAGAAAAACAAAGGTCTGATGCCCTCTTCTATTGCAGAACCAATTATTCCAGACTTGCCAGAGGTCCTCCTGCCTGCTCTAGAGGCCGCTCTGTCTGACAAGAATCCCAATGTGAGGATGGCAGCAGCAATATGCCAGTATGCCATACAGTCACATAATCCCACTGCCCGGAACATCATGCAGACTGCCCTTGTGAAGGGTGAGTAACTCGCTGACCTGGCATATGGGATAGAGGCTACCTCTCCATCAGCCCTCCCAGACCTTTCCTTTTCCTAGAATGCCAGGATGTCCACTGCAGTTGGGTCTAAGTGTCTGCTAGACACATGGAGACATTAGTTCTATAAATCATGTCCTAAAATGGATGAACTTGAGATGTTATCTCAACTAAAATAAGCTACAAACTAAAAGACAATTACCTAGTCTCCTCCATGTGGGAATGTAGAAGAGTGATTACTATAGATTAGGGTAGGGAGCAGAAAGTGGGTGAAAGCAAATGGGTTTGACCAATGCAATGCTGTACGCATGCATTGAAACAGCACTCCAGATCCCAGTTAACAATACAATTAATACACAGTAGCCAATAATTTCAGCACTAGACTTCTAGCACAATGGTAGTATGATTGCCCAACACAATAAGACCCAGAATTCGATCCCCTAGTACCAAAAAGTAAATACAACACATAACATTTTATTATTGAAAAGAGAGCATAACAATAGTTAAGTACATTTTGAAAGTTTTTTTTTAAATCACCTCCTGAACACACCATGCTTCCAATTTCTGCACAGTACCACCTAGGCATTATCATGGCATTATCATACTGGAGTTAACAAGGCTGTCAGGCGAGGCCACTGACCTGTCTGGTGATGAGTTAGCTGTTCCTTGCCTTAGCACAGGAAAACTGGCTGATCTGACCTTCTGTATATGAACAATCCACTGCTTAATTCATCTGTTTTAGGAAGGGACTTCCTCCCAAGCCTCTTTAGCCTTCCCCATCTCCACAGAAAGAAACAGCTGCATTTCTTAGCTATGTCGGAAGTGTTACCCAAGAGGAACTTAACGTTTTAGTCGAGCCTCATGGCACACACTTTTAATTCTAGCACTTGAAAGGTAAAGGCAAGGGGATCAGAAGTCAAGGGCAGGACCGGAGCTATAGCTTGGTAGCTAGCACAGGGCTTTACACCACATGCACTGAGCTTTGGATTCTATCCCTAGTACTGCCATTGTCCAAAAGGCTCAAAGTCATCTCTGCTAGGCTAACCTGAACTAAATGAAATCCTGTCTTCAAAAAAAAAAAAAAGTTTTGCAGGTTTTTTTGTTTTTATTTAAAATGTTAACATATGGTTGAAGTATGGGAGTGGATTTCTAGACTTGGTAGGACACTGGAAAGTGTCTCACTTATCAGGTAGTTAGCAGTCACAGCTATCAATTCAAATGTTCTCTCTAGGAGACATTCTGAACTAATTTTTTTCAACCCACCGGTCAGGTAATAGTGTGGACAGCTGGGCTGCAGCTCAGTGCTTGGCTCTGGAAGGCGTTGCCACGTACCCGGTGATTAAAAGGATCCTCTACCAGCTCTTTAATAAGAAGAATGAGGCCACTGAGGAACAGTCCTATATCCTCCTGAGCCATCTCAGTGGAAAAACGGTACGTGTGCACTTCAGAGTACGTGTCTATAGTTGGTGCACACAAGGAATGGAGAATGCAGGTGGCTGAGAATGATGTTAAGCACAGGCCAAGTACACCAAGTCTGTGTAAAACTGGGTATGGAGACATGTACAGGGGGATGTGAGATGCTAGCTGAGAAGTTTCTAGCTGCATAAAGGTTGAGTCATGACATGCAAACATGGAGGCTTATCACTGAGACCCCCACAACTCCGTTTATTTGGGGCAGAAACATGAGACTCCACACAGACTGAGGCAGATAGAAGCCATTCATCCCTGGAAATAGTCAGAAGGGAAGGCTCTCATTTTCTACTCAAATTATCAGACCTGTGTTTTCTTTATGGTTTATAACTCAAGCCAGATTGCTTGAGTAGAAGAGTGCCCCATCTCTTATAAACCCACTCTGTCCCTTAATAGGAACAAATATTTCGTGACCTTGAGGCATTTACTACGCTGGATGCCATAGTTAGGATATAATTTCTTCAAGATTCTAGAATCTCTAAGAGTAAGAGAGATTATCAATGCAAGTCATCCTTTTCCTCAGACCCTGATCCACACAATGCTTGCTGTGGAGCTGAACAGCGGGCAATGGAAGGACCGCATTATGGCCTGCCGCGCTTTCTCCCGGATCAGTGGAAATATCTGCATAGTAAGTCTTCTGTCTTTGCTCCCAGAAAGCCTGGCAAAATTGGCCTGGAGTCTTCTGACTTTTTTCTTCTATCTAGGATCTCATTGCTGCTTCTAATTCATAACTTGAATTATCATGTGCTTCTCTCGTTTTAAACCAGTGTTTCTTGGTGGGTTGGCAATCCACAAACTGTGACACAGCCACTATCTTATTTATTTATTTATTTATTTATTTATTTATTTATTTATTTATTTATTTTATATTTTTGGTTTTTCGAGACAGGGTTTCTCTGCAGCTTTAGAGCCTAGCCACTATCAAATATACATATAAACCAAGAGAGGGAACTTATAAACTTAATAGTAATCTGACATTATTTCAGTATCAGTAGACATTATAAAAGTATCAAGCCAGGCGGTGGTGGCGCACGCCTTTAATCCCAGCACTCGGGAGGCAGAGGTAGGCGGATCTCTGTGAGTTCGAGGCCAGCCTGGTCTACAAGAGCTAGTTCCAGGACAGGCTCTAAAAAAGCTGCAGAGAAACCCTGTCTCGAAAAACCAAAAAAAAAAAAAGTATCAGTCAGTGATGTATGCATTCCTCCCTCACCCTATGCTGAATATTGGTCCTTGATTTAAGAAGCAGACTGAAAGGACCCAACAATCCAACAAACAAATGCCTGTGTTGGTTGCCTGAATATTCAGCATATACATGTAAATACATGGTCCCTGCCTTAAAAGAAAATGGCATTGCAACTGGAGCAACAAGATTAACAATACAAATGAATTGATGTTGACCCCTCTGGTGGCCAGCGAGACTGTCTCCCTGGATCAAAGAACATGCCAAAGACCTGTATGGAGTACCCAGGAACTACAGACTTTTGAACTTGAATGACACCAACAAAGCACTTCTCATTTTTATTATTAAAGCAAGCAAAACATGAGGTAACATTCACAGTTAGCGTAAGCACATACAAGTACAATGAGGGAGTGCACCTGGTGTTGTCCTATCATCTTTGGCCATGGGGAAAGAGCCAATAGTCTTCTCAGGCTTTTGCTTCTCCCACAGAGATAAGCATTCCCTTCATGTCCTTGCTTTCAAGTGCACTAACTTATAGTTTATGCAATTCTTTCTAGAAGGCCCCCTTGTAGGAAGAACATTCTGCACTCTGGCCCATCCAAGTTCACAGCCAGTTCACAGCTTTCTTACACAGGCTCCCACAACTCTCGTGAAACTTTGAGGAGACTGGCGTGTACTACTGAATGTAGGTGGTTGAACAACTTGAAGGTGTGGGACTTGGCTACAACTGAGGAAGAAATTCTGAGCAAGTGAAACCTGAACCTCTTTTTACTATTGCATTCGAATCACTAGCTGTCCGTGTAGATCAGTCCCTTCTTCCTTAGAGCTGCCCCATCTTTTGATCATACTGGGTACTATCAGGATAGCCCCTAACACAGCTATTCCTGCTTAGAAGCGGTGCCCTCCATTCTTAACCCTCACATTTTGTTAAAGAACACACAATAACCTTAAGGAGTTTGAAAACAGGCTGATTCTCATATGCTATAGTTTCCTCTGCTAAAACACACAGCTGTTCACAAGTTAGAGATGATGAGGACTTCATCATAGACCGCAGGAATTTAAAAGGCAATGTGCCTGAGTTCTTTTAGTCATTCAATAAGCTAGCAGTTTCTGACCACACCCCCTCTACATTGGTAAGCATTATGAGGGCATGCGTGCAGAACTGTATCTTACCTTGGTAATGCTAACTAGCTATAACAAGAGAGCTGTAAGACACTATAGTATACATAGGGATTTCTTATGCTACGGGAGGCACATGAGACTTTACTAGGGAGGTGTCTTTTGAGCTGAGTTCTAAATAGAAAAATACCTGGTACCAGATGGAGGTAAAGATAAGACATTTCAGGCTCGGAAGCTAGTCTACACATAGTTACAGTATCATCATTCACAACTGCAGTAATGTTCTCCCTTCCAGTAAGAGAGAATACCCTGATACAGTGACCAACTGTCCTGCTTTGTACAGGACATGGGCTTTCAGTACTAAACCTGGAAGTCCCAGGCAATCTGGAATGAGGGATTACTCAATTATGCAATACTTTCAAATTTCAAGTCTCTTACATTCATGTTGGTACCAACATGACACAAGAGTTTAAGAGATGAGTTTGGGAAACAGACCTGGGGTCTAAGACCAGACATAAGCACTTAGCAGATTATCCTCGGGCAAGTTAATCAAAGCCCCCACTGCGTCATCTGTACATAGAAATATCATCTGCCCAAACAGACTGAGAGATTAGAGGATAGAAAAAAAAAACTGGTGTCAAGGACAAAAATGAATGAGCCAATTATCATTCCTGTTGGTAGGATATGAAACATAAACTAATCCAGCTGATGTGGAATGACTGGAACAAAGAAGTAAGGCAAGCGGCTGCCAGAGCACTGGGGCAAATGAACCTTGGGAAAGAGGTGCATGACATGATCAGGTAAGATTTAGGCACTGTGAGCTCAGAAACTCTTCCTTTCTTAGGAGTGCCTGCTGACCTGCAGCCAGCCAGCATCTGCTGAGTTCCGTGTATGATCAGCATTGTGCTAGATCCCACTGCAAAAAGTTCAGTCCCAGCTGGGCGGTGGTGGTGCATGCCTCTAATCCCAGCACTTGGGAAGCAGAGGCAGGTGGATCTTTGTGAGTCTGAGGCCAACCTGGTCTACAGAGCGAGTTCCAGGACAGACTCCAAAGCTACAGAGAAACCCTGTCTCAAAAAAAAAAAAAAAAAAAAAAAAAAAAATCAGTCCCTACAGGAACCACCACCATGGCTAGCCAAAGAAGTGTTGGATGCCCACTAAGTATGAGGCAGTCTTTCAGGTATTTTAAGACACAATTCTAATGAACACAAACACAATATACAAATACCTAATTTAAAAAATCAAACCATGCTAAACATGCTAGAACAATGGCATATACCATAACTACTATAGAAAAATGGGATACTCAATGTGGGTAGTAAGGCCAAGTTCCACAGAGATACAGGCATTCCAGGCTGGGAGACGACTGCCAAAATGAGCACTGAATTGGGAAGAGGAGGTACAGGTTGACACTTTCCTTTATTTGGTTGTTCAAGACACCTGAATGTCTACCATACGCGAGGTAATAGGAGTTCAGGAAAATAAGGCACCTGAGGTCTGAACCCAGTGAAACTTAAATGATTATAAAGGTGTGTCTTCAGGTAACTGGACCCACAAATGATTATAAAGGTGTGTCTTCAGGCAACTGGACCCACAAAGCTAGGATTCTATCCTGAGGGCATGGTGGAAGGGAACAAGGCACAGAAAAGTTTAAGGGAAATAAAAGTCACTTGTGTCTTCCAGGATTAAGCTGAGTCAAGGAAATTCCCAGGAACGGATTGAGGCCCTCTCCCTGATCCGTGTGCTCAAGCTCATGACAGCCAAGCTTCTCCCAAGCTTCCTGACCTGCTTCTCTGATGAGTTCATAGCAATTCGGCAGGCAGCTTGTTTGGCGGCAGGTGCCCTGCAGATCTGTGACAAGATGGTAAGTCAAGGCAGCATGTTGTCATCTTATCTGTTGGACCTGAAGAGTGTCACCATCTCTGCTGTGCTCGGTACACTCACTATCCCGTGGGAACGTGGGATGAGCAGTGACAGGAAGGTGAAAAGAGACACAGACCACATCAGTCAGTAAGAAGCATTTAGCCTGCTGAGCCCAAACTTCAAGCCAGAGCATGCCACCCTCGCAAGTCTGTTCTCATCTCAGTTAACTAGCTTCCTAATACCTGGTCACTGATAGGCTTAAGAGTTAGTGCCAATGGGTACTGGAGAGATGGTTCAGCGGATAAGAGCACTGTCTGCTCTTCCAGAGGACCTGGGTTCAGTTCTCAGCATCCACATGGCAGCTCTCAACTGTAACTTCAAGATCTGACACCCTCACACAGACATAATACAGGTACAACGCCAATGTACATAAAATAAAATAAATAAGTTACTTAAAAATTTAAAAAAAGTTAGTGCCAATGAATAGAGTTTACACTCCCTCATTATTAGGGGGAAGCTAGACAGAAGTATTCAAAAGAAGTCTAAGTGAAGCATGGTGTGATCCTTGCACTTGGGAGGTAAGGTAAGAGACAGAAGTTCAAGAATCTGAGGTAAGGGGCTGGAGAAATGACTTAGCAGTTAAGAACACCAACTGCTCTTCCAGAGGACTCCGTTTCATTCCCAGCATCCACATAGCAGCTTCTAGTTTCAACGGATCCAATGCCACCTTCTGGCCTCTGAGGGCATTGTACTACAGGGTGCATAGACAAACACATGCAGGCAAAACACCCATCACATTAGAAAGCATTTGAGGTCAACCTAAGCTACAAAGTAATACAGTCTCAAAAGTGAGTAGGGGGGCATTGGGGAGAAAGTTTTGAGACTAGGGGTACAATTCAGTGGCAGAGCATGTAGTTAGTGTGTGTATGGCTACAGATCTATGTGCTAAGAAAAATGCACAAAGACTAGACAATTCAGCTAGTTATGTAGGCTGATACTTGGGGCTGTAGCCCATTTGTCACCAGAATTGATAGAAGGTTAAAGCATCCCTAGAAGTAAGTGGAGTTCTTATTTCTGGCCCATTCTTACTCTGGTTCTTCCCACTCAACTTTTCTTTGTCTACTGCAGGTGCTTGAATGCCTCCTGAATCTGATGCACAGGGATCCCTACTGGAAAATCAAGGCTTTCGCCATTCGAGGTATTTCAGAAATAGCTTCAAGCCCTAGACTTGAAATACTTTCTTTGAGCTAACAGATACCTAGAAACTCTAGTGAGACAGCTAAAGTGTAATGGAAAGAACTGTCTTAGCGTCTCACATGTCTCTGTGCTGAGAAAGGAAAGAGATTTTCTTTTAAAGGTTTAGCTAATGATTCTAAGTCTAGGTCTGTTTAAACTTGTTAGCAAAGAACAAACTATACAGTCCCCACCAACAGAATTAAGGATAAGTTTCTAGTTGATATCCACTGTTGGATACACCTTGCTTTTGCCAGAGATTTCAACTATAGCACTTGTTAAGAGTCAAATCAGATTCAAGACAGTTACAAAGAGTTTAAAACTTGCTCTTCGGTGGTGGCACACGCCTTCAATCCCAGCACTTGAGAGGCAGAGGCAGGTGGATCTCTATGAGTTTGAGGCCAGCCTGGTCTACAGAGCCAGTTCCAGGACAGCTAGGGCTGTTACACAAAGAACCCGTCTTGAAAAACAAACAAACAAAAATCTTGCTCTTCAGTTTTTCAGGCTTTTTTCTAGAACCTCTGTGCTGCTTCTCTCTTTGAAATGGTCTCTGATAGACCCCCTAGGAGAACAAGACCTAGGAAATCCTGAGAAATAATTGTGCCGTCCTCCCTGACCAGTCTACCTTACCTACTCTGCTCTTCCATGTCAGATCTGCCCCCAATCTAATTCCTGAGCAGGCAATCTTGTCTTTGTTTATATCCCATTAGGCAAGGACAGGAAGAAACACTCCTCTTAGGGGTCCTTTGGAAGAACTATCCTAGTGCAGTCAGGCAGGGTGGTACACACCTATAACTGCAGCCCTCAGAAAGCAAAGGCAGGGGGATCACTGCAAATGTGAGGCCAGCCAGGACTACACAGCAAGACCCTGCCCCAAAGCTAGGCATCAAACGCTACACATGTTGAACGCTTTGCTAGCTCTCTAAAGTTCCTTTCTAAACTTCACTACTTTTCGCTTTACTATCTTATGATTAACTGCCATCCTCCAAGATACGGTCTGCAATACTTAAATTCCTTCTGGATGTAGAATATGGTCAACTTAAGTCTTCAATAACAATGGAACATGCTTGCCCTGTCACCTCTACAGCTTTGGGACAGATTGGGCAAGTGAGTCCCCAGCTGACAGATCTTCTGCTCTGGGCTATCCACTATGAAGAATCACCAGGTGTACGACTGGAAGCTTGCCGTAGCATCCTAGCCCTCAAGCTTCAAGGAAACCATGTCAGGGACACCTTTCTGGATGTGCTACTCCTGGAGGACCACGAGGCTGTTCTTAAGTAAGCACTAAACCTCTGGTTTCTGCTGTGACCTCCGAGACTGCCAACCCTCCAATCCTTGAGCACTAAATATGTTCTGTCTTTTCAGGCTAGGTGGGTAACAGTAAATCCTGCCATAATTAGACTGTCACAGCTCCCATAGTTCATGTGTTATTTCTCTTCTTCCAGGGAGTTTTAAATTATTCATTTATCCAACAAACATTTATCCAGTAGCTACTGAGACAATAGAGTCAACAAAACCAGGGTTTCAATGCCATGTGTCCCCACTGTAAGTGCTGTGCCTCCTCTTAGCCCTTTCTGTCTCAATCCTCCAATGCAGATGAAAGTCTATAGTATAAAGCTGTTGGTGACAGTTAATGAAATGACATTTGGTAACTTTCACAAAGGTGTTTAATAACAGTAACTGTCACTGCCTTCACATAAATACTCCGGAACTGCACAAGGGCCGTGTAAATTATGACATCATTTCTGCAGAGAAGACTCAGGTGACGAGTGCAATTTAGGGTTTCTTGCCTAATTCCAAATCCTACATTGTTTAACACCATGCTTTCTTTTTAAGGACAGGGTAGAACAATCTTTCATACATTTCAGGGAAATTTACCAGGCAATGATGGCACTCAACTTTGAAATTGAAGGAAATCAAGAAATGCTTCAGGAGATCAAGAACAAGGTAAGTAAGTACAAACTGTGTTTTCAGGAGGAAATCCAGGGCTTCCAAGTTTTACTAATAAGCATGATCTAGTCAATTACTTTATCTTTTCTGTTTTGGTTTTTTGAGTTTTACTATTGTAACTCAAAATGACCTTAATCATCTTGCTCAGCCTCTCAGCTCCATGCGTGGCATAATCAAATTACTCTAAAGCTTTTTCCTCATTAATCCTGTTGGTTGCTTGCTTTTCTAAACATTTTCCCCTTAGATTGAAACACTAAATCAAAAGGAATTGCTGACGGAGAAAATATTGAAGATGGAAGCGGCCATAAAAAATGTGAAGGAAAAAGCAAGACGTATTTACTCGCAACCCAAGGAGGGCCAACAACCACTGGAACTCCACACTTTTCTTCAAGACATTTTTGAGAGTAGGTTTCTTCCGGGTGAACCCATCCCTTGACTCTTCTTACCAGACAATCCCAGGACCTAGACACTGGGGAACTTCATAGGAGCCCTATATGATTTAAGTCAGGAAGGCTGCTCACTTTCCTTCCTGGCTTCCATTTGCTGTCCCCCGATCCCTAGCTTTCCATCCATCTGCAACTGTGTGTAATTTAAAAGGTAGCTCCATCTGAACTGATTTTAAAAAGATGTGCTAGAAAAGCACAAGTCTTTAAAAAAACGAATTACTTCTATGTGTGTTTGATTCAGCACCCCAGAAGACCTTACACATTTCATCTGTTAGAGTGGCCATCTCCGGAACGTGCAGCCGGAAGGAGAACCATCATTTTATGTTCTAACTTAAGGGAAAAAATAATTTCTGAAAGTTCTCAACCTTAAAAGCTGAATCTATGAGTTATGATGACATGATCTTAAGAGGCCTAGATACACTCTAGATGATGAGGGGTCAAAAGTTGAACTATACCAAAATATACTTACAAAATCTGTAAGCAGCAACCTCAGGTCATTCGGCCAGTTGCCTACCAGCTACCACCCCAAACCCGGATCTTCTGCTTCCAAGTGCTCTTTCTGGTTCACCAGGCTCTCTTCCACCAACCATGAGAATATGCACTTGCCAGATTTGGGGAAGTTTCGTCCAACTGCCAGGGGGAAACAAATGAGAGTGGAAAGTAACTTGAACACCAGTCTTCCCTGTGGCCAGCGTGCTAAAAGTTGGATGACTAAAGCCTATGAAAGCATAACCAGGTGACATGACACTGTCCTCTAGGGAGCAGTGCCAGTCAGTCACTGACTTAAACCAAAGCTGACTCTGCCAGTGGAAGCTTTTCCATTAGGACTGCCCAGTTGGAGTTCAAGTAGCATAACTAAAGTGAGAAAACTACCTCCAAAGCTAATAAATGGTCCCAACCACATCTGTTTCTCTTCTTTAATGAGTGTGATGCTGAGGATGAATCCAAGGCATCACACATGCCGAGCATAAACTTGCTCTACCCAGCCTTCTTTAAAAAAGTTAATATACTCCATTGACATCATATATCACATCGCCTTTCATCTCTGCCATATCTCCCTTATCTTTTGTCTCACACTTTTCAAACCACCCCCCCCCCACACACACACACACACGCACACACAAAAAAATCTGGGCTTAGAAAAGAGAAACAGTCTTTGGCGCTTTTTAATAAATCTTCTAACATTCACACAAACTTAACATAGCATACTGACCCCGTCCCGTCCCACAAATTGAGAGAGAGAACGCAGAGAAGCAACTTCCATATAAAAATCCCTAAGGTCTCAAGCAAATTGGCACAGCCAATGCCACACAACACTGAAGCCCGCAGGGAATGCAGTTGGTACTGTGAAATGATAGGGGTCGTTACTTCTGCAGACACAGCTTTTCCCCCCTGCTCCAATTTCTGTTTACTTTTGTACCTAGATGAAGAGGTTCCTCCTAGAAGAGGGTCCGAGCTTTGCGACACTCAAGCAGCCATCAAGGTAAGCGTAACCATACTGATTTTCAGCAAGGTAAGACCAGGACTTCTTTAAGGGAGAAAAAGGTGCCGGCGGTAGTGGAAGGAGAATCACGACCGCATTTTCTCCAGCCATCCTCAAGACACTAACTCAGACAAGAGGGGTCTTGGTGAGCAGCAGCCCCTTATCATACAGCATGGTTGCCAAGGAAAGCTGGTCTTCCACGCTGTCACAGGGCAGATCCCCTACTCTCACAAACTCTGGGTAGGAGCGAAGCAAGAGCTCCATGGCGTCAGCTTGCTGTGGGTAGATTTCCAAGCACTTGGGTTCCTCCAGATGATAAACACGGGAGTTTTCCACCGTGTAATAGAGGAACAAACGGCCTCCCTCACCCACCAGCCGAGCTATGCCATCCTGGAGCATATGGACTTCTGTTTCTGTGCTCAACTGGGCCCCCACATTGACAGGCTCTCCAGCCTCCCAGCGAATTGGGAGCCCGTGAACACTCAGTGCCCGTTCCCGATCAGTCAACACCGGGGGCAGAGAATCGTGGATGAAGTCTTTGGCTCTCTGGTCGGCCACAGCATCGACAGGAGCGAAGTGTCCCAGGCGCGCAACCAAGACCCGCACCTTTTCCATGAAAGCTGTTCTTCTCGGATCCTTAGAGTCTGAATACTGGGCCCCCATGTAATCCATGAAGTCTCGAGGCAGACCCCTGCGGAACTCCACATTTTCTTCTATTGCTGCTTGCACGGCCAGGGGAAGTACAGCCTCCAGGAAGTCACCCCATGTATTGCGCTGGAAGGTGGACAAGGTGAGGTGCAGAGAGTGAACTCCATCCTGACATTCGGCTTGATGAATGAAGCCCCGAGGAAAATAAAGCAGGTCACCAGGTTCCAGCACCGTTTGTAGCACCGGCTCACCAAGGTCCTCCTGGCTGAAGTTGGGACTAGATGTCAGAGCCAGCTCCTCACTTGGGTCCCGCGGTCGGTAGACACGCCAGAGTTTCCGACCTTCCAGCTGCAACACGAAAGCCTCAATGTCGTCGTAGTGGGGGGCAAAGCCCTGGGAGTTGGGGGGCGTGAGGTAAACGTTAGAGCCGGCCATGCTCCCGAACTGTTCCTGGAGCACGGCCAAAAACTGCCACACGGTGGGCGAGAAAGCCTGCGGGCAGAGAAGGCGCAAGGAGCAGCCGGCCTGGTACAGGGACCAGGCGGCGGCGGGCAGGGCGCGGCCCGGTGGGTTCAGGGTCTCCCGCCGCCCGTCGATGTAGCGCGCGGCGTCCAGATGCTGCCCGAACTGCACGTCCTCGTGGCGCAGCATCGAGTCCAGGTCGGCGGTGGAGAAGAGGCCTCCGTAGTAACTGGGGTCCTGCCGCCGCACCAGCACCGCCTCCCGCTCCCACAGGCGCCGGTAGAAGTGATCCGGGGGCAGGGGCGCCAGGAGCCACTCGAAGAGGCGGGCGGCGCGCCTCCGGCTGCTGGGGATGCCGTTCAGCTCGGCCAACACCTGCTGCAGCGGCGAGTCCCACGGCCGCTCCGCGTCATCCCCGCGCGGGCCCGGAAGGGGGTCCGGGGTCCCCAGGAGGCGGGAGACGGCGGGCCGCCCCTCCACGCGGCGCCGAACGGACACCGAAGCCGTCCGCGGCTCCGAGCGCGAGGGCTCCCGCTGCTCGGCAGGCGCCTCCAGCGCGCCCGCGGCCGGCTCCACCTTGGAGGCCGAGGCCTTCCGCAGCAGCGTGCGAGCCCTCAGCGCGCCCACGCGGGCCGCCGCAGTTTTCCGATGCCTGCGGATCCTCCGGGGTCTCGAGGGCAGGGCCAAGACCGACCCGTCGTGGGGCTGCGGCTGGCGCCGCCGCCTCCCCCGCCCGCGCCTGGGCCGCGCCGCGCCGTTCTGAAGCTCCTCCATGGCGGGGCGGTACAGAACCGGAGAAAGCCGGCCGGAGCCGCGCTCCTGCAGCCGCCGTGCTTGCTGGGAAGGGGGCGTACCCTCCTGCCGCCTCTAGTAGGCCACGCCTACCGTCCTCCTGGCCCTTTGGCTGACCGGGCTTGCCACCTTCTTTTAACTGCAAGGTACGAGGGAAGGCTTAAAAATCCCAGAAAGGTTGTAAGGAAAAGATCTCTGAACATAATTTCAAAAAGTACTTAGAAATACTGTTCTCAGCATGACCCACAAATAATGAAAAAATTCTAAAAAACTGTTAAGAGGTAATTTGTTATGGCTTCAAAATAAACTTATTCTCCATTCCTTAAAAAAAAAAATCCCTACCAGACAAAGACTCCTTGCTGACCGAGCAGTTTAAGAAAACAAGACACGAGGCATTCCAGACGAAAATTTTTTCTTTTCTCTGTTTTGTTCGTTTGTTTTTTGGTCTCTCTACATAGCTCTAGCTAGTCTGAGAACTTGCTCTGTAGACCTCGTGGAGCTCACAGAGATCCACCTGCCTCTACCTCGGGAGTGCTGGGATTAATGGCGAGCACCACCATGCCCTGCTTCCTCCTTTTTAGTCCGCTTCCTCCAGTCAATTTTGTGTCAGAAATTTTTGTTCCTCAGTCGTTTCCTGGTAGAATGAATGAAGGCAAGTTTGATAGTCTATGTGAATCACACTGGTTCTCTTCACTGCAGGAAATTTCATTGTTGGCCAGGCGGTGCTAGCACACGCCTTTAATCCCAGCACTTGGGAGGCAGAGACAGGGGGATGTCTGTGAGTTCGGGAACAGCCTGGTCTACAGAGCGAGTTCCAGGACAGCCAGAACTATTACACAGAGAAATCCCTTGGAGGGGGGGGGGGGGAGAGGAAGCAGGGGGGAAAAAAGCCCTAAACCTTCATTGTTAAACCTTTCTCCATTTCGTTTCCCTTTCTCCTTCCTCAATTACAAATCCTTGCTGGATATGGAAGTTCATGCTGTTAGGGACCGAGAGAAGCCCCCAAAGAAGACCTCCAGCCATGAATGCAGTAACATGAGTGTTTTATTAATTCCAACGTTGGGGTGGCACTTGGTGACCCCCAAAGAAGGTCACAAGCTTCTTTTTAGCGAAGTTAGGGAAATTCCAGACAGGAGGGATTAATCTGAGGCTGACTGGTGGAGGGAAGATTAGTCTGGGGGCTGATTGGTGGGAGGTCCTAGTGGTTAGGGACATTTCTGCAGCAGGGTAGGGAAAGCTATCTTTAGCATGTAGAAATCTGGGGGGCATCTGCTGAGCTAGCAGAAGGGCTTTGGGGGACTACTGAGCCAGCAGAAGGGCTTGTGGGGTGCTTGCTGATGGTCACCCATAAGCTGTGGTTTTCATGAGACCTGCTTGCTCAGCTCTGTCCCAGTCTAGTGAAGTGAAATTAAGGTCTGGCCTCTGTCAGGGCTCTGCTCTGCCCCCCACCCCACCCCCACCCCAGCCTTTTCAAGGCCTGTAATCCCAGCACTTGGAAGGCTGAGGTTACAAGGTGAGACCCTTGTGATTAATATTCTTTCTCTGAAAAGGAAGTTTGTCAGTGTTTTGCAACCTAATCCAGCCTGGCCTCAAACTCCAGGTCGTCGTCGTCTTTCTCCTCCTCTTCCTCCTCCTCTTTTTCCTCCTCTTCCTCCTCCTCCTCCTCCCTCTTTCTTCTTTCTTCTTCTATTTATTTATTATGTATACAGTGTTCCACTTGTATGTTTGCCTGAATGCCAGAAGAGGGCACCAGATTTTATCCTAGATGGTTGTGAGCCAGCATGGGGTTGCTGTGGGGTTGCTGAAAATTGAACTCAAGATCTCTGGAAGAGCTACCAGTGCTCCTAACCCCACCCCCAGGTCTTCTTGCCTTAATCTGAGATGCCAAGTATGTCCAGTAGGTTGTTTCTGTTTCTCTCCTCTTTCAAGATTCTGGCTTTTTGTAAGGGTGTGTGTGTGTGTGTGTGTGTGTGTGTGTGTGTGTCCACAGAGACCAGAAGGGAGTGTCAGATCCCTTGGAGCTGGAGTTACAGTTGTTTGTGGAATCCTTTCTCTGGTCCTCTGATCGAGCAGTAAACGCTCTCTAACCAAAGAACTATCTCTCCAGACCCCAGCAGACTCTGCTTCTGCATGCCTTCTTGGGGGGGCGGGTGTGTGTGTGTGTGTGTGTGTGTGTGTGTGTGTGTACCACCATGCCTGGTAGAATAGAGTTCCTGATTGGGGCAGGATGGCAGCAAGAGTTAGTTGAAATGATTTCTACATACGCCCCATGGAAGCTTAAGTGAATTGACCGGCACGTGGGACGCAACATTTCAACTCAACAGGATCTACAATCACTAAAGAGGCAAGCCTCTGGGCACAGACTGGGCGATTGTTTAGATGAGGTTGAAGTAGGAAGATCCGCTCTAATTGTGGAGACCTAGATTGGGTAAGCGAGCACTCCGCACAGCTCCCGGTTAGTCCCTGCTCCCTGACTGTGAGGAAGTGTGATGGGCTGCTTCCTGCTCTTGCAACCACGCCTCCCCTACCAGGGTGGGTTATAACCCACCCACGTCAAAACCCCTCCTCCCGAAAGTTGCTTTTCAGGTATTTTTGTCACAGACAGGAGAAAGTTACTGTGACAAAACTCACAGAGGACTGTATCAGACGGGGCCATCGCGAGAGGCTGGGAAGAGGCCGGCTCCGCACAGAGCAGTGGGGACTTAAAGCAGCCAGGGCCCTACCAAGTTCTGTGCCCTAGTAGAAGGCTGCAGGGGCCTGGAAGAAGGGGCCTCAGGAGGAATAGCCTTCACTTTTTTTTTTTTTTTTTTTGTTTTGTTTTTTTGAGACAGGGTTTCTCGGTAGCTTTGGAGCCTGTCCTGGAACTAGCTCTTGTAGACCAGGCTGGCCTCGAACTTGCAGAGATCCGCCTGCCTCTGCCTCCCGAGTGCTGGGATTAAAGGCGTGTGCCACCACCGCCCGGCTTAGCCTTCACTTTTTAACAACCATTGTTATTGCTTTTATTGTTTTTTTTTTTTTTCGAGACAGGTTTTCCCTGTAGTTTCTAGAGCCTGTCCTGGAACTAGCTCTTGTAGACCAGGCTGGCCTCGAACTCAGAGATCCACCTGCCTCTGCCTCCTGAGTGCTGGGATTAAAGGCGTGCGCCACCACCGCCCGGCTGTTATTGCTTTTTAAATTTAATTTAAAAATATTTTTGGAGCCGGGCGGTGGTGGCGCACGCCTTTAATCCCAGCACTCGGGAGGCAGAGGCAGGCGGATCTCTGTGAGTTCGAGGCCAGCCTGGTCTACAAGAGCTAGTTCCAGGACAGGCTCTAAAAAAGTTGCAGAGAAACCCTGTCTCGAAAAACCAAAAAAAAAAAAAAAAAAAAATTGGGATTTATTTCATGTGTATGGGTGTTTTGCCTGTATGTATGTCTGCACCACATATGTCTAGATGAGGGCATCAGATCCCCATTGGAATTGGAATTATAGCTAGTTGTGGACTTCCAGGTTATAGTCGGGATGCTGGGAATTGAACCTGGGTACTCTGAAAAAGCAGCTAGTGCTTTTAATGGCTGAGCCATCTCTCTGGGTCCCTTCTTCCTTTTTAAAGTGTGTGTGTGTGTGTGTGTGTGTGTGCGCTCACACGTGTGTGAAGGTCAATGTCAGGTGTCTCCCTTTGTCACCATTTTGCTGTTTTGAGAATGATATCTCCCTAAAACTGGAGCTCAGGGTTTGGGAAGACTGGCCGGTTAGTAAGCTCCAGAGGTCCTCCTGTCTTTGCCTCCCCAGTGCTGGGCCTACAAGCCTGGCTTTTCCCATGGGTGCTGAGGATCCAAACTCAAGTCATCGAGCCTCTACTACAGGAGCTCTGCCAGCTGAGCCGCACTCGCCCAGCTCTGGGAGCTTCTTTCCTAGGTGACATAAGGCTGAGTGTGCTGGAAGAATCCTGGTATTAGGTCCCCGGGGGTAGATGCAGACAAAGTGCAGATCATAGGTGACACTGCAAACTGGATTCTCTTTTCAAAAAGAGCGCTTTCCAGGTGACAAAGGACAAAGCTGAAGTGAACCTGGGGATCTTCTGGGCTTCTCTGCTTCGTAGCTGAGGAACCTGTGTTTAGCGACTGGAAGACGCAAAGTCTGTCATTTCCACATGCTGTACAAATATCTTCTCCTCCCAGCCCTTCCTGTGACCTCATCCTTTTCTTTTCTGAACCCGTTGTGATTTCCTTAAATAAAAAGTCTTGCTGCTATCTCTGTCTTCTCATTTCCCCTGTAGCTGGGAGTTGCCGTTGGGGACCTGACTTATCTTGAACTTCATCACTTTTCCTGTGGCCTTACTGAGTTCTCACTACAGAAGCGGCTATTAATAACTATTTCCATAGGTGTATATTGTTGAGCGACTTGAAATAATGTCCTGAGTATATTGGGGAGGTTGTTGCTGTGAGATGGGCTCTTGCTCTATAGCCCAGATTGACTTGGAACTCACTATGTAGCCAGGTTGGCCTCAAATTCATGGTGATCCTCCTCAGCCTTCTCAGTGCTGAGACGACAGGCAAGAGCCACCACACTTGACTCTGTAGTATTTTTATGAATGGGACTAGGGAGAGGGAAATCAGGCAAAATAAGACTTTCATCAGAATTTGTCTAGGTCCCACATGTGCCAATATATAAGTATATATTTATGTATTCCTACTTACATCGATACATAATATGGAAGAATGGGGGAGCCATTATATCATGGTAATCTAACAGTGATTATTATTGTTAAATCCTAATATAAACTTTGGAGGACAAGCCACCATTATCAAAACTCAAAATTTTGTGCTTCTACTTCCAGCAAAGCTATCTTTCCAAAACATTCACCCAGGGCTGGAGAGATGGCTCAGCAGTTAAGAAGGAGTGCTGCTTTTTTAGGGGACTGGAAGCTTAGTTCCCAGCACTCATGTAAGTGGCTCACAACTGCCTGTGACTCCAGCAGATCTGACACCCTCTTCTGGCCTCCAGAGGCACCTGCACATGTGTGTACACACATACACATAGTCACACAGACACATGCATGATAAAACATATCTTAAACAAATTAAAGAATAAAAATGTAAAACTTCATTTCTATGGTGTGCACCTGTGGTTTCAATTACTTGGGAGGCTGAAGAAAGAGGATCACATGAGTCCACAGGTTCCAGACCCACCTGGACAAAATAGTGAAGCCCTGCTTCAAATAAAATTCTTATGTGTACAAATATATGAATGCTCTTTGCTTATAGTTCAAAATTGTGCATTAAGCAACAGCCCAATCTTATGAAGGCATTTTCTCCATTGATATTCTCTTCTCAGATGGCTAGCTTATGTCAAATTGATATAAAACTAGCCAGGATGAACAGGCATGGAGAAGACAGAGGGCAACTTTCAGGATTTTGTTCTTTCTTTCCACCGTGTGGGTACCAGGGATCAAACGGAATGATAAACAAGCTAGCCCTTCAAATCGGCATGCAAATGGTCAAACTTTGTTACTGAGCAACTGGGGCCTCTTCTCCACATTAGGTTGTCCAGAGTCAAGGGAGACGGGCTTCTAGCTTCTTATTGAATTTAATAGCATCTAGCTACTCTAACAACCTGGGTTAAATTGATCTGCTTTCTCACTCGAGACTGTATGTTAATATTTCTCTGCAGAGGGTGCTGCCCAAAACGCCGAGCCCCTGGCTAAAGAGTCCTGCTGTAGAACTCCCCACATACAAAAGCTGCTCACCGTTTTTCAGAGATCTACGGACTGCCCGGGAAAAAAGAATCGAAAAAGGGCCCTTCAGATCTGACCCAGATCTTTCTAGCTGGGCAAGTTACTGAGAAGATTGTCTTTCAGCACCAGCGAAAGGTGGGGGGAAGCTGATCCTATCTAGGCTGAATGCTTCTCTTGCTCTTAGAATGTGGACAGGCCACACTCTCTCTCGTCCATTAATACTGTACAATGTCCTCACTATGTTCACAAAGATAAACTATTTATCAATCAGCTTTACTATTATTGTTATTATTATCGTCATCATCTTAGATAAGGCCTCTCTACTTAGTCCTGGATGTCCTGGAATTCACTATGTAGACCAGGCTGACTTCAAACTCACAGAGATCCACCTACCTCTGCCTCCCAAGTGCTGGGATTAAAGGCGTGAGTCACCATACCCAATTTATTATTTTTGAGACCAGGTCTTGCTATGTGGCCCAAGCTGGGCTGGAATTTACTATATAGGTCAGCCTGAATGTGAACCTGCAATGCTCATGCCTCAGCCTCCAGAATATGGCACTACAGGAATGTGCTAGCATGTCCGATTTCTCTAGTTCCTTTTGTAGTGGGGGGAGGAGAGGTTACTAGAGATTGAATATAGGCCCTCACATGTTAGAAGACAGTTCTCTACCACTAAGCTACAAACCTAGCCCTGCTTTTACTCGTGTGTGTGTGTGTGTGTGTGTGTGTGTGTGTGTGCGCGTGTGTTTAAGATGGGGACTATTATTTTAAGGTGTATGACTTTTGTTTATGCTGCATTTGTTTAACTCTGTGAAGCTGTGTTACTCTGCCTGTCTAAAACACCTGATGGTCTAAGAAAGAGCTGAACGGCCAATGGCGAGGCAGGAGCAAGGATAAGCGGGGCAGAGAGTATAAATAGGAGAAAGGAGGGGGAGGAGGAGGGGCACAGCAGCAGTAAAAGAAGCAAGAGAACAAGAAGGGAAGGACATCAGGGGCCAACAACCCAGCTACACATCAAGCCACAAAGAAAGAAGTAAAGAAAGGTATACAGAAATAGAGAAAGATAAAAAGCCCAGAGGCAAAAGGTAGTCGGGATAAATTAAGAAAAACTGGCAAGAAACAAGTCAAGTTAAGGCTGGGCATTCATAACTAAGAATAAGCCTCTGTGTGTGATTTATTTGGGAGCTGAGTGGCAGGACCCCCCCCCCCAAAAGAGTAAAAAAAAAAAATCACACAGCACTTAACTACGTAATCCTGGTCTGGAATTCTCTATGTAGACTTGGCTAGCTTCAAGAGATCCACCCGCCTCTGTTTCCCAAGTGCTAGTATTAAAGGCATGCTCCACCATACCTGACCCTTTTAACTCTTCTGACGTTTGGAGACAGTGTTTACCCAGTTGTCCAGGCTTGCACTGTTGACCTCACTCTGTAATCCAGGCACATTTTTGTCTTGGCCTCCCTAATAGATGGGGTTACAGAACCGTGCCACCAGGCTCGGCTTGCTACTGGGCTTCTCCTTGTGCACCATTTACACGACATTAAAGAATGCTGGCTCCACATTGAGTGACAGAGTATATTTCTCCACACACCTGGAAGGTCACATCCTGTATACATGTCAGACCTCTAAATTTACTAGAGTAGAAGTATAAAAGACTCAGAATCTGTCACAAGATATACAAGTTTCTCACGAAAACCCAGAGAAGATTCCTGTTTGTTTAAGAAACCTCCCAGGTGATGTGTGTGTGTGCATCCGTGTCTATGTCTATATGTGTGTGTATGTCTCCATGTTCAGTTTTGTTCTACAGAAGGTTCCTTAACTGCAGTCCATAGGGAGCTATAAAGGGATATCACATGACCATTACAAAAAATAAAAAGCCAACACAACCCCAATCACACTGCACTTCTGGGTATGAGCATGTTTAGATTCCTAGGATACAACTCCAGAATTTCCCAAGGCTGGCTAACAGTTCTCATGAGTTCTCTTCAGTATATGTAATGCTTTAAAGATTTAGGCATAGGGTGGGAGGGAGAACTGGGGTTGGAATATAAAATGAATTTTAAAAATTAGTTAAAAAAAGATTTAGGCATTGAGGAGCAGCTGAAATCTGTATGTGTCAGAAGATGGAATTCTATAAGTACACTTGATACCCAAAATAACCGTAAAAAAGGAGAAACTTAGAATACAAAAGAGGTGTGAATCTAGCTCTTTTTCCTAAATACTGATTGCTATTTATACCCTAAAAAGCGCTGAAACATTCAGCAATGGAAATAATGGCAGATGGCTGGGCATGGTGGCTCATGTCTTTAATTCTAGCATTTGAGAGGCAGAGGCAGGCAACGCTCTGTGAGCTCAAGGCCAGCTAGGGCTGCATATTGAGGCCCTGGCTAGAAAGAAAGGTGGGAAGGGGAGGGAAGAAAGGAGTGGGGGTGGAGGGAAGGAAATAAAGGCAGTGTGAGACAACCCCTCCTGCTCCCCCCACACACATTTTCTCTTCTGGTAGCACTGTCAGCATTAAAATATGAAAAACAATACTTTACCTCTGTGAACTCTTGACTATGAACCATGACAGGGGAGAGCTGTGGGAAATACCAATTAATGGCATACAAGAAAATCTTTACCTCCTTCGATCCTTTAAAGTAACCCAAACTCCTATTATTTGTAGTGCTGACCTAGGACTCCAGCTCTCTGCTACTCCCAGACTCCAGACCCCGGGCCCGCTAAACAAAAGCTGAGGAACATTCCCACTTCCATGTTTTTAATCAACTAGTTTATACATTTCTTAGGAATGAAATACTAACTTGAGGCGTGCCATCACATACAGTATATCAAAGTTACTTCCGCATCTAACCTGAGGATTCCAGGCTCAGGCTCCCAGGAGAGATCTGAGACAATGCATGATTCTGTGTGTGTACTTTCTCAGCCCTTCTATCTTTGAATCTGTTGCTTAATAGTGAAAGGGCTTTATTGTGTACCCTTTGCATCGCTGGCCAGAGCTTGAGAGCTGAACTGAACTCTCCAGTCTGGGAGGCAGCAGGGCCCTACAGAGGGTCTCTTAGGCCATCAGCACTATGGGAGATGAAGCAGGAACAGAAGAAACGGCCCTTGTTCTCGAGGAGTTTACAAGGGGTTTTATAATACACACATGCAAGATTCTTTCAGGACAATATGCTCAGTCTAGTGGGACTTGTGAGGCATACAGCAGCTGTGCTAAAGGAGGGATGTGGGGAGGAGGGATGTAGGGAGGAGGGACCTGGGGAGGAGGGACATAGGGAGGAGGGACCTGGGGAGGAGGGATCTGGGGAGATCATGAGAGCCTGGGAGCTTTCATCAGATCTGGGACTGAAAGATTTAGAGAGCAGAGCTAGGAGAAAGGACCTTCCAGGTGGTGGGGGGAAGGCTGGGGGAAGTAAGCCAATGGCTGCCTCTTTCTCCTCTCTGGCTTCCAGTGTTGCTCACTTGTATCTTTACAACAGAAGAGCTGGGGTCCCTATGTCTAACCCTCATGATTCTGCATATCTCTTCATACTAACAAAATGTGACCATTCCCAAAGGGCCTCTCCTTTTGGCTGATTTTCTTTGCTCATAGAAGGTGTCCATCGTTCTCCTTTTCATCCATTCTCTCCCCTTCTTCCCTTTCGGTTAACTCTCAGGTTGACTAGGTGAGTGGCTCATCCCTAGCCTGGTGTAAAAGGAAGCTTCTGTTTGGCCCAGCATGCAAACCACAACAGTCACAGAACAAACAAACAACTGTGTGTCCTCTTAATCTGGATCTAGGAAAAGAAGTCCATTTTAAACCAAGATTTGTGTTTCTCTGAGTTTATACGTTCCATCTAAGTTCTCAGGGAATCACTTCAGCAGACGGGATCAATGGAGAAGGGTGGGAGGGAAGAAAACACGCGTGCTAGAACCTGCTTTCGTCTTCCCACAGTTTCTTATGGATATCATTTCATCTTCCCACTCTGACCCATAATTTCTTTTCTTATTGTTGTTATTACATTACTGTGTGTGTGTGTGTACGCGCGAATGTGTGCTTGTAGAAGTGCATGTAGAAGTGTCACGGCACAGGTATGGAGGTCAGAGGACAACTTCTGGGAATCAGTTCTCTCCTCCCACCATGTGGGTCCCAGAAACCAAACTCAGGTCATCACGTTTGGCAGCAAGCACCTTTCCTACTGGATGACCTCACTGTCCCCCACTCCATTGCTCCTTAAGGAACAACCTTACCAGCAAATGTTCACTAAGGTTCATCATGGGTGTATCAGAAAATAGAAGATGGGCTGAGCATGAAACTTAGCAGAGCGCTTGGCGAGCGTGCAGGAAGCCCTGGGTTTGACCCCCAGCATTGCATAAACACAACACAGTGGCACTCACCTGTAATCCTAGCACTAGGGAGGAGAAGGCAGGAAGATCACAGATCTAAGGTCCTCCTAGGCTACAAAATGTGCTTGAGAGCAACCTCATCCAATAATACATTATGAATTCTAGGCCAGCCTGGCCTACATAAGATCCTGTCTCAAAAATAAACGAAGCAAGCCGGGCGGTGGTGGTGCACGCCTTTAATCCCAGCACTCGGGAGGCAGAGGCAGGCGGATCTCTGTGAGTTCGAGGCCAGCCTGGTCTACAAGAGCTAGTTCCAGGACAGGCTCCAAAAAAGCTGCAGAGAAACCCTGTCTCGAAAAACCAAAAAAAGAAAAAAGAAAAAAAAATAAAATAAACGAAGCATATATTGAGGAATGGTGGGTAGAGCTCTTGCCTAGCATGTATGAGGCCCTAGGTTCAATCCCTAGAAACACACACACTATATTTCATTAAAAAAAATCAGAGTTTTTATGTAAACTTTCCCCAGAGCTGAATGTTGGCAATTAATTGAAAACACTGCCAGCTAGCACTGAGCCAGAAATATCTGTGGGCCAAAGTCAGTCCTCTGGCTGAGTTTGTGGCCCCTAATATAGCCTTTTCATAGGATGATTTCTAGAGCATTGCTCATTTGGCTGAGCCTTAGTTCCTCAACCTGCCCTTACATGCTGCCAAGAGCCAATCAAAGAAACATTCACCATAAAATTCGGGGAAATTATCCTAGCCATTACTTAAGCGTGGCGTTGGCAGACTTTGGCCTAGTCCCTATGTGTGATTAAGAGATGCAGCCTCCCTTCCTGACCCAGGGAGCCCCGTTCATTTCCTGTGTCCGCAAGGAGCTTTATTTTGTACCGGAAGGGCTTGGAACAAATTCGAGCTGCTCTGTCCTTTCGAGCCTCTGAGGAACCCTGTGGGAGGTCAAGTTAGCAAAAGGTCCCAGATAGCAGGGTTTGGACCCTCTGTTTTCCTTTCCCCACCCACTAATGCCTAACAGATAAGTGTCTCAGATGTGTAAGTAGTTAACTTTCTCCTGGGCCTCAATAGTGGACCAATAATTTAGTTTCTGATATCTCTAATATATTTCTGATCTCAACACACACACACACACGCACACACACACACACACACACACACACTTGAATGTTTATCTTGTAGCAATTTGATTCAGAATTAACCTCACGAGTTTAAAACTCATGAGTTTACAGAAGCTGTCAGATAGCCAGTGCCTTCCTTAGACTATGCTAACCCACCAAACCCAAGCCATTTGCAGAGCTTCAGCTGGGTCAAGCCTCACTGTCCCCTGTCCCTTACTTAAGAATCCTATATGGGGAAACTACTCAGAGTATATCAGACTTCTAAAAGCCTCCGCAAACCGGACTGCGGTGGTGCATGCATTTAACCCCCGGACTTGGGAGGCAAAGGCAGGTGGATCTCTGTGAGTTCGAGGCTAGCCTGGTCTACAAGAACTAGATTCCAGGACAGGCTCCAAAGCTACAGAGAAACCCTGTCTCGAAAAACAAAACCAAAAACAAAAAACAAACAAAACCTCTGCAAAGACAACATCAGCTGGGGGATATAGGAAAATCAAGCTCAAATTTTCTCTGCCTACTAAGTGACTTTGAAGCAACTACCTTACCCTCCGGGTTTAACTTTCTTCGACTATATAATGAGAATAATAAACAGTTACTTCATGGGCCACTGCAGTTGTTCTCAGCCTGGTTCCATATATGTGTGAGTGTATACGTGTGTGTGATGTGTCTGTCTGTGTATGCATATGATGTGTGTTTAGGTATGGTGAATATGTGTTCATATGATGTGGTGTGTGTGTATGATGTGATGTGGTGTGTGTGTGTGTGTGTGTGTGTGTTTTGAGATGTGGTCTCCTGTAGCTCAGGCTGGCCTTGAACTCTTGATTTTTCTTTCCAAGTGTTGGGATCACAGGTATCACCACCATGTCCAGCTTCTGGTTACATATTAAAATCACGTTTTAAAATGTCACTGCTAGAAAATTTTCTAAAAATTGAGAGATGAAAACAGAGATAAAGACACACACACAGAGAGACAGAGATTGCCTGAGTTACACTCCTGCAGGTTAAAGCAGAATCTCTCAGAAGGTGAGATCCAGACATTAGCATGTTTCTCTTTTATTGTCTTTTTTTTTGAGACAGAGTCTCACTATGTAGTTCTGGCTGGCCTGGAGCTCGCTCTGTAGACCAGGCTGGTCTGGAACTCACAGAGATCCACCTGACTCTGCCTCTGCCTCTGCCTCTGGAGTGCTGAGATTAAAGGTGTGCCCCACCATGCCCTCTGTCAGCAGGTTTCAGAAAGCATCACAAGTCATTCTAATCCATAGCCAAGTTTGAAAGTTGCTGATGAGAGCTAAATATTGCTATGTTCATAAAATCAGGTGCTCTGACACTGTCTAGTTTTTTACCCCAATAATTATATTTTCAGCCAGCTATTAACATACTTTTGGCCCATGTTATAAAAATACACCACTAGATGTCAGTTTTCACATATAAGTCACTTCCTGGTAGCTTTCTGGTTGAATGTTCTTATGGAACAACGAAATCCCATCACATCAACCATTCCTCTGTGACCTGTAGTGGCCAGATACAGCTCTAGTGACTCCCCCACTCCACTCCGAGACAGGGTTTCTCTGTATAGTAGCTCGGCTGTCCTGGAACTCACTCTGTAGACCAGGTGGGCCTTGAACTCACAGAGATCCATCTGCCTCTGCCTCCCAAGTGCTGGGATTAAAGGGGTGCCCCAACACTGCCCGGCTCTAGTGACTCTTAAAACATGACTTCCAGTTGTATTGTAACAAGCCAAGTAGATACTCTCTCAATCATGAGGAAAGCAAGATTCTATGACAAGTCAGGAATAATGGCGGTGCACACCTGCAAACCTACCAGGCATGAGGTTGAAGCAAAAAGGGCCCAAGTGTGAGTCTAGTGTGCCCTACACTGAAAAGTCAACCTGAACTACTTAGATGTCACCTCAAACAACAACAAACAAACAAACAAACAAACAAACGGGATTGGAGAGATGGCTCTGTAGGTCAAGTGCATGTTCCATAGCTTGAGGATCTGAGTTCAGTTTCCAGAATCCGCATAAAAGCTGGGCAAGGCAAAGGCAAGGGCAACCTGCATCTGTAGTCCCAAGCTTGGGACTGTAAAGACAGGAGGATCCTTGGGGCTTGCTGGCCAGCCACAGTCTAGCCAATCAGTGAACTCCAATATAAGTGCAAGCCCTTTGAGTCTAATTGAGATGTGCTGGCTAGTTTTATGTCAACTTGGCACAAGCTACAGTCATCTGAGAGGCCTCAACTGAGAAACTGCCTTCACAAGATTACACTGTGGGCAAGCCTGTAGGGCATTTTCTTAATGATCGATGTGGGAAGGTCCAGCCCTGGGCTGGTGGTTCTGAGTTCTACAAGAAAGCAAGCTGAAGCTGACCGTGGCGCACATCTTTAATCCTAGCAATCTGGAGGCAGAGGTAGGCCCATCTCTGAGTTTGAGGCCAGCCTGATTTACAGAGCAAGTTCCAGGACAGCCAGAGCTATGCAGAGAAGCAATAAAGAAAAGAAAAGAAAAGAAAAGAAAAGAAAAGAAAAGAAAAGAAAAGAAAAGAAAAGAAAAGAAAAGAAAGCAAGCTGTGCAAGCCATGGAGAGCAAGCCAGTAAGCAGCACCCCTCCACAACCTCTGCATCAGCTCACGTCTCCCAGTCCCTGCCCTGCTTGAGTTCACTGCATTTGATGGTGAAGTGTTAAATGGAACCGTGAGTGAAATAAACCCTTTTCTACCTGAGTTGCTTTTGATCATGGTATATAATCACAGCAGTAGAAACCCTAACTGAGACACGAGGATTGGAAATATGCACCTTTAAACCCAGCACTTGGGAGGCAGAGGCAGGAGGATCTCTGGAAATTAAAGGCCAACCTAGTCTACATAGTTTCAGGCCAGCTGTATCTTACAGCATGAGATCCCTATTTTGTTTTTTGTTTAAAAAAATTAGGCCAAAAGCAATCAAAAAGATACCTGACATTGACATCTGGCCGCACACACACAAACATATAAACACAAACAAAACCCCTGTGACTTGTACAAGAGTACCCAGGAAATGACTCCTGTAGTTCATCTGCTCATTCTGACACTTGGTATGTATGTGTAGGTTCTGTGTAACAACAGAAAAACCCTATTTGTTCTGATGGGGTGACTTGGAGTGACTTCTGCTAGGTCAGGGCTGGTAACCACTGTGCACCTAGTTTCTTATCTCCTGGACATTTGCATCTTTCACCCGTGGGTGCATTGAAAAGAAAAGGCATGCACTCTCTTAAAAGACTGCTCAGGGCCTCAGGTTGGCCTCCTCTGAAGAACAGAAATACTGTGTTTCTAAGGGAGTGAAAAATTACTCTTTTGTTATTTCATTTTTTGTTTGTTTTGGTTTTGGTTTTCTGATACAGGATTTCTCTGTGGAGCTTTGGAGCCTGCCCTGGAACTGGTTCTGTAGACCAGGCTCACCTTGAACTCACACAGATCTGCCTGCCTCTGGCCTCCTGAGAGCTGAGATTAAAAGCATGTGCCACCATAGCTCAGTGAAAAATGAATCTTAAGGATCCTGAGATGGCTGTTTCACTAACTTCAGTCACTAGAATAAAATATAGTTTAAAAAATGTTTTAGAAGAGCCAGATAGCCGGGCAGGGGTGGCGCACACCTTTAATCCCAGCACTCGGGAAGCAGAGGCAGGCGGATCTCTGTGAGTTCGAGGCCAGCCTGATCTACAGAGCTAATTTCAGGACAGCTAGGGCTGTTACACAGAGAAACCCTGTCTCAAAAACCAAGAAAAAAAATGATGTAGGGTGTCATTCTGTATATGTGTTGCTTTTTGTATTGGTTAATAAACAAAGCTGTTTCAGCCAATGTCTTAGCAGAGTAAAGTCAGATGGGAAATCCAAACAGAGATGGAGAGAGAGCATAGGTGGAGTCAGAAAGACACGATGTAGCTGCTGAAGGAGAAAGATACCAGAACATTACCGGTAAGCCACAGTCTTGTGGCAATACATAAATTAATCAAAATGGGTTAATTTAAGATGTAAGAACTAGCTAGGAATATGCCTGAGCCATTGGCCAAGCAGAGTTGTAATTAATATAGTTTCTGTGTGATTATTCGGGTCTGGGTGGCTGGGAAACAATAGTACAGTCTCCATTTAAAATATTTATGTATATATGTATGTATGTGTGTATGTATGTGTGTATTTATGTAAATACATACATGTTTTAAAAACTTATATATTTTAAATATTTAAATATATTTTAAAATATAGATTTTAGAAGATTTGTTTATTTTACTCTGTAAGTGTTTTGTCTGTATCTATGTATATATACCTCATGCATGCTCTGTGCCCTTGGAAATCAAAAGTGGTATGAGAGCCCCTGGAGTTGGAGTAATGAATGGTTGTGAGCACCATGTGGGTGCTGGGAACTGAACCAGGTCCTCTACAAGAGCAACAAGGGCTCTTAACAACTGAGCCATCTCTCCAGTCCAAAATTAGTTTTTCTACCTACTAGATTGCTAAGAGACTTGAGATCTCTTAGGCTGATGTCTTACCACTATAAATATTTTTATCTATATCCTTAGCAATCAACTATTGGCCTAGAGAATGTACTTAATTTAAGATATTTTTATTATTCTCTATTCCGTGTGTGTGTGTGTGTGTGTGTGTGTGTGTGTGTGTGTGTGTGTGTGTAAGTCAGAGGACAACTTTCAGGAATTGGTTCTCTCCTTCCACTGTGGGATCCAGGGATTAAAGTCAGATTGTCAGGGTCCTGCAGCGAGGAGTTTCATTCACCTTGACATCTAAGGAAGTGTATAACTCTGAATCAATAAATATTCCCTGAAGAAAATAATGGCTATTAAGCTGTCCAAGATGAGCTATGGGTTTGTATGAAGAAGTCTACGTCTCTTCTGAGTAAGCAACCCTGGATACTTCCTTCTTCAAGTAGTAGTTCTTTGTTCTAAGAGCTTCTGGCTCATTCCAGAGGTGGGAAGGACTCACCGATCTTAAAGGAAAACTCTAATTGAGCCAGAGAGCAGAAGACTAGGACACTGCTTGATTTGACCTACAAATTCCGAATCTAATGGCTTCTCTGGAGCTTGTCCCCAGGTCACCAACCATGTCTGTGTCTGAGTGAACCAACCAAGTATTTTAGTTACAGTGATTACCAGGTCAGACCTATGGGCCTTCTGATAGTTGTTTTTTGTTTTGTTTTTGTTTGTTTTTTTGTTTTGTTTTTTTGTTTTGTTTGTCTTGGAGGACAGGTTATTCAGGTAACACTGTTATAATTAGGTCCCTGAACCCTAGTTTAACCAACTCAATAGAATTCTCTGGAATTAATAGAGGAGACTGGGGTTCTCACATAGGATCAGTGTTGCAAAGTAGCTCCTTAACCATCCACACACTTTGCTCATTCATAGCTCTGTAATACATAAATTTGCTGAGATCTTTTTTGTATTTTGATTATATCCCCTTTCTGGGTAATGACTTCTATACAGTTACTACCCAGAGCTTAAAAGCTTAAAACAGTCTGTCTGTCTGTCTGTCTGTCTCTCTCTCTCATCTATCATTATCTATCTATCTATCTATCTATCTATCTATCTATCTATCTATCTATCTATCTATCTTTGCATATGTACATGTGTATGTGTGTATGTATGTATGCATGCTTGCATACATATATCCTAAGCCTAACTCTACTAGAACTTGGAACACTGAAATCCTGGACTTGACATCCACATTCCCCACATTCATTTTGTCTGTGGTGTTTAAGATCCTTAGACTCAGCTTCTCCCTCTTGAGAGCTTACATCACATGCCTAGTCCTGAGATCTTTTTGGTTTACATCAGCTAGACCTTTGTCCATTTTATGCAAGAGCTTAAAAATTGTGCCTGTCCCTAAGATGACTATGACCTGAAGTCACTGCTTCTTAGGTGGATCCCAACAAGTATGAGCTTGTCCCGGGCTTGGATTAAAGGTCTGTTTTGCATCTAGTCAGCCTGTTAGCCTTGGAGAAGGGAAAATCATTTCACTGGAGAATTCTGTAGCAAAGGTGTCCCTTGAAACAACAGTCTGGATGCTTCAGGAAACAGGAGAGAGAAGAGGCAATGTGATGGAGCATTCTTGGTCAAGTATAAAGGGATGAACAAAGAGAGAAAATACCAAAAGCATGGATCTGCCAAACATAAGGATCTGCTTTACACATACCATCTTTTCTTCTTCTTGATTGTTTACTTATTTAGGCTATTTGACCATAACTACACTTGACATAAACATTCTAGAATCTCCAAGCACCCTTCAGTGAATCAAAGTGGGTTTGTTGTTGTTGATTTGTCTGTGTGAGATAGGATCTATTTATTTTTTAATTGTTTTTATTATTTTATGTGCATTTATTTATTTTTATTATTTTAGGTGTTCTGCCTGCATGCATGTCTGTGTGAAGGTGTCAGATCTTGGAGTTACAGACAGTTGTGAGCTGCCATATGGGTGTTCTGGAAGAACAGTCAGTGCTCTTTAACCACTGAGCCGTCTCTCCAGCCCCCAAGATAGGACCTTTTGATGTGGCTCTGGTTAGCATCTAATATGTAATTCTGTACTTGAGCAATCCTCCTGCCTCAGCTTCCAGAGACCCATGTATGACTAGATCTAGCCCAAGTCTTTGTTTTTAAGCAGACTTTATGTACATGTAAAAGAATAAGAAAGAGGGAGGAATGTCATAGCCTGTATATTGTCCCTCTAGGTAAGTTTGGTCAAAACCAGTCTGCCTGCAAAACTGTTTGAATTTGCTATTTGTAGAAATTGCTACAGTCTGTTGATAAGGTTCTGCTTATTTCTTTCTTTCTTTTCTTTTCTTTTTTTTTTTTTTTGTTTTGTTTTGTTTGTTTCAAGACAGGGTTTCTCTGTAGCTTCGGAGTCTGTCCTGGAACTCACTCTTGTAGACCAGGTTGGCCTCGAACTCACAGAGACCTGCTTGCCTCTGCCTCCCGAATACTGGGATTAAAGGCATGTGCCACCACCTGGCTTATTTCTTCGTGTGTGTGTGTGTGTGTGTGTGTGTGTGTGTGTGTGTGTACAGGTAAGGATATGTGTATCTATGCTCATGTGTTTGTGTCATGTATGTACATGTGTGTGTAGGTATGCAATCTGTGTTCATGCAGAGAGGCCCGGCCAGAGAAAGATGTTGGGTGTCCTACCCAATTAAGGTGCCTACCTTACTATTTTGAGACAGGGTCTCTCACTGAACATGGAACTGCTGGGATCCTAATTCCAGGCTTTGCAAACTGTTCTTAACCCATTAAGCCAGCTCTCTCACTGATCTGGTTAGGGACCTTGCTATTGATCCTGTTGTCAATTGATAGCATTAGGAAAAAAAAGCTAAGTCTACCCAAGATGAAAATACTTCAGTCTCTGATTCCAATACAGAAACTCAAAAACACCCTGGTTCCTCTATGATCAGAACTCAAAGTAATGATAGCTTTCCCTAGCCCTTCCTTTCATCTAGAGATTTCAAAGCATTCTGAAAACATTGCCCATCCCCGAGGGAGCTGATTAAGCCACATCACCGCCCTTCATCTTTTGCCTGGGGTCCTCCCCACAAATTGGCTATTGAGCTGGAAATAGTGTAGGCACCCTGATTCAGGGTCTCACACTGAACGCCCACTCCCTCTCTTGCCTACCCAGTCTTACGCAGTTTATGATGCTCGCACAGGGCGCAGCTTTTCTAGGGGCCCTCCATGAGATCTGCCAGCATCTCGGTTGTCATCGCCTCCCACTGATTGCATTTTTGGGTTTGCTGGTGTCCTGGCAACTAGGCTGTGCTTCAGCTGTCCTGGATGTGAGAAATATTGAAGACTCTCCGGGGAGTCTTCATGTCTCCTTACCATTCATCCCATTTTTTTCTCTCCCTGCCCAGGCATCCATCCCTCTTGCATCAAAGAATTGTGTTCTCCGGCTTATTTTTCCTTCTTCCTCTCCAGCCTCCTCCTTCTGGGCAGAAGACAAAAGAAAGACCATGAGCTTGGGAGAAAGGGAGAGACAGAGCTGCAGCTTTTCTCTTGTCTTGCCCTCTCGTTCCCAGAAGAGGGACCTCGGCAGTGAACCTTGGCTTAAAAAGATAAAGGAGATTAGAAGGCTGAGGCTTCACTTGCAGCCCCCGTCCTAAGGAAGTTAACTTGTTTTTGCTGGAGGAGCGGTGACTCAGCCCAGACCTTAGATGGGGAAATCTCTGCAGTGCCTGAAAAAGGAAAGCCACAGAGAGAGGCCTAATCTTTAATTTCAGACCAGAAAGGTTTTGCTGAGTTAGGAGAAATTGAGTTCTGCCTCTTCCTCGTGTCGGCAATAGGGAGGGCAGTAGGCCACTCTGCATGGATTTTCCCAAAGGAACAGCTCTGTCTACAGAAGCCCAATAGAAGCAGACAGTGGGATCCCCAATTCAGAGTTCTGGAATGGCCCACACATACTAGTTAGTGGGGAGCTTTCTTTAGTCAGCCTCTACCACTGTCCCTTTACCTACAAATTACTATAACCACCCCTGATCATGATATGATAATTAGCACATGCTTTTTTTTCAAATAAGACTCTAAAATACATGACCACGGTAAGGCTACTCCTAGAGACAGTTCCTGACTCACTCATTCATTTCCTAAATACTTAGTCATCTACTGATGGCTGGACCTTGAGGGAGGCGGTCATGAGCAGAAAGGACATGATCCTTGGTTTCACAGAGGTGACACACTGTAGGATGGACAGGAACTAAGTAAGTTGACCCACACAGGAGGTGTGTAGCACAGAAACACAAAATCAAGCGGTGGCTGAGAGGCAATGTTGGGGCCTCACCGGCAACAGTATCTTTGAAGATGATCTGTTGGCTGAGTGGGACTGAGCAAATGAAATCCATCTTTAGGTAAAAAGCTATGTGATTTAAAAATAAATAAGGAAATAAAAAAGTTTAACAAACCCCAAGCTGCCTCCTCATGCTCACATTCCAATATAACTACTTGCCTCCAACTTTGTGTCTACACAATGGGAAGCTACTTTGGGAAAGTGTGAAATTGTACTCCAGGGGAAGATAAAATGATTATATGGATGGAGTGGGGCAGAGGGGGTAGATTATGAACTGCAGGAGGAAGATTGAAGTCAGCACCAGGGAAACAGACAAGGAGAGCAGCTTCCGAGGGGTGAGGCAATGGCTCAGCCGGTAAGAAACTTGCTATTCAGACATGAGAGCCTGTGTTCAGAGCCTCGGCAGCCGTGTATAAAGTCAGGCATGCGATGTGCATGTTTATAACTCCAGCACTTAGGAGACAAAGCAGGAGCGTGCCGGCCAGACAGTCTAGCCTAAACTGGGAGAGAGTTCATCTCGAAAACTAAGATGGAAGAGCTAGAGTAATGGCTCGGAGGTTTAGAGCATTGACTGCCTTTCCAGAGGCCCCAGGTTCAGGTTCCAGCAGCCACATGGTGACTGCCTCATGCCTGTCCATTAACTCTAGATGTCCTGTTTCAGCTCCCTCTTCAGACTTTTGCAGGCACCAGACGAGCATGTGGTGCCCATACAAACACGCAGGTAAAACGCTCATACAGAGAAAATAATTCTAAGAAATGCTAAAAAAAAAAAAAAAGAAGAAAGAAAGATGGCTGATAGACACTGTCAACCTCTGTTTTCCATCCACATATGTACATGCATGCGCACGCGCGCGCGCGCACACACACACACACACCTCACATTCACATATCCACACGCACACAAGTAAACTAACCTCTTTTGTAATTTCTAAAACCAGACCCAGTTCGCTAAGCCATGAGGATGGTCTGTGTCTGTGATGGGAAATGGGTTTGTCTGTCTCCACTTGACTGACAACATCCTTTTTTATCGCTTGCTGATAAAAGCCATTGATGTCCCTTTGCAGGAAACTAACAGGAAAAGAGAGAAAGCCAACCTCTAGATCCACTTCCTGAGGGCGAGACCAAGAGGCTGCTGCTGTCCTGGCAGTGTAGGAAAAGGCAGAGCAAACCAACACAGCATCCCCGTGGGCAGCGGCCCTCTTTCCCTTCTAAAATTGGCCAGTCGGCTAAGTGGCAGACAGGGGTCTTCTCAAAATGTTAAGAGGTATTGAAACTCACTAATCTCTTCTGTCTCAAACAAAGGAAACACAGAACTGGAAGAAAAGATAAGAGTCACCGGAAGAGGAACTTGACATTGGTCCATACCTTCCCATTCCCAGCAACTTCTGCTTTGACTCTTTCTGTGAACAAAGGTAGTAACGATGGAAATGTGTCAGGAGGAGAGGCAGTCAGGGTTTGTGGTGCTCAGAAAAATCTGTGGGTTTTAAAAAACAAAGATCTCGCTCAGCAGCGGTGGTGTATGCCTGGTGCATCCCAGCACTTGGGAGATAGAGGCAGGCAGATCTCAATGAGTTCGAGGCCAGCCTGGTCTACAAAGCAAGTTCCAGGACAGCTAGGACTGTTACACAGAGAAAGCCTGTCTTGAAAAAGCAAAAATAGATAAATAAATAGAAAAAAAGAAGAAGGAAACAAAAAAAAACCCAAAACAACAAACAACTGAAAAAAAAGATCTCCCACAAACAAAACAATAGTAAACAAAAACAGAGTCTTGTGTACAACAGGCTGGCCTTGAACTTGATATGCAGATAGAGATGAATTTGAACTTCTGATCCCATCCCTTCCACCTCCAGAGTGCTGAGATTACACCACCACACCTAGGGTACTCGCTTGTAGGTGCTCCATAAGCCAGCTCCTGACTCAGCACTATCCCTAGGCCCTCGGGTGACTCGATTTTGAACCACTATTATCTGGGACTGTTTATAGGGCTCTGAGGCAAAATACTGCTGCAGATGCTGCTAGAGATTAGTCCGGATGTGGAGCCAGCTCCAATCTGGAGATTCCTAAAGTGTTTATTTGTGAGGCTACTATAACACAGTAGAGTAGAACATGTGTAGTATGAATGGCAGAGGAGGGAGCGGGGAGGAGGAAGAGACTGGGTGGTGGCGGTTAATAGCTATGCTGGCCTGAAAAGATGAGAAGGAACAAGTAGCAAAGACTTGGACTTTCGTCTATCTACAGAGTTGTTTTTTTTTTTTTAATTTATTCATGTACCTGTGCAAGCACACGCCATCGTGTATGTGAAGGTCAGAGGCCAAGGTTCAGGAGCCAGTTCTGTCCTTCTGCCCTTATGTGATTTCTGAACTAAGGTTCAGGCTTTGCATGGCAAGTGCTTTCACCTGCTGAGTTGTCTTCCTGGGTCTGCTTGCTTTTTTTTTTTTTTTTTTTTTTTTTTGTAGTTTTTGCTAAGTAGTTCAGGCTTGGGCTCGAACAGAAGTTTTAGTTTAAGAACCATTTATACTTCAGTAATTTTATCCTCCCCCTCCCCAAGTCTTGTCTAATAGTCATGGGTGAGCCTTGAGAAATGACTCAAAGCCAAAATAATGGGGTTTCCTTAATTATAGTTCCTCCTTTCTCTGGCTACAAGCCAAGCCCCAGTATCTTCCTCCCTTCTAAGGATGCCAGCTTCACCCCAGCTCTGCCAGATCCACGCTGATCTTCCAGTGATCATGTTGCAAACTGGACTCTTCTTAAAATTTCCTACCTGTAAAATCGCTGTTTATTGCCCAGTTTCATCTCACGGTTCTGGATACCTCCAGCCCAGGCCTGGAAGTGCCCTTATCCTTCTTTCTCTGGTCCTCAGCTGAGGATCAACTCAACAGAATCCACAGTGACTAGCTTAATCAGCTGCTTGTTCTTCCTGGGACACCCCCCCCCCCTTCACCGGAATCTGGACGGAGCCAGATGCACCCGCTTCTGTGAATTGGAGGAGCTCTCATGATTAGCCTGTCTTGCAGGCTCTGAGGGGACCCTCCTTTGTAGAAGGTACACAGGAAATTAGACCAGGTTATAATTTTGTTGGTCATAGTTTATGAAGCCTAAACCCAGAATTGGGCTCTGGCCAGTGTAGACTGTTCACTGAAAAATGGAATACAACATATGGGAATTAGACCAAACTATAAAAGTCACCAGTGTTGATAGCATGTCCTTCCAATATCTTGAAGAAAATAGGTAATGTTAAACAATTACTCGTGGCTATTAAATAGTTATGATGTGTCAGGATTGGATGATGTTATATTATCTCATTTATTCCTCATAAAAGGTTTCCTTCTAGTATCCCAGGAGAGAAAACCCAGTCACTATACACACTGAATAATGACATTAATAGAAATCATAGTTGCATATGTGATGCATCGCACATTGCCTTATATACATTGGCCCTGAATTGCATATATTCTCTCATCTCATTTTTAAACAAGCCATACAGTTAAGACTTATTATTAACTGACAGTAGGCTAGTTCTGATCATGGGCCTCCTGACGTGTCTATATACTGTGTAAGCTCCTCCCCTTAAATGTAGGCGGGGCCTAACATCATACTATTAACTAAAGGATGTGATAAAAGCGATGGACCGTCACTTCTCTGATGGGGTACAAAGGACTGTTAACCTCTGTCTTGCTGGCATTTTCTCTCTGGCCTTCCTGCTTACTCTGATGAAGGAAGCTGCCCTGTTACGTCATGATCCATAAAATCTCTGAGGCCAGGCTCAGAGATGTCCTAAAGATGGAGGCCGGCTGTTCACAGCTCCCGAGGAACTAAGGCTTTACAGTAAATTCTGTGAGGAACTTAACCCTGCCAGAGACTAAGCAAGCGAGCCAAGAAGCAAGAGGCACAGAATCACCCCAACTTTAGGAGCCATCCGGAGCCAGAGGACACAGCAAAGCTGCATGAGGAGGACATTGTAGTCAAAGAAACTAAGAAATAATAATTGTTGTTTTAAGCTACTAAATCGTAGGGTGATTAGTGTACACAGCAAAAGATAGCGAATACACATTTCACTTTGGAAATGAGAAACCGAAGCTTAGGGAGATGAATCAATTTTCCCAAAGTCACAGTTATGGTTTATAAACGGCAGAACCAAAATCATGAGTGAATATGGCGTGTGTGTTAGAGTCAAGACACTATTACTTCAAGCTTGGTGTGGCGGTGCATACCTTCAGTCCCAGTACTTGAAGAGCTAAGGCAGGAGGATTGCCATTAAGCTTGAGAATAGCCTGGGTGAGACCTTCATGGTGAGACCAGGTCTCAAACAAAAGTAAGCAAGAAAAGGCCAGGTTAAAATTTACTTTCTTGTAAGGTTCCATGTGACTGGGACCTGAGTCCTAGAAGGCATTCTGCTCAGAGAAATCTTTGGAAAGTAGCCATGTTTCCAGGAAACTCTCTTGCACGCATGTAAAACAGGGATGGACAAAAGTTTAAATGGTGCTAAGTACTTTGCTTGGCCCACTCCCTGCTGTTGAAGAATAGCTGATCCACCCATAGATTTGATGATAGTAACTAGGGGCCCCTTTCAATAGCACAATGGCCGCACTATGAGCTAACACTTTATTTTATAAGTAAGCACACTATTTTACCTGTAACGTGCAGTTCTGGCAGAAGGGGCACGTCATTTTCCTTGAGGACAAAAATGAATGTTTGCTAATAAGGCATGGTGTGGCATTTAAAAGTCACAGGCACTCTGGAACAAGAAAGCCAATGTGTTCTGCACGTGAGAGCAGCCCCTCGCATAGACTCCCCTTCCCCTTCTCATCCATGAAACAGCCTTGAACTTTGAACCACAGCGCCTGGCTCCAGCCCGGAAAACAGCTTGGCCCTTCCACGTACTAGAAGTTCTTCAGCATGGGATGGTACAATCTTCTCCTCCCTGCGTACAGCCACAGCTCACCTTGGTGGATAAGACATGTGCTTGGGTTGGCTGAATGATCAGCTGCTGGAGCAGCAGGCTTTGACCTGGGGAGGGTTTCCCAGAGGTAATGGAACAGGAGTGCTATAGGCTGCAGCCTCCTTTAACTGGTGGCAGACACTGTGTTTTATTTGCGCTCTTATGCAAGCCGGTGTAAAGTCCACAGACAGCACTGGGAGGGGCCGGTCCCCAAGCTGGCTCAGTACCCATGGGCTTCCGGTAAGTATCCTAGCTTTCCTTACCTTCTCCTCTCAGGCCTGCTCTCTTCCCTTTCTCTCCTTCTTCCCTCCCTCTTTCTCCTCCCCAACTCCCTCTTGTCTTTCTATCCCTTCCTCCTTGTCAGCCTCTACCTCTGAGATCCCTACCCTAGGAAACCATCTCTTAGCAGGTCATCTTGGCTTGCCTCCAGCTGCTGGTGGCAGGTAGCTCTGGCCCTAGTCGGCTTTCAGAGTGATTTACTTCTCTAACCCTTTTGGAGCTGGAACTGTGTCTAGAAGTGGGGGTGGGAGAGTTGAAGAATTCCACAGGCAAGAAATAGAGCTATCCCCAGTGGGATTTTGCTCCTTTAGACCAAAACAAACAAACAAACAAACAAACAAACAAATAAAAACAACCAAACAAATAAAAAAAACAACAAAAAACCCCCAAACAAACAAACAAAAAACCCCAACTTGGACGTTGCCCCCCTTGGAACATGACATTGTAGAAAGAAGGAAGAAGGAAACAGCACCTGTGTCCATGAAGGCCCTGGGGCACATGAAAGTACTCCTCAGATATTGGGGTGCCACACCAAGCCCTCCATTTTCCACTCAGTCGGTGTTTATGAAAGGTATGTTTGCCTCTACTACACCTGCCATCATGGTCTGAATCAAAAGATTCCGGACAGACAGCACCTGCACGGCCTACACTGGCAGCCACACACCACAAAGCTGCAGCCAGCCAGCTCTAGGGCTGGAGCTTCCTAAGGCCGTGGGGGCTGCGGGGTGGGAGGTACACAGCTCTGGGAGGAAAAGGAGACCTGGTGGGTTAATGATGGTACCTTGTGTGCATAAAATCGAAACGCAGGATTCAAACAAGAATCTCCCTAGTACTGCATAGTTTTGATAACACAACAGCTTTCTGTTACTTCAAAGTATATGTCTTTTTGTTTGCTAGTTTTTGTTTTTCAAGGCAGGGTTTCGCTGTATAACAGCCCTGGCTGTCCTGGAACTTGTTGTGTAGTCCAGGCTAGTCTCGAACTCATAGAGATCAGTCTACTTCTGTCTCCAAGTATTGGGATTACAAGCATGTGCCACCACACCCTGAAAAGTTTGTATCTTATCGCCTTCTTTATTTAAAGTTTTCCCTCTTGCTGTTCATCTACATTTATTTTTAAATTTTCTCCTGTTTTATAAAGGGGAATGACAGAAGATGTGTAGGAATGGTCAAAAGCACTCAGGAAAACCTTGTTCTTAGTGGTTGAAATAATGAGTGGCTGACCTCTGTGGCAATTATCCACCAACTTTTGTGATAGCAATTTGAGTTCCTAAACTTAGATGGCGAGTCTCCTTAATGAGACTGGCCTAATTCTATGTTCTGTATGGCACCTAGTCACTGTGGCTGTGCAAGAGCCATTATTACCCAAAGCACCATAATAATGGCCAGGCCCTCCTATGACGTTATTGTTTCCTATCTGCTAGGACATTAATTGCCTTCTAACTTGCTCTAAAATCAGTAGTGCGGCACACCGCCAAGGCTAGACAGAAGGAGGCTGCTAGCGACACACGGGGAGGCTGCTAGCGACACACGGAAAGGCTGTGTAAAAGGATATGTGGCTGTTGCACTCTTGCCGGGCAGCTTCCTATTTGCACACGTTACTTCACGTGTTATGTTTTATCAGGCCCTAAGTCTTGCCTTCTATCTTACCGTGGTCAGTGCATGGTCTTTCCTTCGGTGAAATGATCCAGACATCTCTGAAGTTATTTTGGCTTTTCCACTTTCCTTTTATGGATTTTCTATGAGTCACTGAATTGAATGGGAGATTATTTCTAAATTGGAAGGTGAGGATGAGAGAAAGGGGAAGAAGGTTCCGGAAGATAACTAGGAAAAAAAAAACACCTTATTGCTATGCATAGTTACTGGAGGAATAATTTCCGCTTAGTTTGATGATAGAAATGTGCAGTTTATTTAAATTCAACTAAAAATACAGGTTAGAAAATAGGCAGCTTCCCCACCCCCAATAACAAGCTGTACAGTTTTAGATTCTGGTTAGCTTGCTCTGCAAAGGGCAGAAGGTTAATAAATAGAAGAGATATGGGACAATGAGTTACAGCAAAAAAAGCAGGGGCAAAGTACAAAATTTCCAAAGTCCACTCCTGGTTCCACAGGAAGGCCTTCAACATGAGGCCTTGTGTCTGAGAGTACAGGCCTCCTTAAATTTATCACCACAGGTCTGCATATTCCAGGTGAAGTTGTAGAGAAGGTATATTTAAATTTGACTTAGAAACTGAAAGAGTAATCAGGCCAGCATTTTCTTATTTAGGAGCAGGAAAAGCGGTAGGAATGAAAAAGAAAAGCCGAGAAAGCTAATGATGGATGCATTTCTAGGAGCAGAGTTTTTATAGCAACACCAGATTTCTCAAAAATGCCTACTAGGATTTGTACCCAAATGAATAAGAAATGCAATCATTTATTCTCGTGTATTGTACCAAGTGAGGGGAATAAAAAAACTCTGCAATTCATTCAATGGTTCTGATTTAGACTGCTAGGAATAGGAGAGGTAGAGGGAGGGAAAGGAGCAAGAGGAGGAAGGAGGGAGGCGGGTAGACGTTAATATCAGCCTTAGGACTAGGACAGGGGGAGAAGGCAGTAGGAGGAAGGAACTAAGGGACAGAAGGGAGGGAGGGAGGGAAGGAGGGAGGGAGGCCCCCCGACGTTAGTATCTGCCAGACAGCTAGTAATGCTATTTAAGAATTGCTGAACTTAAAAGTCAAGTACTGTAAGGAAGGGGTGGGGGGCGAAATTCTCGTTCCCAAAGCACCATAAGTCGCTACCCGTTTATTCAAAACTTGCTAATGGTTGTTTGGTCACTTGGCAGACCCAGGAGAGTGGGTCTGGAAGCTGGAGAACTCTCACTATGACAGACAGTTCGGTTTCTGGACGGTATTTATAATCGCAACGGAAGCGTACTGCTGCTTCAGTAAGGGCCGCGCTTTGCCCTAACCTGAAGCATGGAGACTACCGGAAAGAACTTCAAGGAAACTTCAAGAAAACACGAGCCAATTTTTCATCTATGAGGTACCTTTCTGCTGAGGAATTAGACCGTTCTTAAACACAACCTCTGAAGTCGGTGTTTTGCAAACGCTACCACTGTAAGCTGGCAGAGAAGCTTCCCCTTGTAGGAAGAGAACAGGAGAAGGAAGAGTTTACAGCGCCAGCCCCACAACAAAGAGTTAACCCTTCCCGGTAACCTCGGACGTGAGCGTCTGCCCCTTCTTCGCTTTCTACTGCGCAACCAAACTGTGCACGGGGCTTGAACCAACCGCGGCCATCACACCCCTTGTCAGTTAAGCTAACAGACACTGTCAATAGCCTATCATAACTCCGAACTGCCCAATCATCAACCAATTACAACTAAAGCTTGATCTAGGCCGGTCCAGGTCCGGGCGGGGGCGAAGACCCCGTCCAGGAAAAGGGGCGGTACAGACACGATGACGGGCAGGAATTGCCAACCAAACGTAGCAGAGAGCCGCCGCCCCTCCAGCCAATGGATAAGTTGGAAGTGTGGTATGGGCGGGCCTGTTGTCATGGGGGAGGTGGTGGCGCTTAGTGGCTACTGGCGGCGGAGGTAGATTGAGTGTGAGGCGCCGGAGTTGTGCAGGGCCAGCGGCAGGTGAGTGCGGGCGAGGCGGGCCTGAGGTGCGGAGGCGGTGGCGGGCCGGAAACTCTAGCTTTGCGTTCCGAAGGCGGAGGCCGCGGGGCCGGGGCTGCGGGCCGGGTCGCGTCGGGGCCGGGCGCGGCGCGGCGGGAGAGCGACTGGTTTCCTGCCGACGGAGTTCTCCGTCGGGAAGGTAGGTTGGTGCGGGACCCCGGCGGGCCAGGCCGGGAGGTCCCCTGGGCAAACCAGCGGCTCGGTCCGGGGGTTAATGACGGGAGGCCGGCGTGTGCGCGGCTTCCCGAAGAGACCGAGCGCCTGGGGTGTGCGAGCGGGGGCGACCCGGAGCGAGCGGCCCTGGGGCCGGAGAGACGAGGGGCTCCCAGGGCTTCTCGGTATGCTGGGAGCCGTGGGGACCGAGAGAACTGGGAGTGGCCCCTGTCGGAGAGAGGTGGGAGGTGGGGAGACCCAGGGAGGCCGGGGTCCGGGGTGACACGGAGCGGAGGAAAGGCACCGAGTGGGGTGCGAGCCCCCCCACCCCCATAAGGGCAGCGGTCGGCGGAGGAAGGGTCTACGGGGTGGAGACCTTGAACTAACTGCCCGGGGAGGGACCGCCGCGCCCTGCCCCCCACAGCGGGTCTGGGACTGGAGTCGGAACTGAAGACCCTCAGAGTGAAGGCTTCAAGCGCTAGGAGTTGGGATCTGAGACTAGGGTAAGGGTTCAGCGGGAAAGTGGAAGTTCCCCTAAGCAAAATGGGATGGAGGTAAGAGGGGAAGAGTAATTTCCCTGGAGGAAGGGAGTTAGTTAGATCTGGGGAAACTTGCCCGGCGGTGGGTGAGTGGTCTTGTAGAAGCTGGCCAGGACAGCTGATTAACAATGGTGCCAGTGAAGGCTTCCGAAAAGAGGAGAAATTAATTCTTCTAATATGCCAAGCAGAACCGGCCACGCTGCCCTTAAAAGCAAGGTTAAAGTGTCTTGGAGGCTAGGGCTTTAGAAGTTACTTTTAGAATGACAGCGAAAATACAGGAAAAGAAGGACATCAACAGAATGGGGAATTTGAGAGGAAGAGGGGAGGAGTAGCTGAACTAAAGGAGTGAACCTGTGACTTGATCAGAAAGAGGATATTCATGAACTGGATAGGCATGCCCTGCTAAGCTGAAAATAAAAATTCTTGGGCCCATCATTCACCCGGCAATACTAAGAGTTTTCATGCGGTTTAAATCGTATTTGTCTATTTATTCATTCATTCATTTTTGAGACAGGGTCTCATTCTGCAGCCATGACTTTTTTATTTAGCCCAGGAGAGCCTTGAACTCAAGACTCTACCTGTCTCCTGAGTGCTGGGATCATAGGCATTTCAAAACAATTCATGTACTTGTAGAACTTTTGGAGTAGTGACTGGCGCAGAACTCGGGACTGAATTGTTACACATGAAGATCCGAGATTTTAAATGCAGTTGCATTCTGGCTTGGTACAGTTTAGTTTGCTCCACCTTAGGCTTCTGATTCAGTAGGCCTAGGGTGGGGTCCAAGAATTTGTAGTTATGGGGGCTGGAGAGATGGCTCAGCGGTTAAGAGTACTGGTTGCTCTTCCGGAGGACGTGGGTTCAGTTCCCAGCACCCTTACATGACAACTTATAACTGTCTGTATAAGTCCCAGGGTATCTGATACCTTCACATCAATGCACATAAAATAAAAAATTTTAAAAAAAGTTGAATAAATTATTTAAAAAAAAAGAATTTGTAGTTATCTCAAGAGATGCTTTATGTTCTTCAAGGGATCATACTCTGAGAACACCTTGCTTTAATGAAAACCAGTAGTAATCAGTAACCTTAAAATACCAGGGTATCTAACCGTCTTGCTGAAAGGACAGTAGAAGCAAATTATGGGGGGAGGGATTGAGAGAATGTCTTATTACAATGGGTATCCCCCCAGTACTGTGAATGATACTCTACCTCACACTTACTAGGCATGGGTTCTATCACTGAGTGCTACTGCTCCAATCCCAGAATATTTTTTTAGTATCTTTTTAAAATTGGATTATGATTACTTAGTAATTTATTGTACCATTACTGTACCACCAGCATTGAAAGTAAGACAGGATACACTAGTCTTGCATTTGGTGAAGAAAAATATTCTTTAGGGAAGCTTCTTGTACCCATATGTTTTAGGTCACAATGTAAAATGTATTTCTTACATTACTTACAAACTTGAGAGAAGTTTGACAAACTGTTTGGCACTATGCAGTGTGGCAGAAGCAACCTTTCAGTAATAAGGGATTAAGTTATCTTTGTTTTGTAGTAGTTCTCGGGTGGTGATAGTCAGTTTGATCTTGTATATTGTATTGTGCTTCTGATTCTGTGGAACTCTTGGATGTTGTGAGCCTTTGGCATGAGTACTTAAGAGGAAGTCGAGGTACAGAAACTGGTGTTTCTCAGATGGCCTCGTGTTTACTAGTTTTTCTTTCTTTAACCATTGTACTGTAAACGACACATGTGCAGACGTACTAACATCAAGCAAATAACTCTAAATCGAATTAGGATATTTTATGTATGAAAGATAAACAGGGACAAAATAAACATTTCAAGAGAGAAAATGAAAAGATAGCTTATTTTTAGAGACTAATCTCAGCACGTCTGAGACAGGAGGATTGCTAGAAGATAGTGGTCAGATTGGGCCTGAGAATGAGACCAGTCTTCAAAACCTAGGTGGAGGTGGGGAGGGGCAGGAGCACTGACGGGGTGGAAGCTTAACCACAGTGGCACTTGTTTGCTGTGAAGGACCCTTTGTTTTGGTGGGTTTTAATTTTCCCTGAGTGAACTAGGTTCATTGTACTTTGTAAGCTTAACTTGCTTGAGGAACCTAAATGTAATTTGCAGTAGGCATTTAAAGCTGTAATAAGTGTGAGTGTTTTGTGCTACTCTCGGGTTAGTTTTTCCTCTAGAAAACCAGACGGCTGCCAGGCATGATGGTGCACAATTATAATTCAGACACTTGGGAGGATGAAGCAGGGGAATTGATGTTAGTGGAAGGCTAGCCTGGGTCACATAGCAAGCCCTTCTCTCTCTCTTTTCTTTTTTGTTTGTTTTTTGTTTTTTGAAACGGTTTCGGTGTGTAGCCCTGCCTGTTCTGGAACTGGCTCTGTAGACCAGGCTAACCTGGAATTCAAGAAATCACCTGCCTCTGCCTCCTGAGTACTGGGATTGAAGGCATGTACCACCTCACCTGGTGAGCCATTTTCTCAAACAACAGCAATAATAACAGCAAAAACAAAGTAAAATTGAAAGCTAGATGACTTATTTTCAAACTAGATGGAATTGATTTAGTTCTGTTTTTATGGCTATAAGAATAAAGAAGGCAGTTTGAAAACTGAAAAAGGTGATCCTTGCAGTTCCTTTAAAAATCTTTAATCCAGGGGATTATATAACCTTTCATTAATGTTTTATGAAATTGTGAAGAAATATTGCTGCAGCTTTGCATCAATTTTTTTTAGTTCCCCCCCTTTTTAATTCTATTTCAGATGGTTCCAAACTAAAATTTTGATTCCAAAAAAATTCTAAATAGAAGGCCAGAAAACAACCATTTTATGTTTGATTTAAAAAATAGTCTTTTCACAGAATAAATTCACTATTTGGGGGTTGGGGTGGTGTGAACAAACTTCCAAAAATATTCAGTTTTTTACATTGACTTAAATGCTGTATTCCTACCTCTAGCATGATTGTTCTTTAAGTCTTTGTATGTTTGTGTAGATCTATACTAACTGATGGGAGAATTAAAGTCTTAAGTGTGGAGAAAAATGCAAAAGTTCTTTTAATGTTGGACATTGAGCACTTAGATTACTTGCTTTAATAACTGGACTTTATTCACCCATAATTTAATCATACTTATCTAGGAATAGCTTTGATCGCTCAACTCACTTTACAGTGAAATTTATTAATCTGGCATGGAATAAATGATAGATTCTCAATCCCAAAGAAAGAGACTCACTTCGCTCATCAAGGCTTGTGTAGACAAGTGACTTTTAAATGAGTTTTAATTAGTAGTAGTTAATTATCTGATTTTCTATTTCAGGTAGGTCTCTCCCTCTGTTATAATAGCTTCTATTCCACCTTTTCTGCCTCCTCGTCTCAGCTGCTCATGCCGCAAATCCTTGTAAATGTTGGTGCCTGAGAATCCAGTTTGTAAAAGCACAAGCTCCTCTATGAGAAAAGATTCAGTAGTAAATTTACCAACTTTTGGAAAAGTATTTTAGTCAATAAAGCACTTGAGAAGCTTTTTAAAGTTTATTATTAGAAATTTTGATTTTGTAGCATATTATGAATTTAATCACTAGGTGAAGAAATACTTTACAAAGTTTTAGGATATATATTCAGAAGTAAGACCCAGGGGAGAGGGATTTTGTATATAGTTTGTACAAACTGTGCACTTTGAAACCTTGATGGAAAAGGAGGGCTGAAATTAAGGGAGAATGAGAATCCTGGCATGCTCAAGGAAGAATCTGGAGGATCTGCAGGAAGTGTGGCGAGAGGAGCGAGCGCTGGCAGTTTTCCTGGGGTGACATATGTAAAGGGGGATGATCCTATTTGAAGCTTGCTACATGGACTCATTCTTAGTGCTCTACGGTTTCTGCTGCTTCCTGGAACTCTTTTGTTTTCTTCCACTCGGGAAATAATGCTAGGATGCAAGTAAATAGACTGAGGTTTGGAGGCCTGGACGATGAGACCCTGCACAGGGCCGTCTAGATTTATCGCTTCCCTTATCTCTTAGTGCTGGTGATGTAACCCAGAGCCTTGAGTATGCTAGGCAGCACTGATACAGCCTTACCTCAACCATGTGGATTTATAAGAAATCTCAGGATTAGCCAAGGAACTTTTGTGTTAGCCATTAATATTCAGTGACTTCCCCTTCTCTCCCCATCAAAAGCTTAATCTCTTTACATTTTTTTGTTATATTTTTAAATTGTGTATTTGCGTGCAGACTTGGCAACAAGTTTCTTACTGGACAAGATATTTCATTGTTTCTGTTTTGTTTTTGAAGTACTGGAGATTCAAAACCAGGGCCTCACGCACACTAAGCAAATATTCTACTATTGAGCTGTACCCTACACCTCTCTCTACTTGTTTGTTGCTACCTTATGCTTTTATTTCTTTTTCTTATTTTTGTTAATTATTTTTTGAGGTGCTGAAAGTTAAACTCATGGCTTTGTATGTGCAAGGCAAATGTTAAACACTGAGTTTTAGTCCTAGCCCTAAAGATACTTAGGATCATTCCTGGGCATCTTTTAAATTTTTTAAACTTTATTTATTTATTCTTTTTGTTTTTCAAGATAGGGATTCTCTGTGGCTTTGGAGCCTGTCCTGGAACTTTCTCTGTAGACCAGGCTGGACTTGAACTCACAGAGATCCGCCTGCCTCTGCCTCTCTGAGTGCTGGGATTAAAGGCATGCACTACTACCATCCGGCTTTACTACTAATATTTTCATTTTTTTATATGTATGAGTGTTTTGTTTACATAATATGGGCACTGTGTATGTCTGTACCAGGTCAGAAGAGGACATTAGGTCCCTTGGAACTGGAATTACAGATGGTCTGAGCCACTGTGTGGGTATTGGGAATTGAACTTAGGATTTCTAGAAGAACAACAAGTGCTCTTAAATGTGGAGCCACCTCTCTAGCACCCCACCCCAGCATTATTGCTCTTTAGTATAAGAATGTGTTAAAGTCTGCAGATGGTGATGCACGCTTTTATGCCCAGCACTTGGGAGGCAGAGGCAGGCAGAGGCCAACCTGGTCTACAAAGCAAGTGCCAGGAAAGTCTGGATCCCCCCCCCCCCCCCGAAAGACTGTATTACTTACTTTCCTCACCACTGTAACAAATTCCCAGAAAGAAGGAACTGAAGGGAGGAGGGGTTCATTTGTAGTTTATAGCTTAAAGGGGAGATGTAGTTCATCATGGCAGGGATGGCATGGCGGCTGGGGCTCCATCTATAGCAGAAGGAACCTGTGTTGTAATCTTGTCAGATTGTGAAGCAGAGAGCTTGGACTGGAACTGGGGTTAAATTGTATAGTCCTCAACACCTACTGCCTAGTGACCCATTTCCTCCAACAAGGCTCCACCTTCTAAAGGTTCTACAGTGTACCCCAGATAGCACTGCTTGGATGCCAAGGGTTGAAACATAGAGCCTCAGGGACATTTTACATCCAAACTGCGACATTTTTTTTGTCCTTGTTTCCTATAGACTGAGGTACCATCTTATAATATGAAACACATCTAGTTCAACCTTAAAAGTCTACATAATTGTGATAGTATCAACAGTTACTAAAGTCCAAAGCCCATATGTTGACTGAGGTACTGCAGCCATTCAGTTCCAAAGAAACACACAGAGGCTTACATTCATTATGAACTGGTTGGCCTGTTAGCTCAGGCTACTTTTTAACTCTTATATCTTTAACCCATAATTCTTGTCTGTGTCAGCCATGTTGCTTGGTACCTTTTATCAGTGAGGCATCCTCTGTGTTTGGGTGATGACTGCAGACTGAGCCTTCCCTCTTCCCAGAATTCTCCTGTTCTGGTCGCCCCACCTGTACTTCCTGCCTGGCTACTGGTCTGTTGTAAGGAGGGAGGCCACTTGTTGGTTCCTGGCTGCTTGGCCTCGAAATAATCACACAGAAACCATATACAGAAGGACTTCCCCTCCCCCCTTCTCTTCTGATACTTAAGGCAAACTCTTAGCTGCGAGCACCTAAGTGGAGGAATGAAGTTAGCATGAAGAAATTGACTGAAGTAAGAATAAAACTCATCAGGGCAAACTACAAATCCTGTAACTTTATATCTGGCTTCTGGGTTTGGAATTGTGTACTCCATTGGATTGGAGCTCTGCCCTTAGTTCTGTCACCTGTAATATATGTGGCCTTTCTCTAGAGCTTGCTCTTCTCAGTACCTGTATATAGTCAGTTTTTTCTTTGGGCAGTCATCTCCCAAATAATGACAGAGACTAATTATAATTAATTATGAAAGCATATCCCATAGCTTAGGCTTGTTCCTAACTAGTTCTTATAACTTAAACTAACCCATTTGTATTAATCTACGTTTTGCCATGTGCTGTTAACCTCTCTTCCATCTGGCACCTCCTGTTTCCTCTCGTGTCTCCTGGCATCTCCTTTCTTCTTCCCAGAGCTTTCTTTTCCCAGAAGTTCTACCTATACCTCCTGCTAGCTATTGGCCATTCAGCTATTTATTATACCAATCATAGCCGTGCATCTTCACACAGTGCAGATACCCACAACACCAGTAGCTTTTCTAGCAGACTACTCCTAGTCCTAGTAACTCCTAAATACTAGGTTTCCATTGCAATTTAGGCTTCACCCTCAAAGTGTCACATGTCACCTTCTCAGGGCCTCGCAGAGAGAGCCTTCTCTGTTTACATATTGCCTGGCTCATTGTCCCCTCCCTCCTGGAACCTTAGTACAAGCATGCCTCCAAAATCAGCACCACCTGGATGGTACCATATTCTGTTGCCAGCTCAGCGTGTAGCTTTCCACATGTCATAGTTGTAGTCGTCTCTGAGTACCCGGGTGGATGAATCCTAAGTGGCCCTGCTCTGGCACTCTGTTCAACCCCCGCCCCCCTTCCAGGCACTCTTCTTTTTAACTGAAGATTTTCCAAAGGAGTCTCCACTGTTATACCTCAGAGCTTCCTGTGGGTGGGCTTTTGCAAAGCGTACTGAAAAGAATTCTTTTTCTTCAGTATGATCAGTTTAATAACTGATAATGGACATTTGTCCATATTCACCACGTATGCAGCTGTAAATGTTCTCGTGTTTTTCTCCTTGTCAGACTATATACCTTTTCATGTCTTTCTGCTCCATTTTGGCTTAGCATTCTCACCGAAAACCTTGTTGAAGGCAACCAGCAATAAAAATGCCTATATGCTCTGCTGTGCTGAAATTTTCTCTGCCAAACAATTAATACATTTTGAATTCAATCTCAGTCAAATTAATCAGGATGTAGAATATAGCCAGATTTTTTTTCCAGAATGTAACGTGAATTGGACCTGTAGCTCAATTCCTTTTATATCTTTTTCTCCCTCAAAACTTCATGAGTCTTTACTGTCTGCATATCCAGTAACATTCTGTTTTTCCATACAATAGAACCTGTTAAGCTCTGTTGACAGCATTCCAAGACTTCTTTGGCTTGCTGATTTGAACTCTTTTCCACATTCTTTCCACAAGTTAGTTTCAAAGACCCATGAACCACACAGTCAGGCTTGTTACAGCAACAGCCCCATTCCTGGTACCAATTTTCTGTGTTAGTTAACCTTTGTCACTCTGGAAAACTAAGGTAGGAGAGGTTGATTTTGAGTCATGGTTTAGTGGGAATGCAGTCGTCTTGTCAGGGAAAGCATGGCTGCTAGGCTCTGTCCATGGTGATTGGTGCTTTTGGCATGACTTGTTGCGTCTAGGCAGACCAGGAATAGAAGAGAACTTGGCCTGGAAATGAGGCTGAACCTACCCCTAGAAACATACATCATCCAGCTAGGCTGGACCTCCTAAAAGTGGAACAATCTCCCAAAACAGTGCCACCATCTGGCTACCAACAGTTTAACATATGAGCCAGTGAGCAATGAATTCTTCCAGAACACATTGTAGTTCTTGGTATTCCTTAATTAAGATAAATCCCCCTGTTCCCTTCTTAAAACAAAAAATCAAATCTGGAATCTGACAGAGCCACAGATTAGCCTGGTTATTACGGAGGCTTATTGGTGTCTGTCATACAGTAAAACTTGAAAGATGTGATTTGTGTGTAGATGAGACATGATAAAATGGGCAAAATCCAAGTTTTATAACTGTATAAACAAATTCTCTTATTAATTTATGGATTGTGTAGTTTATTAGACCTCCCAAACTCAGTTTTTTTCCCATCTATAAAATTGAATCTGTTCTATACTCATTACCAGATTTATGTTGATAAATAAAGGAGAGGCATTTTGTAGTTGCCTTGTTTGTGGTAAGCATTGAATACATGATATCGGTAAATTGTTATAATCAAAACAACTTTAGACTTGCAGACTTCTCTTTGTAAGGTGGGCTAGTATCCCAGATAATGTAATTATATACCATTTGGCAGTTAGGAAAAAGTGGACTTTAGCATTTTACATACGAAGCTGGAGGTGGACAGTGGTTAAGAACACACACTGCTTTTGTGGAGGACCAGAGTTTGGTCCCTATGTCAGGCAGCTCATTACCTCCTGGAACTCTAGCTCTAGGGGATCCCGCTTTCTTTTGGCCTCTATGTGTGCTGCACTCATATATAAACATTCATAGCAGACAAACACATATGTACACAACTAAAAATGAAATCTTTTTTTTGTTTGTTTGTTTTTTTTTTGTTTTTCGAGACAGGGTTTCTCTGTAGCTTTTGGAGCCTGTCCTGGAACTAGCTCTTGTAGACCAGGCTGGTCTCGAACTCACAGAGATCCGCCTGCCTCTGCCTCCCGAGTGCTGGGATTAAAGGCGTGCGCCACCGCCGCCCGGCTAAAAATGAAATCTTTAAAAAAGAAAACTTAGATTTTGAAGCACTTAACTGTTGTCTTGTGGTTTTGGCACTTTTGTTGACTTGGACTATAAAACTCAAGGCAAATTAGGCCAGTATTTTATTGTGTAGTTAGAGGCTGACACTAGCTTATAACCAGATATTCTTCCAAATAAGTAAGTTTTTGATAACAATGGGAAGGAAATATTAGCTCTCTTTTCAGGAAAAAAAGCTCAACATTATATTAGTGACTTTATTAATGTTATTGCTTTTATTGAATGATTTCATAAATATATGGTTTTATTTATTTGCTTGTTTTTTAAACAGAGTTTTGCTCTGTAGCCCTGCTGGTCTGGTAATTACTGCGTAGTCCAGGCTGCCCTTGAACTCTGCAGCACTTTTCCTGTCTGAGCATTCCAGGGTCTGGGGCTGTTAGATAAACATACATAAAAAGTTGCACTGGGACCCTGTTCTACCTATACACAAAAATTACATCAAAATAGGTCATAAATGGTAGAAAATATGAAAATATATAATATATAGAGATGTGTTGTGAGAATATTTAATATAGAAAAGGTATAGAAAATTCTCTATAGGTGGTAGAAAAGATTTGCAAATTATGTCTGGTAAGAGACTTATATCCATAACATATAAAGAAATTTTATAACTCATAACAATGAAAAGACAATTCACTTTTAAAAGATAATCAATCTATTGATAGAATCCAAATAAACAAAGTTCTTCAAAGATACAAAAGACCAATAAGCACATTAAAAATTATTAACATTATTAGCAATCAGAGAAATGCAATCTGCTTGGCATGTATTAGACTGTCTATCTACTTAGCATTTGTAATAGTGGTCTTATACATAGTGGCACACACCTGCTTGTAATCAAAGTTTTAGGGAGGCAGGGGAAATAAGTTCAGCCTGGGCAGTGTAGTGTGACCTACAGTGTAGTAGTAAAACAAAAAATAAGGGAGTATAGCACTCAGTGGTAGTCTTGCATGGATGAGGCCCTGGGCTTAATCCCCAACATGGCAGGGAGGACAGAACAAGCACAGGTGAGGATGTGAAGAACCTGGGCCCTTTAGCTGACTTGTCTGTGATGGGGCGTAATTGTAATCCCCAGACTTGAGAGGTGGAGGGCGAGGATAAGGAACTCACAGTCAGCCTCTGCAATATAGTAGAGTTGAAGGGCAGCCTGGGCAGCGTGAGATCTGTCTTAAGGCCCTCTGCACATGTCTTACAGGTGTGTAGCTTGGTTTCATGTGTGAGCAGGGGTTGTCTGTTGCCTGCTTTTGGGACCCTTTTCTCCCACCAAGTTGCCTTTCTGGCGTTAATAGGAGAGGAGGTGTCTAGTCTCACCGCAGTTTGATAGACCATGGCTGGTTAATACCCATGGGAGGCCTGTACTTTTCTGAAGAGAAACTGAGGAGTGAATCGCCGGGGTGGGGCTGGGGGGAACTGCAGTTGGAATGTAAAAACAAAACAAACAAACAAAAATAAGTACAAAAAAACACCAAAAGGAAAAGAAAACAAAAGAAATTGAAATTTCTAGTCTCATTGCCTGTGGGAATGTCAATGATGCAGCTGCTTTCTAAACTCCACAGGGTCGGGCCTGCGAGACCACTCAGTGGATAAAAGCACTGCCACACAAACCTGACACCCAAGTTCTATCCCTGGAGCCCACATGAATATTTCCAGAAGGAAGCAACCAACACACACACAAAACCAAAACCCCTACCATATAATCCAACTATACCATTACTAGATACATACCCAATAGAAATAAAAATAAATACATGTCCACACAAAAATTCATATAGTGGAGCCAAAGAGATTTTGCTACTCTTTGCTACAAAGAGTGTTTGCTACTCAGGGCTGGAGAGATGACTCAACGGTTAGCATTCCTTGCTGCTGTTGCCCAGGGCTCAGGTTTGGTTCCAGCACCCACATTAGGCATTTATAACTGTTAACTCAGTTCCAGGATATCCATTGTCCTCTGGCCTCTGTGGTGACCTGGATGCACATGTACACATAAACTCATGCACACACACACACATAAATTAAAATAAAAATCTTTAAAAAGTGCTTGATGCTCTTCCAGAGTTCTGTCCTCAGCAGCCACTGTAGGCAGTTCATAACTGCCTATAATTCTAGCTCCAGGGACAGATGTGCTTTCTGGCTTCCTTGGGCTAAAAATATGAGCAGTGGGTCTGGTAAATGACACAGTGGAAAATGGCACTTGCCCAGGAAGCCTGACAGTCAGTCTGAGTTTGATCTCAGGAATTCATGTAAAGGTGGAAAGAGAACTGACTTCACAAAGTTGTCCTCTGACCTTTATGTGCACACTCTGACGTGTGCTCCCACACATCCTATACAAGCACTAATAGCAAGACTGAGGAGATAGCTCATCGGTGGTAGAGTACTGACCTAGTATTTGTGAAGCACAAGAGTTGATCTCTAGTACTATCGAGAAAAGAAAAAACAAATAACTTTCAACATGGGAGATTTACCTGGCATTTTGAAGGAAGCCTTTGTTTGTAGAACTCTCTTCTTAAATTAGAGTTAAAAATATATTTATCATATATATTATTAAAAGTACACATACATACATATTTATGTGTATATATATTATGTAATATATATAGTTTTTTTGTAGTGCTAGGGATCAAATCCAGGGCCTTGTACAAATTAGGCAAGTGTTCTATCACTGGACTATGTTCTCACTGCTAAATGGGAGATTTAGTGTTTTTCATATGATTTTTAAAAGATTATTGTATTTTTTACATGTATGGGTGTTTGGTTTGCATGTTGGATTTTGCACCATGTGCATGGAGTGCCTATGGAGGACTGAAGAGGGTGTCACATCTCCTGAAACTGGAGCTGCAGGCAGTTGTGAGCTGCCATGCGAATACTGGGAATCAAACTAGGATCCTCTGGAAGAGCAGCCAGTGCTCTTTATGACTGAGCCATCTCTCCAGCTGTGGTTTTTAAGAGGCCTTTACTCTTCTTTATGTCTTGAAAGCAAAAGCATAGGGATTTATAGCTATCTATTATTAATATGTATGTATGTATGTATGTGTATTTTGTATTTGGGTTTTATGTCTCATTTCTATATTTGGGATTCTGTTTCAGAATATGAGGCCAGTTCTTTGCCAGATATGAACAGATTTCCTGGGGAAACCGGTTGTTGGCTTGACTTCTCCCATGTCTTTTCTTTCTTTTGTTGCTTTTTATTTATTTATTTTGGTTTTTCGAGACAGGGTTTCCCTGTAGTTTCTAGAGCCTGTCCTGGAGCTAGCTCTTGTAGACCAGGCTGGCCTCGAACTCAGAGATCCACCTGCCTCTGCCTCCCGAGTGCTGGGATTAAAGGCGTGCGCCACCACCGCCCGGCTTTTTGTTGCTTTTTAAAAGTTGAGTTTTGTCCTGTGGAAAATGACTAACTCATCTAGTTATTTTTCCTAATTTAGATTAAATATCTTGCTATATGCTTATAGTGTTCTAAATTCTCTATTTTTCATTGTAGATCAGACCTGAAGAACTTGGATTTTACTTGATAAGTTGAATATTCATTTCTGAAATTATATTCTTTTATTTTGATCTTTTCCTTGTGTCTAGTAGAGACCTAGTTGATGAAGAGTATGGATCTCTCATTTATTGTTTTTCCTCTCCCCTCCCTTTTTTTGCATTGGTGTTTTGCCTACATGTATGTCTGTGTTTTGGATTTCCTGGAGTTAAAATTCCCCTGGAACTGGAGTTAGAAACAATTGGGAGTTACCATGTGGGTGCTGAGAATTGAACACAGGTTCCCTGGAAGAGCTGACAGTGCTCTTAACCACTGAGCCATCTCTCCAGCCCCTTTTGTGTTCTTAAAATGAAACCCAGTGGGGCTGGAGAGATGGCTCAGCGGTTAAGAGCATTGGCTCTTCTTTCAGAGGTCCCAGGTTCAGTTTCCCACTTGCATCTCACAATTGTCTGTAATTCTGGTTCCAATAAATCTGATACCCTCACACAGACATACGTACAGGCAAAACATGAATGTACATACAATAAATAAATTATTAAAAATGAAGCCTCAGTACCCTTAAAATATAATTATAGTTTCTGTGGTTTGCCCTCTAATTTGCTTTTTAGAAAAGTAGTATCTGAGGGTGGAGAGGACAGGAAAAGGATGATAAATGAGTGTAAAGGGGTACAGGAACAGGAGGAATAACTTGTAGTGTTCTCTAGCACTAGAGTAACTATGGTTGACTGCAGTCCATTGTGCATGTCAGAAGAACCAGCAAAGGGGACGCTTCCTCAAAGAAATGATAAACCTGTGAAGTGACATGTAGTGGCTACTCTTTTGCACGGTGTGCATGGTGATGGCGCACACCTTTAATCCCAGCAGAGGTCAGCCTGGTTCACAGAATGAGTTCCAGAACAGCCAGGGCTACACAGAGAAACCTTGTCTTAGAGAGAGGGGGAGGGGGAGGGGGAGAGGACACACTAACGTCTCTTGTGCCCATTTTAGCATACTTGTTTAATTACTTAAAATGATTTTTATTACTTGAACACACAAATTTATACCACTGGGGCAGAGGTTGTGGATGGCTTGGGTTTACATCTGGGTAGGGGACCATCCTGTTGTATAGTACAGTCGATGGTTGGTTTCAGCTCTGTCTAGACTAGGTGGGATTTAGTATCACTATCCTTCTCTTCCCAAGATGCCTGCCAACAGAACTGCTTTCCTGATTAAATTGTAGTGATCAGGAGTAAGTTCTTTGGATTTAAGAACTCTCAAAGATTAATCCCTGGTGTGGTGGTCCTACCTTTAATCCCAGCATGTCAGGAGGCAGAGACAGGCGATCTCTGTGAGTTAGGTCTACATAGTCAGCTCCAGGCCAGCAGCAACTACATAGTGAGACCCTGTCTCAAAAACAAACAAAAAAAAACACAAAAAACCCACAACTCTATTTTATTGCCAGCCACAGCATTTACTGTGCAATGTCATGTGAGTGCACAGGATCATACCAATTTGTGAGGGAGTCAGGTCATTCTTTTTTTTTTTTTTTTTTTTTTTTTTTGGTTTTTCGAGACAGGGTTTCTCTGTGGCTTTAGAGCCTGTCCTGGAACTAGCTCTTGTAGACCAGGCTGGTCTCGAACTCACAGAGATCCGCCTGCCTCTGCCTCCCGAGTGCTGGGATTAAAGGCGTGCGCCACCATCGCCCGGCCGAGTCAGGTCATTCTTTGCTAGCTTGTAAATCTCTCCTTCACTGGTCAGGCTTTACCTTCAGCCAGGGGGATGATGGGGCAGAGCTGACTAGGACTGGAACAGGCTCTCCCTGGGAACATGTATGTAACTTATTATGGCAGAGGCAGTCTGGCACAAAGAGCTTGTTGTTGAGGTAGGGTCTCACTGTGAGCCCTGACTTGCTTGGAATACAGTATGTACAGATTGGCTCTGGACTTGCGGCTGATCTTACTATCTTTGTCTCTTGGGTGCTGGAATTATAGGCATGTTGTCTTTCATGCATATTTTTGATAGACCTATGCCTAATTTTTGAACCTACTTTCCTCCTCTCCTACTCTGAGATAGGCTCTCACTATGTAGCCTAGACTTGACATCAAACTCAGAATCCTTATACTTCAACATCCCAAGTGCAGGATAATAGGCTTGTACCACTATACCTGAGTATAGTGAGGAGCTTCAAGGTTTTTTGTTTTTTTTGTTTTTGTCTTTGGGTCAGGATTTCTCTGTGCAGCCCTGGCTGTCCTGGAACTCGTCTGTAGATCAGACTGGCCTCGAACTCACAGAGATCCGCCTGCCTCTGCCTCCCGAGTGCTGGGATTAAAGACGTGAGCCACCACCGCCCGGCTGAACTTTAGTTTTTAATTAGCCTACAAAGTAACAGATTTTCTTTTGGCATTTTTATACATATTTAGTTTTGATTGTTTCTGTTCCCTTTCCCTCTTTTAAACATGTAATATACATTTTAATATAAGTAATTGAAAATAATTTACAACTGCTGTGAACTATTTCATTAATGGTAAATCATCTTTTGTGCAGTCAGTTTTCATAGCGGTAACATTTAGATTGTTTCATTTCATATATAAATAAAACTTTGGTAAACATTTTTTAAAATGTGTTTTATGTGTATGGGTGTTTTGCCTGCATGTATATAAGCATACCACATGCGTGCCTGGTGTCTGTGGAGGCAGGAACTGGAGTTAAAGTTGTGAGCTGCCATGTGGGTTTTGAGAATTGAACCAAGTCCTCTGGAAGAGCAGCCAGTGCTCCTAGTCCCTGAGATATCTCACCAGCCCCAGAGCATATTGTTCTATATGAATCTTTGTCCATATTTCTATATTCCTCAGAATCCTTGTAAGTAGAATGGTCCATTCCAGTGCATTAACAGATTCAGGTTGGAAAGCACTGCAAGTGTGTACCTTTCTAGAATTGGCGCCAGTTTGCATTTTCATTAATAGATTCAGACAAGGAGCTTCATCAACATCGTCATCATCATTATCATGATTAATTTATGTTTTAATAATTTTTGGGAGGATTTTTGATTTGGGGGTCTCTGTGTGGCTCTGGCTGTTCTGGAACTACCGCCTGGCTAATATGTATTTTTATTTAATGTTCATTGGTATTCTGCCTGCATGTATGTCTGTGTGAGGGAGTGAGACCCCCGGAACTAGAGTTACAGACAGGTGTGAGCTGCCATGTGGGTGCTGGAAATTGAACCTGGATTTTCTGGAACTGCTTTTATCCACTGAGCCATCTCTCCAGCTCTGAATGAATATTATTTAAAATATTTGCTACCATAATGGGGAGAAAGTAGTAACTGATTTTTGAATTTTGTGTATATTTGATGAATTCAACATTGTTGATCATTGGAACACATAAAATATGATTATAAGGGTTAAGAAGAGATTCAGTGATAGAGCCTGAGCTTAACCTGGGTTCAGTCTTCAGCTGCAAAATATAAAATAAGAAAATAAGATCATTAACTTTTAAGTATTTCTTTTTTAGTGATGGAAACAGCCACTTTTTTAAAAAACTAAATCAGTCTAATCTGTAATTACAGTGTAAATATTTGTCCCTATATCCACAGACAAGCGAAGTCTTCATTCCTCATCAAGGACATTTCTCCTTGCAATAAATGGAGAGTGTTACAGAAAAACAAAACCAATCAAAATGCAGAGTTGTATAGTCCAGTCCCAGCTTTCATATCTGCAACCCAACTCCTGTGCCTGAGGCCCAGGGGACCATTATAGAAAGGGGGCGTACATGTTTGTGTGTGTGTGTGTGTGTGTGTGTGTGTGTGTGCATATGTACGAAGGCCAGAAGTAAGTGCTAGGTATCTCATTATCTACTCTCTACTTTATTTAAACATTTTTAAATTTTTATTTTATTTTGTGCATATGGGTAGTTTGTGTATGTCTGTGTACCACATGCATGCCTGGTGCTGGTAGAGGACAGAAGAGGGTGTTGAATTGCCTGAAACTGAATTTAACTGATAGTTGTGAGTACTGGGTGCTGGGAATTGAACCTGGATCCTCTGGAAGAGCTGCTAGTACTCTTAACCACTGAGCCATCTCTCCGTGTTTGAGACAGGGTCTCTCATGAATCTGGAGCATCTTAATTTTGCTACACTGGCTGGCCAGCACGCCCCAGTGGCCCTCCTGTTTTACCTCTCCAGTGCTAGAATTGTTGGTGTGCACTGTCATGCTCTGCTTTTTATGTGGGTGCTAGGGATTCAGACCCAGGTCTTCATACATGCACAACAAACACTTTATTGTGACTGAGCCATTTTCCAGGGTCCTAAATATCGTAACAAGTATATTTTATTGCTGTATATGGATCTAGACATACTAACTTGATCTGTAAGAGCAAGGCTAATTTATAATTTAAAATGAACACAGTTATTTCAAGTAAATGACTTTTCAAAGTTTCATGCCACAGTGATAATTCATATTGAATATTGGACTTAAACATTTGCTGTTGATTATTGGGGGCTTTGGTAACTTAAATGACAAAATAAATACCAAGGCTGTGTTTTATAGAGTTACTTTTTGAGTTTTTTGAGTTTTGGAATCATTCATTGGTTCAGGAACATTAAGGTCTCTTGGTCTGCTTGGAAGAACATTTTGTTTTTAATCCACATGTAAGCAATGATAGTCTTGCAGGGTGTTATGTAATAACGCTAGCAGTAGTTAATGATGTGGTACAGGATTATTCTCAGTAGCTTACATCTACTTAGCCAATTTAGTCCTCTCAACAATCCTTACAAGTTGCTCTTTTCTCTTTATCTTCCAGTTAAAAACTGAGGTATCGAGAATAAACAATTTCCCAAGATTGCAGTGTAAGTGGTGGAAACAAGAATTCACATTTAGTTTGCCCCCAGATCTCAGACTCTTAACTTTCAGTGTTAAACTGCTTCAATTCAATTTTGCCTTCTTTTTAGAACATATCCTTCTGTGATAGTGATGGCTTAAATTTAAGTTGCTATTTAAGAGTATACAGTGAGGGGTTGGGAAGATGGCTTATTGGGCATAGTGCGTGCTGTGCAAGCATAAGGACCTAAGTCCAGCTCTTCAACACCCATGTTGTATGGGGTGTGTTCCTGTAACCCTAATATTGGTGGTTCTAGACAGGCGGGTCCCTGGAGCTTCCTGCCCATCCAGTCTAGCCAAAATGATTCAGTAAGAGACCCTGAGTTCTCCAGTGATTTCTGGGAGTTCTTTTATTGTTTTTCTTAACGCCTATTTATTTTGTGTGTGGCTGTAGACACAAGTGTAGATGCTTACTTCTCCAGACATGTGAAGGGCAGAGGATAACATAAAAACGTCAGTTCTTGCATTGGCACAGGAGACCACTTCCTAAATATAGCCCCAGTAGCACAGACACCGAGAGCAACAATTAATAAATGGGACCTCCTGAAACTGAGAAGCTTCTGTAAAGCAAAGAACATGGTCAACAAGACAAAATGGCAACCTACAGATTGGGAAAAGATCTTCACCAACCCCACATTGGACAGATGACTGATCTTTAAAATATACAAAGAACTCAAGAAACTTGACATCAAAAGAACAAATAATTCAATAAAAAATGGGGTACAGAACTAAACATAGAACTCTCCACAGATGAATCTCAAATGGCTGAAAGACACTTAAGGAAATGCTCAACATCCTTAGTCATCAGAGAAATGCAAATCAAAACAACTCTGAGATTTCCTCTTACACCTGTCAGAATGGTCAAGATAAAAGCCATTGATGACAGCTTATGCTGGAGAGGATGTAGGACAAGTAAACACTCCTCCATTGCTGGTGGCAGTGCAAGCTTGTACAGCTGCTTTGGGAATCAGTATTTCTCAGAAAATTAGGAAACAATCTACCTCAAGACCCAGCAATACTGCTGTTAGGTATATACCCAAAGGATGCTCAGCCATACCATAAGGACATTTGTTCAACTATGTTCATAGGAGCATTTTTCGTAATAGCTAGAACATGGAAACAATCTAGATGCCCCTCAACCAAAGAATGGTTAGATAAAGAAAATGTACATTTACACAATGGAGTACCACACAGTAGTAAAAAATAATGATATCTTGAATTTTACATGCAAATGGATGGATCTAGAAAAAAAACATATTCAGTAAGGTAACCCAGAAAGACAAATATAATATGTACTCACTCATAAATGGCTTCTACACATAAAGTAAAGAAAAAAAGCAACCTACACAACCTAGACAACAAAGAGGACCCTAAGAGTGACATACATGGATCTACATAGGAAGGAGAAAAAGACAAGATCTCCTGAGTAAATTTGGAGCATGGGGGTCACAGGAGAGGGTAGAAGGGGGGAAGAGGAGGAATGGAGGGGAGCGGAGTAATATATAGGTCAAAAAAAAAGTCAGTTCTTACTTTCTACCATGTGGGTCCCAGGGATAGAACTCAGGTGGTTATATTTGGCAGCAAGTATTCTTGCCTACTGAACCATCTGTTTGTGCCCCTCCCAAGTTACTTTTTTCAAGCCACAGCTCTAGGCAATGCTGGTATTTTTGTTTGTGTTGGTTTTTAAAACCATGTCTTTCCCAGTCTGGACATAGTTGTGTGCCACTATATCCCGCTCCTCACTCTTTTATGAGGTGTCCTACTCCAACCTTTGTAGATTTCTCTATCTTATGTGGAGTACTCTAAATTCCTGTCTCCCCAAAGAAGCCAAACTCCCACCACCACACCTGTTTCTTGCCACATAGGCTCCTGGGTTCAGCCTGCTTTCTCTTTATAGTCCACCACAGTCTGAAAGGTACTTACAGGATGTTTTGAGCCAGACAGGGTCTCACTATGTTTACCTGGAACTTGCTCTGTAGACCAGGCTAGCCTCAAACTCAGAAATCTGCCTGCCTCTGCCTCCTGAGTGCTGGAATTTAAGGCATGAGGCAACACCGTCCAGCTTATTTGGCACAATTTCATATACAATTTTATTTGGGAAATTTTACTATGCAATCTTGATTGGAAACCTTTATAATCTTTCAAATCCACATCTATAAAATTAGAAATATAGCCCTTATCTCAGTATTATGAATGTATATGCATATATAAATTCTTGCAACGATGCCTGTTGTGTAGTAGGTGACATATATCTGTAGCTAATCTATATCTATGTATATGGCAACTCTTACATTTTCTCTGTGCAGCACTGGCTGTCTGAAACCTCACATTGTAGACAAGGCTGGCCTTGAACTCAGAGATCCGCCTGCCTCTGCTTCCTGAGTGTGGGATTAAAGGCGTGCGCCACCACCGCCCGGCTAGCTCTTGCATTTTCAAGCGGGTCCCATTGTTCCTTATTGGTTTTCTGTTTAGACGGCTGTATAGTAATTCCAAAATACTTGTTCATTGATCATCACCATTTCTGCTATCATGTTTGAGAATTTTGGCATGCTTTGACACATTTGGGTGAGACAGTTAAATAATTTTAGTTTATACCCTAGCAATCTTAAAGTTAGAAGTTTGTCATGGTAAATTGCAAATTTTAAAAACTGCCAACTTGCTTTATTCTTTGAATTTACAGTAGTATTTTAAGAAATAAGCAATTGATATTCTTTAAGCTCTGTTACACATCTTCCCATTGAAATAACTGAAATTAATATGTACACTGTCATAGAAAATCATTATAAAAGTTATAATGGAGTGAAATAGAATGTGAGAGTATGCATGAAGCAGTATTGAAGGTGGTACTTAGGACATAGGTGTGGCCTTAGTCAACTGTGATTGTTATGAGAAACAAAAAGGAGGGATGAAAACTTCACCCAGGAATTCAGAAGATTTTATGTTTAGATAGGGATGATTTGAGACCTAGGGTGTCACCATATAGCTCAGACTGACCTGGAACTCTCTGTGCTCCCAGCTGACTCGTGATCCTCCCACCTCTGAGTAAACCAAGACCTGGGATACAGACATGCACAGCAATGCCTGGAATGGAAAGGATTTTTATTGCATTATCAGATATATCAATTAAATTACCTAATCTCTTTTCCTAAATGTTTGGATTCAAATGAGGAGAGATGAATCTTTTTTTTTCTTTTTTTCTTTTCTTTTTTTTTTTTTTTGGTTTTTCAAGACAAGGTTTCTCTGCAGCTTTTTTAGAGCCTATGAATCTTTTAAATTATTATCTAGTATTGTGATTTAGGAAAGGCAGAATGTATTTTTCTCCCCTTTAGAGAGGTGTCTATGATTGTGTTTTCTGATAAATTATCCTACTTGCTTATTCCTTCAGCTGAAATAATAAGACATAGGATTTCTCTTTTCCTATTACATCAAACCCAGAATGGGCCCTTGGCTTTATTTTCTTTTATGTTGTAAGTTGCTGTGTGCATGTAAGTTCTTGGAACCATGAGGGTGTTTGTATCAAGTCAGAAACAGCATAATACTTTTTAGAAGGTGAAGTTGATCTGCTAGTGAGGAATAAAAACAATTCAGTATGCTACCCTATATCATATATTCGTTCTTAGAAAAAATAAACTTCAAATAAATGTTTCTCAGAGGGTGAGTGACTGCACAAGAGCAGAGGCACTTTGGGAGCTAGAGACATGACCTAGCAGTCTAGAACACTGACTGCTCTTCTAGAGGACTTGGATTTGATTCCCAGTCCATACTGTGGTAAACCTCTTTAACTCCAGGAGACCTCACAACTTCTTATAGTCTCCTTGGGCACCAGGCACTAATGAGGTGCACAGGCATACATGCAGGCAAAGCGCCCCATGTACATAATTTTTATTGTTGTTGTTTTCTTGAGACAAGGTTTCTCTGTAGCTTTGAGGGTACATAAAATTTTTTTAAGAGTAGATCCGTGTGTGTGTGTGTGTTTGTATAAAGGAGTACAGGTACTTTGATTAAACTGAGGTCTTATAAGATTCTTTTTGTCTTCACTCTCTCCATCCCTCTTTCCTCCTCTTCCCTCTTCCTTTCCCCCCTTTCTTTCAGCAGTTTTGCATGGTTAAATAATAGATAATTATTTTGGGCTATACTCCTACAATGGACCCCAACAGACAAGGCTTTTTTAAAAAAGGTTTCTTTGTAGTCATGCTGCACATGTAGAAGTCAGAGAACAATTTGGGGGAGTCAGTTATCTCCACCATTTGGGATCCAGGCATCAAACTCAGGATAGCAGCTTGGCAGCAAGTATATTTACCCACAGAGCCACCTTGCCACCCTCAGTGACGCCTTTTCAGGGTGTGTGATGGATGCGTACTGGGGACTAAACCTAGGGCCTCCCAAATGCTGGGGGCAAGTGCTCTACCACAGCACTGCTTCCCAGACCTGTGTCTTGTCAGTTTTCCCTTAAACTGCTAAGATTTTTTTTTTAACAAGTATTAACTGTTTACCAGGATTTATGGTAGGTTTTAGGAGTTATTTGGTTCTCTAAAAAGATTCATTAGAATTCTGATTCAGAGTATCTCAGCTATTAAAGGTAATTAAATACCTTTGTCAGGGTTATTCCTAAAATTTTCTTTATTTTTCAGCATTTTAAATTTGTTTCCTCCTTTTTCAATATAAGATATATTTTTTCTTTTTTTTCTGTCGTGTGTGTGTGTCTGTGTGTGTTGTATACACAAAGGTCAGAGATCAACTTTGGGTGTCTGTTCCTGAAGATTGATCTATCTTGTGTTTTGAGGCAGGATGTCTCACTAGGATCTGGAGTTTACCAGGTATGTTAGGCTGCTGGCCACCTCCCTAGCGCTCAGATTATAAACTTGCATGGCTTTTTAAGGGGGTCTTAGGCATTGAAATCAGGTCCTCATGTTAGTGCGGCATGGATTTTCCCAACCTGCTTTCTTTCTCTTTTTTTGTGGTTTTTGTTTGTTTGTTTGTTTTTTGTTTTGTTTTATTTTGTTTTGTTTTTGAGACAGGGTCTTTCTCTCTATATAGCCTTAGCTATGCTAGAACTCATTCTGTAGACCAGGCGGGCTTCAAACTCAGAGATCTGCCTGCCTTTGCCTCCCAAGTGCCAGGATTAAAGGTGTGGGCCACCACACCCAGCAGGTAAGATTTTTGTTATCATATTTAGGTTCATGGTGTCATGAAAACAAGCATAGTCTAGAGGCCATAATGAGATCTCAGTTTTCCCAAGACCTTTAGTTTTTGTTTTATTTTTGTTATAGTTGTTTTGACAGGGTCTCTCAATGTAGCCCAGGCTGGCCTTGACTTGTTATCTTTCTGCCTGTACTGCCCAAGTGGTAGGATTATATGTCTGGCATGGGCCTAGTTCATAATGGGGACAGTGCTGCTGGTATAGACCTTGAAGGGTATGAGTTTTGCTGCTGTAATGATTGTTACAGCTTTGGTGTTCAGTGAGCAGGAAGGAACCAGAAACCTCACAGAAGGTATGATGCAGCTATGTGTGATCTCTTTCAAACATGCCTGCAGGCCTTCCTGTAGGTGATCACTTGATCATGATCTCAATTTTGTTTTATGTTTAAACACAAAGAGAATTTTATAAACATGGCTTTTAATAACGCTGAATTTTCTAAGAATGCAACTACTGTGTAAACTGAGGACAAACCGTAATTTGTTTGTTTGTTCTGGGCTTTACAAGAATTGTTTGCTTCTTAAGAAATCTTACTCTCAGTGGCCTTGTTCTGATTGTCCCATTCAAATCATTTGTCTCACTCTTCAGTTTTGGTTATCATATTCATGGCAATTTGATAATATATAAGTACAAGCATTTATTTCCTTAATAATACAAACACTGGTTGGCCATACCTGAGTACTTACATATTAAAGTTATTGAGGTGGAGATTGCTTTTCATTTTTGTTCTTAAATGATATTAGGCATTAGATTGTTGTTTGCAATGATATCTCATCATACTTCCCAAGCTCATGATTTTCAGGGCTCCTGCTGCAGTATCTGTAACACCTGGGGACTACAGGTGCATGCCACTGTACCTTATATTAATCTTTATGATAGGGGACTGGAGAGATGACCCAGCAGTTAAAAGCATATACTGCTCTTGCAGAGGGTTCTAATTCAATTCCCTGCACCATGTCAAGTAGCTCATAGCTACAAGTAATTCCAGCTCCAAGGGCATTCCATGTCTCTGGCCTCTGTGGCCACCTGTACCCACACAGAGTCATGCACAATACATGTAAAAATAAAACATTAGCCAGGTGGTGGTGGCACATGCCTTCTATTCCAACAATCTGGAGGCAAAAGGCAGGAGGATCTCTGAGTTTGAGGCCAACCTGGTCTATTGAGCAAGTTCCAGGACAGTCAGGTACATGGAGAAACCCTGTCTCAAAAAACCAAACTAAATAAATGAATAAATAAGTAAAACTTTAGAAAATTGATGATGGATGGATTTTCTGCTTGTATAGTATTTTGACTTTGTGCCCTTTGTAGGGGAAATGTGCTAAACTGTGTTTGTATAGTCACAGGGCAGTCCAGCTTACTTTTTGAGAAAGAAATAAGAGGTCCTCCTGCATTAATAGGTGCCTATCCATTTTTCTCCTTCCCCTCCATTTCTCTTTTTCTTTCTTGTTATAAAGTGTTTTCTATGTTGGTAAAAATATGGCACTGATTACAGAAGTAACGAAGCGTGTAATAAAACCCCATACTTTCTATGAGCCTGTGCGTTGCCCAGCTTAAGAAACAACAGTGCCAGTCAAGTTGGTATCTTTCTCCTGATTCCCATTTGTCTCAACCACTAGAGGTTAAACTGTTCAGAATTGTGCTTTGATTTTTGTTATCAACCCCTTCCTTTTATTTCAGAACCATATTATTTAATTTTATTGTCTTAAAAATATTTGTGTTTAAGTGTATGTATGTCTGTGTCTATATGTATGCCTGTACATTTGAGTGCAGGTGACTGTGGAGGCCAGAAGACCCCTTGGAGCTGGAGTTGCAGATGGTTGTGTACCCGCAGATGTTGGTGTTGGGTACTGGATGTGAACTCTCTTCTCCAGCCTCTAGTTTTGCTGATTTTAAAATTATATCGTGGAACGATATTATATATACTCAAAGATTTTTGTTTGCTTTCTTTTAGTCAGTATTGTGTTTTTAAGATTCAGCTACATTGGCCTGAAAGTGTAGCTCTATTGGGAGAATACTTGCTTAGCATGCTTGAAACCTTGGGTTCAATCCCTAACACTATATAAACCATAGTAGTACAGACCTATAATGCCAGCACTCAAAAGGGAGAGGCAGGAGGATCAGGAGTTCAAAGTCCTCTTTGGTGACATAATAAATTTGAGGCCAGCCTTGACTACATGAGACTGTCTCAAAAACTGTTTTCTAATTTATATTGATATATGTTACTGTAATTCATTTTTTCAGAGTGATGTATTGTCTACTTCAATTCATTCTCTTAAAGGTGAATTTTTTTTCTTATTTGGTTGCTATTACACATTTTTCGTCACATCTTCTGTTGTGGAATATTATTTTAAGATGTGTTACATTTGTTTATGCTGTGGAGCATTTCTTTTAATGATGCAAAGCTGTGTTGCATTCTTTTATGTTGCATTTGTTTAACTCAGTGAAGCTGTGTTACTTTGCCTGCCTAAAACACCTGATTGGTTCAGCCAATAGTGAGGCAGGAGAAAGGGTAGGTTGGGCTGGGAAGAAGAGAGAATAAATAGAAAGGGAAAAAGAGGGATGGGGAAGCAAGAGAGATCAAGGAGCTAAAAAAGAAGAGGCCAGCCACCCAGCCACCCAGCTAACCATGGAGTAAGAGTGAAAGTCAGATACACAGAAGTAAGAAAAGGAAAAGCCCAGAGGCAAAAGGTAGATGGGATAATTTAAGTTAATAAAGCTGGCAAGAAACAAGCCAAGCTAAGGCCGGGCATTTATAAATAAGTCTCTCCATGTGTATTCATTTGGGAGCTGTGTGGTGGGCCCCTCCAGAACATCAAAAGAGTAAATTGAAACAACAGCCGCAGTTTTCAGGTACATATGGACAAGAATTTTTCTTCTACAGTGAATTAAAAACTTTTTTTTTTTTTTTTTTTTTTTTTTTTTGCGATAGGCATTGTCTATGTAGTAGTAGGCTGTCCTCAGACTTGTGACCTTCTTGCTTTGGCTTTCAATCTGAAATGCTGGTATTGCAGGCACACACTATGTTGAATTATAAATGTTTTTCACTAATTTCTTCTTTACTCATGGAGTTAAAGCAAATTGCAAGTTATTATTCATTGTGCATGTGGAATGCACTGATTTTTCCCCCATGATTCCTCTCCTTAGTGCTTGTTGCAACCTAAATAATTTCTTATTAAAGATTTCAGGCTGGAGAGATGGCTCAGCGGTTAAGAGCACTGGCTGCTCTTCCAGAAGTCCTCAGTTCAATCCCAAGCAACCACGTGGTGGCTCACAACCATCTGCCCTCTTCTAGTCTGCAGGCATACATGTAGACAGATCACTGTATACATAATAAATAAACATTTAAAAAAATTTCACAGGTGATTTTACCAGTTGAAGATAAATGTCCTGGTATTCTTTGGAGAGAGAATGTTTTTGAGTTGGCATCTTTTGCTGCATAAGTTGTTAGAGGACAGCATCCCAGGAAATTTGTACCTAACTAAGCTGCAGCATTGCTCCCATACCTAGAAACTTTCAGTTCTTGGGCCCAGTAGAGTTTCAGCTAGGCCTGTGTTTGGATTTAGTTCTTAAGTATCTCTGTTTATTTGATGAAATGAGTTTCTGAGATATGCCCTAAGTAGGTAGGGTAATACCAGAGTCACACCGTTCTTTGAGGCTGTGAGGGGCAAGATAGCATTGTTTTCAGGTCTGTATGTGTGTGTGTATTTGGCATTCCTCAGGCACTCACCAAGTAGAGTAGGCCAACTCTCTGGGGAACTCTAGTGATCCTCCTGATGACTCCCCTCCAGCACTGGGAATACAAGCATGGGGTCCCGTGTCCAGGTTTTTGTTTGTTGTTTTTTTTTTTTTTTTGTTTTTTTTTGGGTTCTGGGGACCAAACTCTGGTCCTTATGCTTGCCTAATTCTCCTCTTTTTGAGACAGGTTCTCAATATTAGCTTTGGTTGTCCTCCTTCCTAGTGTTGGGTGCACTTGTGGAGGTCAAAGGACAGTTCGCAAGAGTTACTTCTTTCCTTCTACCATTTGGGTTCTGGGAATCAAATTCAGGTTGTCAGCTTGGCAACAAACACCTTACTTGCTGAGCCATCATGCCAGCCCCTATTTGAATTTTTGAAGCAAGGTCTCACGTATTCCAGGGTAACCTCTAACCTATGTAGTCAAGAATGACCTTGAACTTCTGATTTAGCAATCTACTCTTTTTTTTCCAAGACAGTTTCCTCTGTGTAGCCCTGGCTATTCTTTTGTTTTGTTTTGTTTTTAAAGAAAACGAACTTTCTTTTTTCATTAAACATAGCAATCCAAGTTCCCACAACCTCCTCTCCTCCTATTCTCTTCACATACCCTTCTACCCCACCCCCATCCACTCCTCAGAGAGGGTAAGGCCCATTGCTTTGGGGAAGATCCAAAGCCCTCCTTACTGTATCTAGGCTGAACAAGGTATCCATCCAAAGAGAATAGGTTCCCAAAAAGCCAGTACAAGCAGTAGGGATAAATCCTGGTGCCACTGCCAGTGACTCCTCAATCTGCCCCAGCCATGCAACTGTCAGCCACATTCAGAGGGACTTGTTTGGTCTTGTGCTTATTCCTTCCAAGTCTGACTGGTGTTGGTGAGCTCCATTAGCTCAAGTAGACTGTTTCAGTGGGTGTACCCATCATGGTCTTGACCTCTTTGCTTATATTCTCATTCCTCCCACTCTTCAACTTTGGGAGCTCAGTGCCCTGGTGCCCAGACTATTTTGTTTGTTTGTTTGTTTTTCAAGACAGGGTTTCTATGCAGCTTTGGAGCCTGTCCTGCAACTAGCTCTTGTAGACCAGACTGGCCTTGAACTCACAGAGATTCGCCTGCCTCTGCCTCCCGAGTGTTGGGATTAAAGGCATGCACCACCACCGCCTGGCCCTATTCTTGAACTCCGTCTCAAACCACCTGCCTCTGCCTCCTGAGTGCTGGGATTCAAAGTATGTACCACCACCAAAACCCCTACTATCTTCACCTTGTAAAAGCTGAGATTACAGGAGCCATTTACCTCCTCACCTACATACCAGGCATTTACTAGGTGTTTATGTGGTGCTGGAGATTGAACCCAGAGCTACTTAGGCAAGCACTCTTATCAAATGTGATACATCCTAGCCTCTGGTATCGATATTTCAATATAATATAGTCTCTAAATCAAATATTTGTCTTTTAATTGCATATAATCTTTGTGTTCTCTCTCCTTCCTCCCTTCCCCTTTGCTTTCCCAAATAGTGACAAGTGCTCTGATGTCATCGTCTCCTGTAGTGTTCCTTTCCTTTCCTTTTGTTAAGATCTGAACGCACTTTTCATCTTGAAGACCCTAACCATACACTCTACATTTGTGTGTACAAGTTCCTTCTGGACATGTACACATTGAAGTTGTCTTTATGTTCTGAGTTGAGGGGATCATCTGATGTCTACTTTGTTCTTTTTACAAAAAGTATTTTAGTATATGTATGTGTGCACGTGTGTGTGTAGGTATATGTGTGTATGGAGGCCAGAGATCAGTGTCAGGAATCTTCCTTCTTTTTTTTTTTTCTTTTTTCCAGACAGGATCTCTTGCTGAATCTAGAGCAACTGACTAGAAATGTTGGCCAGTGGGCCTGTCTCCCCGCACTAAGGCTACAGATACCCGACACAACTCTGCCTGGCTTTTTTATGTGTATGCATAGGATCTAGATGCTTCAGATCCTATGCAGGCACATTACTGACTAGGCCATTTCTCCAGACCCGCTACAGAGTGTGACTGGTTCTGTTCTCCTTTTGAAAACAAGTCAGGTTCCTGGACTTAGGGAATTTATGATGAATTTTTTTTTCTTTTTAGGAAAATTGTGAAGTCTATGCAACCTTAGCTAAAGAGCCTTTGTCTTATTTTTTTATTCGCATGTGTGTATGGGTTCATGAGTGTACACATAGGTATGTGCAGATGCTTGTGGAGGGTAGCGGGTTTTGTTTTGTCTTTTGTTTTTGAAATGACAATAAAGAGGCTTCATGTATTTTGCTGTTACAGAAGCAGAAAGGAAATGTTGTCATGGAAGAATGTGAAATTTATCCTAGAACTGTAAATGTCTACTTTTGGTGTTGGTCAAATACATGTCAGGTATTCTAACTAGCACTGTGGTTTCTTACATATCAGAAAAACAATTGTCGTGCCTATTATCATTTCTTTGTGGTTTTTTTTTTTTTCTTTTCAAGACAGGGTTTCTCTGTATTTCTGGAATCTATCTTGGAACTCACTTTGTTAGACCGGCTGGTCTCGAACTCACGGAGATTCTCCTGACTCTGCCTCCTGAATGCTGGGATTAAAGGTGTACACCACTACCGCCCGACTTCTCTAGTGTTTTATTACTATATTTAGTCCATTTTATAATGCAGCCATTAAAATTGAAAGTAAAGTATCAAAGACATTAGTCTATTGAAGAATTAGGTCAAATGAAGAAATGAACTGAAACACATTGTTGTCTAAGACTAATTGCAAATTACACTTGAAGTTGTTTTGGTAGTGGAATGAAGTTCCGCTGTTCTCCTTTTATAACTTATCTGAGAGTAGGTGGCTGTGCAAAACAAATTGTTAGTGCTACTCAGCTTTTAGCTCTGCTCCGTTTCTCCTTTCAGGACATATGAGTCCTTTCTGTGTACTTGGAAACTCAAAGTAATAAAAGAGAGCTGGGATTCAGCTCAGTGGTAGGCCCCAGATTCAGTTCTCAGCACCCCAAAAGAGGGCGGGGAGTGGAGAAAGAGAGGAAGAAAATTACAAATACCCCACATCATCATCAGTAATAGTATTTTGCAGTGCTGGGGATTGAACCCTGGGCTTTTTGTATATGTACATGCTGAATAAATAAATATTCATCCCCTGGTTAGAAGGTCTTTGAGAGCACTATGGATTTATTTTTAATTCACATAATAAAAATCTCTATGTGCTGTTAACAAAATTATTTGCAGCAAATGTTTCTAGTTTTGGAAAAAATCTGAGTTATATGAATAAAATTAGTTTAAAGAAATAAAGGGCTTTACAGTCAGGTATCCTGATCTGTTTTATTATTTATTTTTTAAGATCAAACAACTAGTTTTTATTAAAAATAGATTTTTTCATACAATATGTTGATCACAATTTCCCTTCCCCAACTCCTTCCCATCAACCCACTATCATTAGAAAAAGAATAAGCATCTAGAAAAAAATAATAAAATATTAACAGTCTCAGCCCCACTGTTTAGTACTTTTGTGATCTTGGAAGTTCCTAAACTCACTGTACCTCCTAGTTTCAAAATGAACTAATGTATTAATACTTCACTTTATGAGCCATCAGGATAAAGGACTTAACTCATAGAAATTGTCTAGGAGAAACTGTCAACTAGTACCCAATAAATGTTAGCTGCTGCCAACCTTTTTATTCTGAAACAACACCATTATATCATTTATGATAAATTTGTGTTGCTTCTTAACACAGGCATATTTTGATTCCAGTGTGATAAATGTGGCTAATTAAGACTACATACTAAAAATTACTGTTTGGTAAAAGCCCTAAGAATGTTTACTTTCAGATTTTGTACTGGCTAGTGTTCTGTTAACTTGAAACAAGCCAGAGTTGTTTGAGAAGAGAGAACCTCAGTTGAGAAAATCTCCCCCACTAGATTGGCCTGTGGGCAAGCCTGTTCACAGTGTATTTTCTTGATTAATGATTGATGTGGGAGGGTCTAGCCCACTACAGTTGGTGCCACTCCTAGGCCAGTGGTCCTTCATGGTATAAGACTGGCTGAATAAGCCAGGAAGGCAAGCCAATGTGTTGTGTTCCTTCATAACCACTGCTTCAGTTCCTGCCCTGACTTTCCCAGATGGGCTAAAGCTGAAAGCCGAAATAAATTCCCTAAATTGCTCTTGGGTCATGGTATTTATCATAGCAATAGAAACTCTAAGATAGAATTCATAACTTTTTTTTTGTTTTGAGCAAGATCTTATATAGCCTAGACTGGCTTTGAATTCACTGTTGAGTTGAGGATGACTTTGAACTGATTCTCCTGCTTCCATCTCCATTGTGCTGGAATTAGAGGCATGGATCCCTTGATATGTTGAGAAAGCTTCTCCCTCTGTAGCTCCGGCTGGCTTGGAGTGTACTGTGAAGTCCAGTACTGGGGTGTGGTATCTGAGCTAATGCCTGTAGTTCCAGCAGTGGACTCTTACAGCTGTTTTGACTCTGTCACAGCATTTAAAAAAACAACTACTACTATGTTGTCTCTCATACTATAATGAAAGAAGAATTTAACCTGGGAAACTAGGAATGGCGACTCATATTAGGCACAGTTGATAACTTGATACATATTGTCTTGTCATACTTGGCTCCTTTGTAGGTGAATTTCTGGATTTTAGGAATTGCTGATTTAATCTTCTCTTTTAAAGAAAGAACTGCACCAAGGGGTGTATCCGAGCTCTTAAAGCAGAGTAGAATAACAACTGAGTCTCGACCCAGACTCCAAATTGTAATCCTTTCTCCTCAGTTTCCATCACATGAGAATGTGTGGTATAAAGAGCCAGGCACAGAAAATCCATGTCTTAATTAGGATCAGTAGTTGCTCGTAAGAAAGTAGAGATGGGGCCAGGTAAGAGGCACACCTGCAATCCTAGTACTTGGATCACAAGGTTTAGACTGGCCTGGGTCATAGGGAGACAACCTTAAAAAAAAACTGAGGCTGGAAGAGTATTCCCTCTCTATTTTAGCATAATCTGACTCCCATTTTTAGTGAAACTTGTCTCAGTGTGCCTTAAGAGGCTGTTAGTTTTCTTTCAGCCTGTACATTTTTATTTACTGCATATGTGTGTGTGCGCGTGTGTACATGATAGGGGTGCATACCACAGTGTGCATGTGGAAGACAATGGGAAACTTGGTGGAGAATTGATTCTCTGATTCTACTGTGGGTTCAGGGATTAAACTCAGTGGAAAAGGCTTGCTCTTTTTCCACTGGGCCATCTTGCCAGCTGCCTTTTCAATTTATGGAGGTAGATTATAAGGGATTGAAATTGAAAAGAGGTATCTATATTTAGAATTTTCTTTCCTTGCAGTTTTCAGATTTTGGAGCCTAAGGAACATTTTCCAGGGGAGATTGCCAGTACAGCCACTTTGGCAACCAAGATCTTGATACATAGCCACAGATTGGAATATTGGTGGGCTACAGTCCTCAGAAATCTTCTTAATACAGGTAGGTGGAAGACAGTGGGAAATGGAAACATTGGTTATTAACTGCTGGAAAAGTCCTTCCTACCTGTTTTTCTAAATTCTATTTTATGTGTATGGGTATTTTGTCTGCATGTATGTCTGTGTACCATGTGCATGCCTGGTGCCTGGTGAGACCAGAAGAGTGCAGCCCATCTCCTGAAACTGTAGTTACAGATTATTTTGAACTACCATGTTGCTGCTGGGAATCATACCTGGGTCTAGAAGAGCAGCCAAGGCTCTAAAAGTTAACTAGTTAACTGTCTTTACATTTTTTTACCTTTTTTCTTGGTAAAAACAAAGCATCCAACTTTTAGATAGTGGGTAATATACTTTTTGTATTATAAAATATTTGTGAAGATATTAGTGGTAAAACTTAGGTCAATTTTGTTTTTTAGCATTTTCAAATGTGTTTATGAACTTATATGACAGTTACGGATTTCCTTACAAATTATTATAGATTTAGTAGCTTTTAAAGCATCTATCTATCTATCTATCTATCTATCTATCTATCTATCTATCTATCTATCTTCAATTATCTATTTTTTGTTTGTTTTTGTTTGTTTTTTTTTTTTCGAGACAGGGTTTTTCTGTAGCTTTGGAGCCTGTCCTAAAACTAGCTCTTGTAGACCAGGTTGACCTCGAACTCACAGAGATGCACCTGCCTCTGCCTCCCGAGTGCTGGAATTAAAGGCGTGCGCCACCACCGCCCAGGCCCGTCCCTCTTCTCAATAAACTCCACACTCAAGCTCTCTCTGCATAGCATATTCTGTCACCCGCCTTGGTCCTCACCCTGAACTGCCAAGGTCTGGCTCGTGCAGTATCTTAGCAACCACAGCCCAGCCAACACAATTTTTATTTTTATTTTTTTCTATTGATATTTATTGAGCTCTACATTTTTCTCTGCTCCCCTCCATGCCTCTCCCCTCCCCTCTTCAATCTTCCCCCTAGGTCCCTATGCTCCCAATTTACCCAGGAGATCTTGTCTTTTTCTACTTTCTACTTCCCATATAGATTATATCTATGTAAGTCTCTTTAAGTGTCCACATTGTTGTCTAAGTTCTCTGGGATTGTGGTTTGTAGGCTGACTTTCTTTGCTTTATGTTTAAAAACCACCTATGAGTGAGTACATGTGATAATTGTCTTTCTGTGTCTGGGTTACCTCACTCAAAATGATGTTTTCTAGCTCCATCCATTTTCCTGCAAAATTCAAGCTGTCGTTACTTTTTTCTGCTGTGTAAATGTACCACATTTTCTTTATCCATTCTTAGGTTGAGGGGCATTTAGGTTGTTTCCAGGTTCTGGCTATGACAGACAAAGCTGCTGTGAACATAGTTGAGCACATGTCCTTGTGGCACAATTGAGCATCCTTCAGATATATACCCAAAAGTGGTATTACTGGGTCTTGAGGAAGGTTGCTTCCCAATTTTCTGAGAAATCGCCACACTAACATCCAAAGGGGTTGTACCAGCCTGCATTTCCACCAGCAATGCAGAATCCCTTTTCTCCACAGCCTCTCCAGCATAAGTTGTCATCAGTGTTTTTGATCTTGGCCATTCTTACAGGTATAAGATGGAATCTCAGAGTTATTTTGATTTGCATTTCTCTGATGACTAAGGATGTTGAGCATTTCCTTAAGTGTCGTTCAGCCATTTTAGATTCCTTTGTTGAGAGTTCTCTGTTTAGATCTGTACTCCATTTTTTTTATTGGATTATGTGATATTTTGATGACCAATTTCTTGAGTTCTTTGTATATTTTGGAGATCCGACCTCTGTCTGATGTGGGGTTAGTGAAGATCTTTTCCCATTCTGTAGGCTGTTGTTTTGTCTTGTTGACCATGTTCTTTGCTTTACAGAAGCTTTTCAGTTTCAGGAGGTCCCGTTTATTGTTTCTCTAGTGCCACTGGGGTTATTCCCCAGTGATTCCCTATGCCAATACATTCAAGTGTACTTCCCACTTTCTCTTCTTTGAGGTTCAGTGTGGCTGGCTTTATGTTGAGGTCTTTGATCCATTTGAACTTGAGTTTTGTGCATGGTGATAGATATGGGTCTGTTTTCATTCTCCTACATGTTGATATCCAGTTATGCCAGCACCATTTGTTAAATATGCTTTCTTTTTTCCATTTGATATTTTTTGCTTCTTTATCAAAGATCAGGTGTTGGAAGATGTGTGGATTGATATCCAGGTATTCTATTCAGTTCCATTGGTCCTCCTGTCTGTTCTTATGCCAGTACCAGGCTGTTTTCAGTACTGTAGCTCTGTAGTAGAGTTTGAAGTCAGGGATTGTGATGCCTCCAGAAGTTCTTTTATTGTACAGGATTGTTTTTGCTATCCTGAGTTTTTTGCTTTTTCATTTGAAGTTGAGTACCGTTCTTTCAAGGTCTTTGAAGAATTTTGCTGGTATTGTGATGGACATTGCGTTGAATCTGTAGATTGCTTTTGGTAAGATTGCCTATCTATTTTGTTTTGAGATAGTGTCTTACTCTGTAGCCCTGGCTGGCCTACAACTCATTATGTAGTCCCTGCTGGCTTTTAACTCATGACATTTTACCTTCTTATGCCTCTTGAGTGCTGAGATAAAAGGTGTGCGTCACAATACCTGGCAGGCATGTTTGTTTTGCTTATGTATGTCTGCAATTTGATTAAGATTCTTGATGGGTTTGCTAGTCCTCATTAACGTGGTATGAGGTGAGGTAGCTAGGGGTATGACTCAGTGGGTAAGAACTGGAATCATTTGAATGCTTGTTCGCTCCTGTGTCTGGTGGTGAATGCTGACTTGGCCAAGTCCTCAGCCTGGGCTGTTAGCCAGAACACCTATACTACACTTCTCCTTGTGACTGCTTGGCTTTCTCACAGCATGGTTCCTAGACTCAAGAAAAAACATTTTGATAGAGGAGGATGAAGCACATGATTTACTTGACTTAGCTTGAAAGTCACATAGTATTACTTCATTCTGCTTTTTTAGAAGTTAAAAAAGTCAGTGTAGGTTAGGAGAATTGGGAAGTGACACAGCCCTACCCCTTGAAGGCAGAACTGTCAGCAGCACATTGTAAGAGCATCTTATAGGGAGTTGGCTTTTCTTCTCATCTTTCAGGGATATGATTTTTCACTGTTTGTATTTTTTTAAATATTTATTTATTCATTTATTTATTATATATACAGTGTTCTGCCTGCATGTATGCCTGCAGGCCAGAAGAGGGCACCAGAACTCATTACAGATGGCTGTGAAACATCATGTGGTTGCTGGGAATTGAACTCAGGACCTCTGGAAGAGCAACCAGTACTCTTAACCCCTGAGCTATCTCTCCAGCTCCACTGTTTGTAGTTTTAAAATTATTTAGTGTATCTGTGTGTGTGTATGTGTTTGGCGGGGGTGCAGAAGTGCTACAGCAAACATGTGGAGGTCAGAGGATAATTTTTGGGAGTCAGGTCTCTCCTTCTGCCCTGGGTAACCTTGGCATTGAACTCAGGTTGTCAGGTTTGGCAGTATGCACCTTTTCCCACCAAACCATCTAACAGACCCAGATAAATAATTTAGTTCATGCAGCCACGTATTTGATCCCCAGTACTGAACCTTAGCTATTCAGATATGGTGGCATGCACTGTAATAATCTTCAGGACTTGGGAGGCAGAGGCAGGTAGATTGCTGCAAGTTTAAGCCATTCTTTTGTATAGTAAACTCTAGATCAACCAAGGCTACATAGCAAGACTTTGTCTCAGAATATGTGTGTGTTTTTGTATTTAGGCACACTCCAAGTGTTGTACATATTTATAATCTCAACACTACAGAGATGGAGATAGGAGGATTGGGGGTTTAAGGTCACCTGCCTGGCTATAAAGTATGACTCTCATCTCAAAAACCAAAGAGTTGAGATTGAAGAGATGACACAGTGGTTAAGAACACTTGTTGCTCTTGTAGAGGACCCAGTTTCATTTCCCAACACCCACATAATGACTTATAGCCATTTATAATTCCAGTTCCATAAGATCTGATGCCTTCTTCTGACCTTCTTTGGCACCATATGTATTGCAGGGTGTAATATATACATGCCTGCACAATACTCATACACATAAAATAAATCAATCTTAAGAAAAGCTTAAGCTGAGCATGGTGGTGCACACCTCGGAGTCAGAGGCAGGCTGGTCTCTTTGAGTTCCAGGACAGCCAGGGCTACATACAGAAACCTTGTCTTGAAAAACCAACCAAACAAAAACAGGAAAGCTTGGGGCCTCAGATCTGACATAGAGTCACAGGTAAGTGGGGGCACTGAGACTGGGAACAATAAATTGTCTTTCTGAGGGAAGAGCCCTCAATTGGTTTTCCAATACCCAGGGTCCTGAGATCATACAAGAGTATACATACTGAACAGGTTGTACTTAGGAATATATACATAGGCACACGCATGCGCGCACACACACAAATGCACGAACGTATGTATATGTAGACAACAACAAAGAAGCCATACATTTGAAAGTGAGCCAAGGAATTGCATGGAAGTAGTTGCAGGAAAGAAAGAGAAGGGAGAAGTAATTTAATTATAATAGCAAAAAAATTTAAAAATTAAAAAGATAAACAAAATAAAAAGTTTATTCTTAAAAAGCAAAGGGGAAATATATAATAGATGAAAAAGATGAGTGTTCAATAAAAATTTGAGTTCTTGTCTAAAGTTATTAGGACTTTCAAGAGGAGTCAAATTGAAATATATACAGTCATACACATATGATTAAAAGAATTTTATTAGATTGTCTTACACAGCTGAAGTCTGTCTAGTCAGTTCAGCAGTGGCCGTTCACAGGCTTAGAAAGACAGAATCCAGGTAGCTTCTCGGTCCAAGAAGTAGGAAGTAAGAACAAGGGAGTCAGTGAAGGCAGCCCAAGTCCGAGGCTGAAGGCCTGGAAGTCCCCTTCAGGTACTGGTTGAGTCTGTATTGAAAGGCTAAAGAATTGAAGTCTGATATCCAGGCAGTGGCTGCTGCAGCAGCAGCAGACCGTTCACTCAGGAAGAATGGAGTTTGCACACACGGCCTTCCTTCCTTCCACCTTTTGTTCTGTCTTGCCACCCCACCCCTCAGCCTGTTAGAAGTGCCACCTATATTGAGGGCAGGTTTTTTTCTTCTTGGTTGCTGCTTTGTGTGCCAGTCATCTCTAGAAATGCCCTCACAGAAATACTTTGAAGTATTCTTTAATAAATATTTTAGGTGTTTCTCTATCTAATTAAGTTAACAGTCAAAAGTATTGAAGTGCCTAAATAGAATGAAAAGAAATAGTTTTTGGATTTTATTTTGTGCTGACAAAGTAACAAATACACAAGTATAATCAAAAGCAGAGATAAAAGTGGACAAATAAGACAAACTATAAGATTTATAGCTTGGCCTTTGTTTTCTTCTTTTCCCAGAATATGCCAGTAATTTTACAGTCTATTTGGAGTTTTCTTTCTTATTTTAATAATTTGTGACTTATTTGAGGAATTAGTGTCCAATTTAAATTTGAAAAACTAGTATCAACTTAACTGCACACACCAAGTTTTTCTTGCCTCTGCTTCCTTTATAAAATTAAACAATCTTACTTGGTAAATTTCTAGTAAATTAAAAAATATTCAGTGGTCTTAACCTCTTAGCCATCTCTTCAGCTGAGTGCAATTCCCAGCAACCACGTGGTGGCTCAAAACCATCTATAATGAGACCTGGTGCCCTCTTCTGGCTGCATTGATAAATGCAGACAGAACACTGCATACATAATAAATAAATAAATAAAATGAATAAATAAATCGTTTTAAAAACTTGGTTTTAAAAAATCAGTGGTACAAAAAAACTTATAGAGAGTTGTATAGTGGGTGGTTGGTTGTCTTATTGATGTAAGTTACCATTATATAATTTTCCTGTGTTTGGATGCAGCACTATGATACTGTAGATGCTCCAGTATTACATATAATTAATTCTTTGTCCAGTTTTATGGTTTAGTTAGTGGAAAATAAAAGAAGGTAAGATAAGATTTATCAGAATTTTTTTGGTTTAATCTTTATTTTGAAATGGTTTTAGATTCACAAGGAGTTGTAGCAAGAAGGCAGTGAAGTGTTCATTACCCAGTTGTTCCGTAGATGTTACATATTACATATGTATAGTAGGAGTGCCAAACCAGGAAAATAATATTAACTGCAATTTGTTATGAAACCTTTCACATATATACAAAGTTATACAGAATAGTATGCTGAGCATCTCTGTGTTCCCACGGATAACTGTCTTTTAAATTTACATTTCTTTGTGTGTGTATGAGAAGAGAGACAGAGACAGAGAGACAGACATAGACATGTACCCTTGTTAAATGGGTGGAAGTCAAAGGACAGTGTGCAGCTCACAATGGTATTTCCTTAGTGCTATTTATGTATCAGTCAGGTCAAGTATATTTATATGGGTGGCTTAATTCTTTATATAATGCTGTGAAATGGGTTACTGTTTTATTATCTCCCTTGTTGCAGAAAAGAAAAATGAGGTTTTCTTTTGTTTGTAAAGTTGTCCAAAGTAGTGTGTCTAATCAGCAAAGTTTGAATGTATATATTCAGCAATCACAGAATACTAGAGACAATTATATCAAGACTGCAAACACTGGGCCAGCAAGAACCCCCAGTGAGCAGAGATGCTTACCACCAAGCCTCAACTGTGGAGGTTTGAAAGAACATGACCCCGATAGGGAGTGGCACTTTTAGGTATGACTTTGTTGGAGTAGGTACAGGTTTGTTGGAGGAAGTGTGTCATTATGAAGACAGTTTTAAGGTTATCCATGTTCAAGCTATGCCCAATGTGTCGCAGAATTGCTTCTACTGCCTGTGGACCAAGATGTAGAACTCTCAGCTCCTTCTCCAGCTCCATATCTGCCTGCATGCCACTATGTCCCACCATGATGATAATGAACCAACCCTCTGAAACTGTAAGCCAGCCGCAATAAATTGTTTTTCTCTATAAGAGTTGCTGTGATCATTATGTCTCTTCACAGCAATAGAAGCCCTGACTGAGACACTGACTGTCTATGGTTTGATCCCTGGGTCCACATGGTGGAAGGAGACAACTGGCGTCTGTGCATGCCATGGCATCGCCCACCCTACCCCCAAATAAATATAGTAATAAGTGTATTTCTATATTTATACATTTTATAAATAAATATATTTTTTAAAAGTACAAGACTACTTAAGGTCCAGTTTTGTCCTTAAGGCTCTCAGTCTTATAAAGAAGACATATAATAGGAAAATGATTCCTTTGACAAAATTATCTGAAGAGAGATTTGGGGAACAGTGGAGGGAGCATCAGATTGTATTGGAGTAATTGGGGAAGGCTTCTAGGGGTGGGATCTTTGATGTTTGAGCAGTTGCCATTAACATCCCTTTAATTAAAAACTCTACCCTATGTGCAGTGGTGGTGCACATCTTTAATCCCAGTACTTGGGAGGCAGAGACAGGCAGACCTGATCCAGCTGCTTTCCAAGGTAGGGGTGCTGAGTGGCAGGCATGCTCTCAGCTACTTTCCTCCTAACCCCGAGTGGACATACAAGCACCCAGACCCGAAGTGTGAGGCTGGCCGTAAAGGTTAGCCCCAAACGTACAGGCACCATTTTGTAGACGGAGATTACACATTTGTTTCCCGGCCACCCAAATAATCACACAGAAACTATATTAATTACAACACTGTTTGGCCAATGACTAAAGAGTACTTCTAGCTAACTCTTTTAATTAACCCATTTCTATTAATCTCTGTATCACCACAGTGCTGTGACCTACTGGTAAGGTTCTGGCAGGTGCGTTTCTCCTTTGACAGCTGCATGGCATCTCCTCTGACTCTGCCCTCTCTCTCTCTCTCTCTCTCTCTCTCTCTCTCTCTCTCTTTCTCTTTCTCTCTCTCTTTCTCCTTGGAATTTTTGCCTTGCTAAGTAAGCCATTGGCCAAAACAGCTTTATTCATCAACCAATAAAAGCAACACATATACAGAAGGACATCCCACGTCACTCTTCTGTTCATCTTATTTCAGGGATTTTTTTGTTCTTGGCACTGTCAACATTTTAAGCCAAATAATTCTTTGCTGTGGAGGCCTGTCTTATGGGATCTTTAGCAACATTTCTCTGGTCTTCCCTCAGTCAGTAGTAGAATGAACCTGGCCATGAAGACAAAAAATGTCTCCATAAGTTATCATTGTGCCAGTAAGCTTTCTGTTACTGTAGCAGCAGTCTAAGATAATCTTCCAAAGAGAAACTGTGTTAGTTCACAGTTGTGGATGTTTAAGGCTATGATCAGCTGGCCCTGTTGCTTTGGCTTATGGTAAGGTTTATCAGTCATTTTTTTTTTCTTGCTAACAAGAATAAACTGACAAAAGTAACTTAAAGAAGAAAGGGTTCATTTTAGCTTATAGTTTGAGGGTGCAGTCTGTCATGATTGAAAAGTCATAGCTGCAGACATTACAAACCAGCTGGTATATTCAAAGTCAGAAAGCAGAGTGATGAATGCTCTGGAATTGCATGGAAGAATCCATAATTCATTCACTCTTAGCATCTGCCTCTAAAGCCAGCATCACTTGAAGAGCAATGTCAAGTCCCACTGTCCATTTGAATGAACCCTGTTCCCTTGGCATCACATCACCATCAGCCCTTTTGCTCAGTTACTTTGATTTCCTTTCTCTAGTTGGAAATTTTGCTGGGTGGAGTCATGCCTGGAGAGACACCCTTTCCTTTTTTTCTCGTGCAGAGCAAAGCTTTCCGTAGCACCGACTTCCTGGATAACTGCAGCCTTTCTTCCAAAGTTGCGCTGGCCTCATCATTAAGCTTCTAGTGCTCTTTTCCTCTACAAACTATATTTTGTATTTCTTTCTGCTGCACTTACTATTTTTCATTGTAGCCATGCTTTAAATGTTATCAGTAATAATCACTACTTGTAAATGGAGGTTTCTGTGTCCTGCCCCATCCCGCAGCCATTTCTAAATAATCACTCAGAGGATTAGTATTAATCCCACTAGTTGCGAATAAGACCACTACACAATTTTGAGCCAAATTTGAAGCAAGCTTTAATTAATACTGGCCAGAGAAATGGGCTTTGGCTAGGTCCATCTCTGAATTTCCAGAAAATGCCCACGTCATTACAGTCCCACTTTGCAGGGACTTAAAAAGGTAAAACCCATAATTCAATGCATTTCCCATCAGGTCCAATCAGAGGCAAGCATACATCCTGATGTATTTCCTGTCCACTTACTCCTACCCACATGTGATCAAGCATATCTCATGTAGATAGGTCAAACAAACTTGTTTAGGGAAGTAAAAACATTAATAATAGCCTCCAGCATTTAACTTTGGTTTTCACAGACATTTATATGTGTGCATGCATGCATACGTGCTATATACATATGTACACACACATTTGTATACAGTATATTTTGGACATTTTCATTACTCTGTTATCCTTGCTCAACTCCTTTCTACTCATTCTACTCCTTCCTAACAAGTTTTCCTCCTACTATCATATTTTTGTTTTTGTTTGCTGACCCACTGAGTTTTAGTAAAAGTTGCTCGCCTGAGCTTGAGGGTAGAATGTTCTTACTGAACTATGGATCAGTTACTAGTGACTGCATCACTGAAGATTTAAAACAGCCCTCCCACCCCATCGACGATGGAATGTTAAAAGAGCCATCTAGTGCGTGTCTTACTTCAGTAGCCACAGCTATTATTAGTCCATGAGCATCTTGGTTATGTCATACCCAGAAGACAGAGTTTCATACTACTCTTCCTTGGTCTGGCACTTAGCATTCTTTCTGCTTTTCTTTTCCTGGGAGGAAGTAATATAAATACTTATTAGAACATCACTTACTCTCTACACTTTGACCAGTTGTTAGTTTCTATATTAGTTGTTGGCTACTATAAACAGCTTTCTCTTTTTTGTGCATTCTCGAACCCTAAACCATGAAATAGTATCACCCACATTTAATATGGATCCTTCCACTTCCATTAACTTAATAAGATAATACATTAGTAGTGTCTCTAGAGTCTTGTCTCCTTGGTGATTTTAGAGAATCAGAGAATCATTAATTATTATAATTCCAATTCTTGTGAACTCAAAATGTATCACTGTTAGCTATAGCCTTCCTCTAATTGTCTCCATAGGCTTATGTCCATCTCTCATTACAAAAATACATTTTCTAACTTTAAAAGATCCCATATTCTTCAATAATTCCAACACCATTTAAAAATGTAAATGCATAATCTCATAAGATTCGGGTAGTCTCTTAAGAGATTGTGAACTCTTGAACAAACAAAACACAAATTACATACTTTCAATGCACAATGATATCAAATAAACATCCCCATTTCCAAAGGAAGGAAATGAGGGCATAGGAAAGAAAGATGAGATCAAAGCAAGACCCAAACCTAGGAGGGATAACACCTGATCGTGTAGTTCCATGTCTGGCATCTGGGGCTTGTGATGTAATTGTCTGGGCCTCAAAGGGCTTTGTATAGGTCCACTCCTCTAACTCTGCTGCCTGTAGCGCAGATAGGCTCTCTTTTGAGTCAGTTCTGTTCCATGTCTGACACTTCCCTTAGCAGGCATTCCATTATTTGGCATCTCCAATATGCTGGGGTCTTCGGTGCAATTTAGGCTTCACTTTTCTTTGGTTGATTGGTTTGGTTTGGTTTGTTTTTTGTTTTTTGTTTTTTTGTTTTTTTTTTTGTTTTTTGTTTTTTTGAGACTGTCTCCCTACATAGCCCAGGCTGTCCTGGAACTCACTCTGTAGACCAGTCTGATCTTGAATTCACAGAGGGTCACTTGCCTCTTCCTCCTGAGTGCTAGGATTAAAGGTGTGTGTTACAATGCCTGGTTTAGGCTTCATTTTTTTGTAGCTTCACACAATGGCTTCTCCGAGCTTCCTTGTTGGGACTCTGGTCCTGCCACACATTTCAGAGAGCGGCTCTCTGAAACCTGGAAACAAAACTCTGTGACCCTCTTCTCTCTTGAATTTTTCATGCCTTCAAAATGAGTACCATGTGGGCAGTGTTGCCAAGGTCTCCTGCCAGCTTAAGATGTAGCCTGGCCTCTTCAGACCATAGTTCTCACAATCTCTACAAGCTTTAGTGGCTGAATCTGCAAAATCACTTTCCTGGATGGTTTTCGAGCAGGGAAGCCCCTTTGCAAAATTCTGCGTCAGCATTCAGCCTCTGCATTCAGATAAATTTGCATTTTTATAAGTTGGAGCTTTTGCCTTCAGTACAACTTTCCTATGGTCCATGTGAAGAGAGTGTTGTTTCTATTATTTAACAATTACAGATGCTTTGTGTCTTAGTTAAGGTTTCTATTGCTGTGATGAATTATGATAGGGTTTCCTTGTGTAGCAGTCCTGACTGTCCTGTAACACAGAGCAGGCTGGTCTTGAACTCAGATCCACCTGCCTCTGCCTCCAGAATGATGGGACTAAAGATGTGCCTCCCCCACACACACTTGACTTAATTTTTGAAGTATCTGTCCATCAGACATAGAATTCCTGGTTCGAAATAATTTTCTTTCAACCTTTTAAGTATATCATTCTATTGTATTCCTAGTCTATTGTTGTAGCTAAAGAAGCCGGGTTTTTTTTTTTTTTTTTTAAATAATGCTGCTGTGTGTTTGCTTTATGTTTAAGACACTTAAAGTCCATTACTGATACTTGTCCTTTGTCAAGTTTGTACTACCCCTTCTAATATTGTTTCAGCTTTACTTGCTCATTTTCTTAAACATTCTAGATATCTCTGTGTTAATCATTCCTTGAGTTCCATCTGTCTCTCATGCTGTTTTCTTTTTTAAACAAACAAATCCAACTTATTATCATTATTATTTATTCTATTATTTTAAAGATGTTTCAGGTTTCTGAAAAATTAATAGTATTCTTATTTGATCAGTGTGACATTTCCCCCTTGTGGTTTGATGAAAATGGCCCCCATAGGCTAATATATTTGAATGCTTAGTCACCAGTTAGAACTATTTGGGAAGGGCTAGGAGATATGGCCCTGTTGGAGGAGTGTCACTGGAAGTGGGCCTTGAGGTTTCAAAAGCCCACGCCAGGCTCAGTGTCTGTCTGTCTCAGCCTGTGGACCAGGATATAAAGGAACTCCATGATTTTCAATTTATTAGTTTCTCTTAACCTGAAATAAATGAAGATGAACATAAATGAAGTGTTGCTCTGTAAATAACTGTTCCGTTCCATTGAGACTCTTGGACAAAAGGTGCAGCAAGTCTGAAGAGCTGCTTTAGAAGGTTGCCTGCTGAAGAGGCCTAGTAGCTATAATTCATGGTCCTGAATATATTTTGAACTAGGGAATTAACTCTAAGGCAAATAATTTTACAGAAAGTGTCATTGTTGTAATGCTTATTTGTTTAGCTGTATTGTGGTTATCTAAACAAATATCCTCATTCCTAAGAAAGTATAGGGCAATGCTTAGGGCTAAGTGGCATGGTATCTGCAGCTCATTTTCACATTTTTGTTTGTTTTTAAACTGTGAGATTAATCCCAGCACTCAGGAGGCAGATATAGATAGATCATTGGGAGTTCTAGGCCCGCCAGGGATACCTGACTCAAGGGGAAAGAAATAAAGTGTGAGACATGGTGATAAAGTAAGGAGGACAAAATATAATAGTCTTATAAGTTTTCTTCTCTTTTGAGAGTATATAAAACCAAAAGTTTATCTTAAAACTCCTTAATTAACATTTCTTTTATTTATAAATTTGTAAAGAAATTTGAAATTATGTGGAGAATGATTGGTTGATTGATTTTGTATTTTTTTTAGACAAAGTCTTATGCAGCCAAGACTGACTCTGAATTCCCAGTGTATCTGATGTGCCTTGAACCCCTGATTCTTTTTCCTCTGAAGTGCTGGGATTCTACGAGTGCACCACCTTACCTCACTGTCATTTATTCTTAAAAAGACAAAAAGTAGTTCTCATTATTTAAAGAGAAAGTGTTGTAGGAATGACCAATCATGTAGAAAAATTACAGATTAGTAATATAAGAACAGAAGGACCTGACTTTCTTGTTTGTTGTTCAAGAACCTTGTGTTTATAATAATTTGCCCAAATATTTGTAAAACAGGTATTTTGAGGATTTCTTAAACATTTCGTATTTAATTAATATGCTTTCTTACAAAATAATACTTTGTAAAAATTGGATTTGGATTACTTTTGTTTTCCACAACTACTTCTATGAATTTATTTAAAAATTTTTAAGCCAAGGTGTGGTAACACATGAGAGTGACCCCGAATCTAGGCCAACTGTGAGCATGAGGGCACAGGAAACAAGTAAGATCCAGATG